>NC_133907.1:1902329-2218551 GCF_964199755.1 Larus michahellis | reverse complement strand
CTGAATGACAGGTAATTTAGGAGCGCTATAGGGTGGGCCTTTGTATGTGTCTATGCTGAATACAGTTGCCTCAGTTCCTTTCATCTGGCAGCTCTCCAAGAGCAAACCACAATTTCAGTTATTCAGCCTATTTTGTTTTTACAAGAGCATCTCAATACAGAAGTACTTTAAATAAAAAATACACTGTATCTGTCCAAGCAGTCCCCGGTCTTAAAAGAGACCATGGGCTTTCCTACCCTCTGAGGAGCTGTAGATTTCCTGGAAAGAGTTCTTTCTGTTTTTTGGAAGTGTTAAAATGCAGATCAGCCTATTTGAGGACAGGAAGGAGATTCAGCTCAGGTTTAAAGAGGCTGATCCGCACAATGGTGTTCTCTCTGCCAGTCAGGGGAATGACATATTGTCCTTTCATACTCATGTGAAATTCATCCTGCCTATACCTAGAAGTATATCAAAGATACTTGTTTCCATGGAATCAGAAAATATTGTTGTAAAGCACCCTTGGTTTTCAAATCTTTATAAAGTCCCATGTGCTACTGTGCAAAGCCCTTTGGCCCCTGCAAAACTCCTTATTCACTGATTGAAATTAGAGAAATAATGGTACAGATCAACCCTGCTTAGAGGAAAAGCAGAATTTTCTAATCCATTTAACACAATCTTATGGGTAATTCTCTTGATGGCTTTTATTCCTTCTAGGTTTAACACACAGTGAGACATTAAATACTCAGAATTCACCTGAAAGCAAATTTCCGTTATCTCACCTTCCATCAGCTTCAGCTTTGGAAAGTGTTTTGGAAAGACATTAAAACACCCCACATCTGGAGGGATGCTGCCCCCCCGAAGGCACTGATGGGGGGTGTGACTGCCACGGCCCATCCCGGGACAAGGACCAGCCAACCTGGGTCATCGGGAAGTACCTGCGCTTAAATGGCGTGGCCACTAGATGTCATTCCTTTTTCACGCCAGCGAAGGTTAAAGTAGCCTTTACCCGGCAGAACAAGGTCCCCCCGGCAAGCACTAGCCAGCTGGGGCACAGGCACCGCTGTGGTCAAAGTCCCACGGCCCGGGAGACGCACAACTCCGTAGGACACGCCGCTGGAAAACCTTCCTGACAACCAGCCCATGCTGGCAGGAGAAAGGACCAGATGGCCCAAGACTTTTATCAGACTTCTGGGGCTCTTCACAACCGCACATATCCTACTGCAGGAGGTATTTAACGACGACTTTGCCGTACAGAGCTCGGCGTGTTCACTCGGGCGGACACGAAGCACGCGTGCTGCTGCTACACCCACCCTGTCCTTGCCCAGCAGCAACGCGGGCCCAGATCTAAAATAGTGTTGGGTGCTCATCTTTGATGCAGGAGGGATTTAGTGCCTGCCTTTCCCTGAGAATCCAGGCCCAACTCACTTCATCAGAAAATGCTGGCACTGCTCAGCATCCGAGCACACCCCACCCATGAGCCTGGCTCCCGATGGGAAGGAAGGACCCGGACCCCACAGCAGCCATGGAGCCGATCGGGGTCCACGGTGGCATGAACTGGGCTCTGCATGACTTCTTGAGTTCTGCTACGTGTTTGTAGTGCGTAAGGGTATAACTAAGGGAAACTTCAGCACTATGTGACTAAGTATTTGCATATCTCTTAGGATGGAATGAAAATTCAGAATAAAATAAATAATACAAACATTCTTCAAAGGATGTTCAGTGTCTTGAGCAAAGCGCAGTGTGACTTTCTGTATTTTTAAAGATTTGGTATCAGTTTAAGACAGATCATTTACTGCTCCTTGTTGACCGTCATAGGAATAAAAGCGGTGGATCCGCAATGATTTCTCACTGATTAGCACATGGACCTCTGTACTGCTCTGTGGTTTCTACAATTACCAAGCATATTTCTGATGCTCTGTGTCTATGGATTGTGAAGGTTGGAAGCAACCAGACCACATCGTTTCACCTTCCATCTCTTCATTTTTACCTTAACCAGCTCTAAGAATTTGCCATTTGCAATTTCTTTATTTTTTTTTCCCTTGTCCCCCAGTAACAGCAACTGGGAGCACATGAGAACAGAATAGAGAAATACTGTACTAATATAAGAACAATCTTTTAACTGATTAAAGCCAGATGTACTGAAAAATGTCTACACGTTTACTGACAGCACACACAAATACATCTGGTAGAGCTATCAGTAAAAACAAATTTTACCGGATACCTGTTACCATTTAGAGTATTTACTGCTTCCTCGAAATCATATCCAAGCTACTAAGCCCCAAATCTCTCTTAGTGCTCAGGATTTCACTCATAAGTAATAACAACTCTGATATCTCTACAGCCAATTGCTGTGGAACCACTGCACCCTCTCCGCTGCAATCAGACAGACTCTGTTTGCCACCTTATTTCAGCTCCTTTAGCACCTCAGTGAAATTGGTCGCCAAATAGTTTTGCTACTTCACGAATCATTATTCTTTTCCTTTTTTCCTCTTGTTTTCCCCCCAAAAGTCTTTGTTCTATGGCTATCTGTCACGTTCTTCCCGTCTGCCAGACCAGCTGAGAGGGACGATGGCTATAAACACCCTGAATTTCTGCCAGGCCGCGCGTCCCCGCACCGCTGTGCTGATGTATCGACACTCACAGTGCTGGTGGTGAATTCGGGCGGGTTGTCATTCACATCTGTCACCGTAATGATCGCCGTCGCCGTGTTGGAGAGACCATAGTTAAGATTTCCTTCCATATCGGTGGCTTGAACAATGACGATGTACTGCTGAACTTTCTGGAAAAAAAGAAAAGGAAAGATGAGAAACAAAGATGCGTCCTGTAAAATGACTTCGTTTATTTTCCGTATACAAGTGCAATCTTTAAGACGACTAAGAAGTTAATTGGATTCAACATGTTAGTAAAAAAGACAGATAAAATTTTCTACCACATTTTGGAAGGGATTTTTACATAGATTAGTGGATATCACCTGTTTTATGGGAAAATAAAAATCTTATGGGCAAAATTCCTTGGTTGAAACAGACATTTTCGTTCATCTTAAAGGATTTTCGGCAACATTAGTTTCTGTCTTCTGAAAGCCAGTAGAAATTTTGCTAATGTGTTTTCACTGAAAACATCACTAAGAACATTATAACCCCCAAATTGACAGCAACGTTCCCTGGCCGCCCTCCAGCTCGTTCTGCTCACACAGCCCGATGCCCACAAAGTGTTTTGATACTTAAAATACTCTCCATGCTTCAATCCTTAAAACAGTCTTGGTAAATAAGGAGAATTTAAGTCCAGTATGAAAAAAAAAAATATTCAACGCAATAAACTGAAGCCTAGTAGAACTGCTTTAAATTCCTGAGCACCCCAACCAATGGGGCTCTCAAAGAAAAAGCCTTACAGAGCCAGCCATAAAAATCACTCATTAGAAGGTCTTCTAGAAGACGCTGTATGTCAGTGCAACTGGAAAATAAACCTGAATAAAACAGGAGGGGCGCCTGATGCTGGATGTATGTACTTCTCCCTGGGATGTCTCTTCACTTCGGAATATCTGCCCGCACTGAGAAAAGCCTCCGGAGCTTTAAAACTGGCCTCAACACTAAATTTTCATTTGGATCTGTGGAATTTACTATGGATGCCTACGCGTGTTGCGCTCGGGGTTCACGGAGCACGTTGCAGGCAGATAAGAAAGCGAAGCTCCTCTCCTGCAACACGGGCAGAGCGATGCGCTGAGAGCCAGGGAGGGATCCAGCCCAAATGGGTGGGACTCGGGGCAAAGCCAATCACGGGTGTCCATTCGTTAAGGTTTCAGGTGTAATTACAGACACAAACCGGGACACGAGGGCAAGCGGCTGCGATGGTGCCATCAGAGAGCCCGAAGGGTGCGACACCCAAGGGGAGGCACCAGGTTCGGCAGCAGAAGCTTGGGCCAAGCCACGGGCATCGCCCTGCGCTCGGAACAGGGCTGAGATCCTCCAGGGCAGCTCCGCTCCCCCGCCGATGCCAGTGTGTGCAAAGTGTCAAATGCCCTCTGGAATTTCAAAGGGCAAGAATTAGGTCAATTAGGTCTCTCTGTTCCTACATAAACATTCTCAAAGAGCTGTACCTGGCTTAACTCCTAATTCTTCTGAGTTGCTAGAATAACAGAGATCTGAATTTTAGCTTTATCTTGATTCCAGGTCTTTTAATTGACAGATATTAACCTGCTAAATTGTCAAGAAATCACACACGAGGATCCATCAGCACCTTGCAACTGGAATATATTATGGAAATGCACTTTCATTATCTCTTGCTGCCTTGTATAATAAAACATGAGGGAGAAACTATTGTTAGCCCTTGTTTTTCCTCATGCAAAGAAGTTGCCGTTCATTACTCCAGCTGTAAAGCACTGCGTAACTGTAAGGCTGAAGTGTCCTTATTAGTGAATGTAATTTTGATTTCACATTTAGCTTTTCCTTCCTTATTCTCTCTTATAGACAACTTGGGAGGCTGACAGAAGTACTCCCTAACAGGCCGAATGCTGGCGAGCCAAATCAGGTTTAAATCACAGAAGGAGGGGAAGGTATTTAAAAAAATAGTGGCAATCAGATTCCACAGAAACCAGCAAAGCAGGACAGAGGGTCACACGAGAGACCGCAGTTCAGTAGTGCCCTAGATGGCAAGGCCACCCCTCACGCTCCTCGCCGCAGTGCGATGGAGACAGGGAATTCACAGCGTTTCCGACTCGATGGCGTAGCCACCCCGCGGTACTGCAAGACCCTTGGGAGCGCCGGCAGGAAAAAAAACGTTCCTTCCTTCAGTATCAGCCGAGAGGGCGATGAAAAGTCTCCATTGGCCGGGGGGCTGCTCTTCCACCTCGGCTGTTTTCCACCCTCCCGTGTTTGCAGACTGACCCCCCCAGCAGCTCCCAGGCAAAGGCAGCCCCCGCCCGGGCAACCACAGCTCCGGAACCCCCGGCACCCTCAGGCGGGCTTGAGTCTGGACTGCGAGAGCGAGCTGCAGACCTTGGGGAGGGTCACGCTCCGCCTGCGCCGCACTTACCCATCGTGGGACCCAGCCTGCAAGGCTCCCACCCCGCCTGCTCCGCTCCGGCTCGCTTCGCGCACTTCTTAACTAAAGCTTCCCCTGGAAACACGGCTCTTCGCATACAAGAGGGGGTAAGGGACTAGAAAGTTTCATTTGAAAGTTTTCTTAACTTCACAATTTCACTGCTTATTAAATTATAAATACTCTCATGACATATGCCTCTGTGTGTGTGGGTGATCACAGACCCTGTCTTATTAATCTCAGCTTCACAATAAAGTTTTTTTTTATTTAACAAAGTGCCTTTCAGAGCACCGTAGCACAGTGTTAATAAAAAACCCCGCACAAATTCAGAACACTAAATTAAAGAAATTTAAGAGAAAGATTGTATCAATCAGATAATACAAAGCCAAAAATGAAAAATGCCCAGAATTTAGTAACGTACAATCATACCAGCCACCGAGAGCCGGGGCATAAGGATGGGAAGAGGGGAAGGAAGGCAAAGCAGCGCGGCGGAGCGCCCGAGCCCAGCGAGCAGTGCAAGGAATTAGAGCAGATCTCGGATGGATGGAATGGTCAGGCAGGATCATTCGGGAATGGACCCGTTTGGGACGGGGGCTGTACGTCGGGACACCGGAGGCAGCGGCGAGGGGCGAGCTGTGGGGAAACTTCAGAGCCAACACCAAAGTCGTGCTGATTTCCAGCAGCTGAAGACTTAACTGTTGCATTCAGAGCAAAAGTGCAATCTGCCACGGAGAATGGCCGCGGCTGGCACGCAAAGTCTCAAAAAAGGCAAACCCATGGAAATGGAAGGAGTCTGGGGTTCGTCAAACCTTCAGGCACCGGGTTACCATCCACATCCAGTTCCATCGGGAAGGCCCCAGCGCGGGCATACAAGGGTGGTGCTTTCAAGTACCCAGTTTTAGTTTATAACTAATTCAATTCTCAGTAAGATTGGCCCCAGCAGATAACAAATTACTGATTTTTTGTTTTTCTGTAGCTAACCTTTTTGCTTTTGTGCATTAAGCTGATTTTATTGAACCACTCAATCAATTTTAATTTCAACGTGTCCTTCCAATTCGTCACAACATCTCCAGGGGCATCTTAGTTTGTTGTCCTAATATTATTATTATTGTTACAGTTATTAAAAAAAGAAAAAAAAAAACCAAAAACGCAGCTCCATGCCCCCAAGCACAAGAGACATTTTCTTGATGGCATCTTCATCATACAGAATAATTCTCATAGACTCTTTCTTAACAAAAACGACATTTTAAAAAGCATGGGGCAGAAACTACAGCATAGAGGTAACACAAAAAGGTCCTAACCCAGAGAAATGAAAGAGTTACCCTATGTCTGCCCTGACGGAGATGCTGTGGAACTAACGAAATGAGCCTCTGCCCCCAGGGGGTCCAGCCTGAAAACCCAGCCCCAGTGAGGCCCCTGGGAGGTCCAGCAGCCAGTATTTTTAACAAATCTAACAGATCTTCATGCTAGAGGAAAGTCGACGCGCTGCTTCTGCTTAAGCCAAGGAAAATACCCCTCATCTTGATAAATGCAGAGCTTTTAGTCTGACCTAAAAACCAAGATGGGCTTTTGAAGGGAAAAATTATGAAGGAAAGAATAATTAAAGGAACTGTGGCAGATCTAATCTGTCTGCTCTTCTGTCAATCATCTGATACAGTGACATAAAGAAATGCACCAGCTAAATTCCAGAAGATGGGAATTAGTTGAAGGAAGTTAATGGGAAGTTGAGCACGGGCTTGGCTACAAACGCGGCAGTGCCTCGTACAGAAAGGAGTAACAGCTTGAAAGAAGGGTAACCTGAGAATTAAACAACAAAACCACGATGTGATTTAACAGCACGAAATACAAGCTAATGCAGCAAGGGACCAATCGCAAAACTTTTCTGGAAGCTGGTTTACTGGACATGAGCAAGGAGGACTGGCACCATGTCCCACCAGCCCCCTGAGGAAGACACAAACGCTGTGGGCAAAGGCATCGTGTGCCGCGTTGGCGCTGCAGATACGGCAGGACGAAGGCCTGGTGCCAGGCCCCGCGGGCTCATCGGGATGCTGTGCGCCATCCAGGCCCCTCATAGTCACTGCTGAGCAACCCGGATCCCACCAGGTGCCGGCAGTGAAGAGCCCATCACCGGAGAAGAGCCTGGAAGAACTTGGCTTGTTTTGCCTGGCAAAACGAAGGCTGATAGCAGACATGATTGCCGTCTATAAATACATCGGGAGGATAAACACGAGGAAGGCAAAAGAGCAATTTAAACTAAAGGACAATGTTGACACAAGAACAAACGGGTACAAACTGGCCATGAATAAATTTAGGCTGGAAATTAGTAGGTCCTTCACTGCTAAACGAGCGAGATGCTGCAGCAATCTCATATAGGGCCTGGGGAGCAAAAATGTTCCAAAGAAAGTATTAAATTAGGGATACAACCCTTTTGGTCTAGGTAGAAATTATGACAAATTGAGCTAGAGCAGAAGTCAGATCTCAGCATTCTCCGTGTACTAACAACTTTTTAGGAAGAAAAAGAATAAAACCCCTTTCAGGCAAATACCACAATATGTTTGTGTGAAAATGGTTTAAGCCTTAACACCGGTGGCTATCCCCGCACCCGCCCGTTCCACCGGCGCACACAAAGGAGGAGGTGCCCCAAACGGAGTTACAGCTATTGCAAGTGGCTGTCCCCATCCAGATACACGAACGACACCGCCTTAAATCCCTGACCGAGCTGAGCACAGCCTTGTGAGAGGTTATAAATAAAACAAAATCGTATTCGGAGAGAATCTAAAAGAACAAAGTATTTTAAAATTAAATCCTAGGAACGAAGTGCTCTCTGTGATCCCCATTTTCAAATGGGCATGCCCACTATTTATAGGAATATGGCTATTCCTGGTTTACACGTGCAATTATTGTAGATCACACACGAGCCGGGTAACTGTGTACGCTGAAGTCCAGAAATGCAGTAATTATGTGATTAAATTAATCTGCATTATGGACAAAGGGTTTGCAAAATTAGGACCTACATTTTCAAAGCTCTGTACAAATATTGTCCAATTAATTACCACTTCCTGAGAAATGTATGACTAGCTAATTTTAGCATCATATCTGGTAAAGCAAATAAGGTTACTGGGATGCTGCTTTACTGAGTAGGAATCTACTGATGAAGGAGTGAGAAAATCTAAATCCTAATTCCTTCCATGGCTATCCTCACATCTTTAAATTTCTGTGCTTTTCCATCTTCCCTAACTTTTGCAATGCCAATGAGAAAAATACGGGAGTATTTTTTTCTAAATAATTTATTTACGTGCTAGTGACATTTTGATGTTCACTTTTTTTTGGTGTGGGACAGCTGATGGTGAACACACGAGGAATAAATACCAGAGCCAGGAAAGCCAATGTGAAAACAAATAGACAAACTCCCCCCAAACATCCGCTTGACTCTAGCAGAAGTACTTTTTCCAAAAAGGCCCAAGTAGCCATCATTTAAACAAAGCTCACAGGCAGGCCTTTTGAAGGGTTTATCCCTTAGTACTCCCTACTTAGCCGTTAGCTAGGAACACAGATTTCCAGAAGAAAGCCCCGTTCTGGGAGCCCGGCGAAGGCAGCAGCTCCCACAGACCCACCAGAGCCCCCGAGGCGTTTCGCGGTGCCCCGGGCGGGTGGTGGTGAGCGAGCTCCGCCTGAGCTGCACCCGGAGCCAGAGCCGCGCAGAGCCTTCCACGGAACTCGACCTCCTCATTCCCCGCAGAGCACAGCGTCCCGTCACGCACGCAGCACCTCAGCAGACAGCAAACCCCGGGCCCGTGAATCTTAATGCACAAACTGCTGCTGCCTGGGATAAAAAAGATGCAGTTTTGCTCCATCCCAATCCCGCTAGGCAGATCCAGCTACTATCCAAGGCATTTCGCGCTCTGGCTAGGGCAGGGCTATGACAAGGGAGGGGACCCCATTTTTAAAACAAACTGGGCTACTTAGTGCTGCACAACCAGGACCAGTGAAGCAGACAGGTTTATTTTCTCCGTTTGGCTGAGGTGATAGGGGCTTTTGTTCCAGCTCCCCACCCACAAGCACCCGGGCACACCTGACTTGATGAGGTACCTGCGACCGCAGAGCTCCGGAGCGGGCAGCGTCTTGCTCTAACTCTACCTATCGACACGCAGCTTCGCCTCCTGAAGCAGCCGTGTGTTAATTAAGCTGGCTTTCTTCCTTAATGGAGGTGCCAATATGAAACATCCCGGCCTCTGACACACACGTCAGGCCCCGTGAAATCCCGTTACCATCGGACTGGCCCTGCCTGGCACCCAGGTACTGAGAAACACCTCTGGCTCAGGAGAAGCCGCGGTCCCACCACCCGCTGCTCTCCGAACCGCGCTCCGCAGCGTGCTCCCATTAAACCCATGGCTGCGGCACGGCCCAGCTGCTCCGGCCACCCCCTGTCAGCCCGGTGGCACTGCACGGGCAGCCGAGGGTGGGAAAGCCAGCAAGCACTGAGGATAACGCCTGGGGAGGTTTCCCTCTGCCATTGTGAGAGGCCGAAGCACCCCGTGCTCAGCCCATCCCAGCACACGCTCCACTCCCACCCATCCATGCCTAGCCAGAGCGTGCGGAGGAGGAGGGAGAGGAGGAACGCTCCTGCCACCCTCCCCACAGGCGAGGATTCCTGCCGGCAGCGCAGAACGTGCGTGACTCAGAAAGAAGGAAAATATTTATTTGGGAGCCGCTCTGATGAGCGCTTCTAGCGTTCGTTCTGACTCACCGGCAGCTGGCACCCACACCGCCAGGCTGCCCGCAGAAACCAGCCCAACACACGCCATGTTCTTCTGAGACAAAGAAAGGCACAGGGGCTACACGCCAGCGCCAGGGTTTTTATTTGCCACTGCACCTGTATTGACAATCGGCCTGTGATAGCTTTCACCTGGCAGCCCAATTAACAACCAGCAATTAAACTTTTTCTAACGCTTTCCCTCTCAGCACCTGAGACCTGTAACCTGTGGGGTCTCCCACTTTGTATTACTCATCTTTTTCTCTCTTAAGCTACTGCACTTTAAGATAGTATTTTAATGCGTTATCATTTACACATTTTAACCCACTCAGAACCAGCAGATGCAATCAGTTCTTCCAGCTTCTCCCAGGGTGGGCGCTGGATCTCCCAGGTGGGTGTCTCTTTGCAGCCGTGTTCTCTTTGGTGTGGCGGCTTCTGAAAGCCAAACAGCTTCTGGTGGTGGGTACAACGTCCAGCAACGCCGAACTGAGCTTTCCTATGAAAGCATGAGGAAGTGCTTTAAAAGTCACCTGAAAGAAACGGAATGTGATCTTTTTATCACATTGAGGTTATAATATGAAAGAATGCCGGAAAGCCTTTCAGGAGTCTACTCTCTTTGGCCTCTCAGTAGTGTCAGACCAAACGCTTTGGTGGCTGTTGCCCCTGGCTGCCTTTTTTGTGTGTTATTCAGACAGTGAAAGTGGAAACCTTTCCAAAGGACAGGCTAGGTACAGAGAAGACTCTAACAGCCACGCCGAAAGCCCTCCAGCATCCTGGCCGTACCTCCCCGTAGCCTCCAGGACAGGAGATGCTGAACCAAACCGAATTCTCATCCCCCTGGTGTCAGGGTGAGAGCTGGGATGGGGCTGAGCAGCCGGCGCCCGGAGCGGGGCCATCGACTGAGCATCGCAGCTCGGAAAGAGATCTTCTAGTTGTCAGGGATACAAAGGCAAGCTCAGAAATATACACTCCAAACACTAAAAAGCCCCAAAACAAAACCAGTAAAAACCCCCAGCAGACAAATATCTGAAAACGGTAAGAGAGACCGGGGATCCTGGTGGATCATTTTCGTGGTAAGTTTCTTAACGCCGGGCGCTAGCAGCACTGTGCGTAGGAAGGGCTGTATTAGACAGGAACAGAGATGCTCTGGAGTGTGATATGCTGCAAACACATTCATCTGAGATAGATATGTGTGTGTATATATATATATTTCTGAGTGAGTTTTGCTCCTGAGGGATCAGGCATGGAACCCAGGCTACCAAGGGTTTGAAAAAACACCCAAGCTGAAACCCCACGGCGGTGGAACACGGGAGGAATATCAATGCAGCAACTTCTGCCCGAGGAAAGGGACCTACTGGAAAACACATCCAGCAGAACAGTCAACTGACCCCAACGCACCTGCAGAGGCTTTGCCACGCTCTGACCCCCGCTTACGGGAGCAGCGTGGCCTGAGGCACGCTGGATACAAGGTTAATAGCCAAGGAGGGGCCGTTTAACCTGATACTTGTTCTAGGCTTCGAGTTGCAAAGGATGAGGACGAGAGGTCACCACATTTTTTATCTGACATTTGAGCACAGACATTTGTCAAAACTTGAATGTAGTTGGTTGAAAATCTTTTAAGCCCAAAGAAATTTTTATATATGAAATAGTGCTTTAAAATTGTCCTCATTCTTTATTCTCTTCTATATTTAAGCCTGTGACAGCATTTTCCAGTTTTGGGAAGTTTTTTAACATGTACATAACATTTATTGGGATTTTTTGGTTGTTTTTTTTTTTTTTTCTGACTGAGCCTTGGCAAGTAAGACACCAGGCCTGGAGCAAACGGAAAATAAGGACTGGGCTGTTTTCAGAAGATAAGTATGAAAAGAAAAACACCACAAAAAGAGGCCAGTGTTCTATAGAATTTTTTTTTCTAGTCTAAAAATATTTTACGTACTGATGCTGCCAATGAGGGACCTAACGGATTCCCATGCCTCAAGGAGCCCCATAAAGGCATTTGGGTCGTGCACAGTCTATTGAAGCTATTCAGGCGCTATGGACTGACCTCAAAATTATTATCGGAATTATTATCAAAATTACTATCAGAAACTCTGTTGTAACGGTATCTCCGTCCTCGGATGGTATTGACTTTCCTGTTTAGAAAGACTGCCAGTTAACGACCTTCTCTTATGGTTCTCATTTAATGCCAAACTTAGAGTCACAGAATCATTAGAAATGGGTTACATCTCGCTCTTCAGTGATCCAAACTAGAGATCAGACAGAAGTCCACAAGGAAGCAAGAGAGAAATAAGGAAAATGAATTACATGCTTCTGATTGTCACCACTGCTATTCATGCAAGGGGGTGGCAGTGAGCTGGTATGAGCTACAAATAAATTTCATTAAAAAAAAAAAGAGGTACGACGAGTATCTTGGATGAGGTATTTTGATTCCGACTGCAGCCCCTGAGTCGGTGCCAAGGCAGAGCGGGGCTGTGATTAAGGCTCCAGCTTGGAAGACCTGGATTTTGTTTGCATTTTCCCAAACACTCCCCAAGTGACCTTTAGCAGGTCATTTAATTTTTCCGCGCCTCAAAAGAAATTGAAAATAACACTTCAGAACGAAATGAAAACACTTCCTTATCTCACAGCCATATCGTGAGAATAAAAATCCATTAGTTTGCTGAAGCGCTCGGCCACCCGGGATGAGGGGGGCTGCGGAGGCGCCCACCCCCAGCAGCCTCCCCTCCGCGGGTACCGCCGCAGAAGCTGGCGCCTCCAGCACCCTGGCAGGAGCCAGGAGCAGACGCCGCTTTCAAATCCCGCCGGTATTTCACAGGCTTTATGCCCCAGAGACGCCAGGTCATCTGGCAAAGCACTTAAAAGGGGACCTGAGGAGCAAGGCTTCTAACTTTTGGCTGAGGCAATTTTTGTAAAACCATGAAATTACATCCGGCTTTTCTTGGACAGGAAGAGAGGAGCAATAGTTCAATGTCTAGGTGGCCACACGGCAACCGTCGCTGCTGAGAGGTGTCCTTTGGTAAGTGTGCCGCCATTAAATTGATGCCGCTTCCAGTTTGCGTCTGCCGCCTTCTGACAAAAGGAGTGAGCGTCGAGAGACGGAAAAATCCAAAAACCCCAGGCAGACCAGAAGGGAAAGTAAACAACAACCTGAAACACATTTTTGAAAACAAAAAATGATCTTCTTTGGGCTCGCGCAAACGAAATTCTTCCTATAGTGGGTAACTTCTGGGTGATTACCCAAAGGCCAGGCTTTGGGAAAAAAACCCCTATCCTAGTTATGTCCGTTGCACTCTCATAATCCACAAAACCTTTGCTGTCAAATGCTGCCAGAGCGATTTAATAAACAGGGAGAATGCCTTAATGTATTCTGAAACCTGAAAACCACCCATCATTAGCCCCACATGCTGTTTTCCTGCTTTCTCTGCTTTAAGCCATTTAGCCGCTACAGCTGTTTTTCTTGTAAGTCTGACTTCTGTTTTTATCAGCCTGATTTGTTTTCTGGTGTATCTCGCTTGATTAAAAAGAGGAAGAAAAACCTTTCACAATTCAGGTAAAACTGCCTTCTTCTTTAAGCTCTGTCAGGCTGGAAGCTTGGAAAAGATCATCAAGAAGATCAGCGTAGGTGAATAAATATTCATAATATTGCTCATAATTTATACTTGGTCTCATTTTTGCAGATAGGCTTGAAATTCCACACTCATGACACCGCTGCTATAGTCAGACCTTTTTACTCTTAGGAGCATGAGGTTTTCTAAATCCCATCAACGCAGCAATTAAAAAAATAAAATCAAAGCAATATATTCAAGATAATATATTCAAACCACTTCCTCTAATCCTATAGCTATACACATGGTGTGTACAACACAAGGATCCTGGATTTTAAAATTAACGGCACTCAGGAGCACACACGAGTCTTGGGAATCTCTACTGTGTTGACTCTGTGTGGTCTGGATAAAACAAACTAACTTGGTGTAATTCGTTATTCATTGCTGCGAATCATTTTAAGAAAACAGCTTGGCTAAGGCCTTGCTAGCTGCGTATCATATATGCCTTCACCATTATGAACTGAAGGGAACACCCAAACAGTGAAGGAACAGGTTATAGTCGGAAAAGCAGCTGATTTAATTAAATTTGGCAGAATGAAAGGTTAGTGGAAAACAGTCAAATAACTGAGATTAATGCAAGATGCTCCCTGTTGTATTTCCCTTAAGAGCTGTTTTCCCAGGTATGGGAAGGGTCACGTTGTGTCGATTTGCTGAGAGAGAAAGTGATTGACAGAATTACCGGGAAAGAAACTTGGTTTGGTTGTGGAGTCGGAAATACTAATGGGGGCTCCTGTCAAAACCAGCCCTGCCTGCAAACGGCTCTGTCTCCCTGGCTTTGCATAGGGCCGCGCTCTTCAGGAGCTGCAGACAACCAGGGGCAGCTGGGCAGGGTCAGGCAGCGGAGACTCAGATGGAAGCTCCCGCCCACCCCCGCCACTGAAAAGCCATCACGGGTCTGTGCCTCGCGTGCATCGCCAACGTTGGGGCCACTGGGCCAGCGCCGGGGATCAGACAACACGGGACGCAGAGCAGAACGTCCTGCCTGACGCCTCCACCGCAAACTCCTCCTCCGCCAGCTTTGGCCCCCGGAGCCATGGCCGTGTGCCAGCCACCTCTAACCTCTGTACGGCACCGACCAGCCCCTGCTCTCACTGCCGCCCGGGTGGGACCCGAGCCAGCCTGCGAGCCCTGCTGCTTACTGAAAAGTCAATTTTTATGTGGAAAGATCTACAATGCTGTGGGAAAAGCAACCAAAAGCTTATCCTGTGAGCAAAGGCTTTCGAGCTGGCTGGAAATGCTGACCCACGACATGAAACAAAGGCATTTGAACAACAACGAGATTTCATCTTGTTCATTTCGTACGTATTACTAACGCCAAAGGTGCGACACACAAGGAATAAAAAAGTGCCGTTGGTTCAACACTTGATTGTTGTACTATGCCTTGGTGGAGAAGAGGGAGGGATGCCCAGGGCAGTGGTGGAGTCGCCATCCCTGGAGGTGTTCCAAAGCCGGGCAGACGTGGTGCTGAGGGACACGGGGCAGTGGTAACTTGGCAGTGCTGGTTAACAGTTGGACTTGAGGATCTTAGAGGTCTCATCTAACCAAAATGATTCTACGATTCTGTGATTGTAATTCAGACTGAATCTGATGGAAAACCCACGCAAGTCCAGCACAAAATACAGTAGGAAAGTTTGCGATAACTCACCAAATGCAACACAGCTACAATCCCTTAGGTGGTACGAATCACTCACTGAACAAGATCCAGGATTAATGGAGGCTAAAATGCTGTACTTCTTGGAATGAGGCATCTCAGCTGTTTTTTAGAAGCTAATGATCCTAACGTTTATATGTAGACGTGTTAGATAAATACAAAAGAAAGATTTTTTTACTAAACATTGTATTAATGGATTTGAGTGAAGTCATGAATGGATTACATGTACTTTAAAAAAAGGCAGGCCACCAAAATAAAGAAATTTTTGCAGAGAGCACTCTTAACAGCGCAGAGCTTCCTGTGGAGCTTGCTGATGTTCTCAGCACTCACTGCTCTCTGGGGTACAACATTTGGGAAATGAGAAACAGAGAGAACCCAGGAAAATATTGATTGCTGTATTGAGCAATCGTGGGTTTGCAATAGCAAGTGGCTGCAGGGCATTTGGGCAGACTTACTTTGGTGATGATGTCTGCGTCTTTTGGGTTCTGTTCCGCCCAAAGACTCAGCAGAGAAACACTGCAATGAGGTCTGAAATCCAAGCTCTTGGCGCTTTGGGGACACCGTTTGAAGGATGCGATGGCAGCTCTAGGGCAGCCCAGCTTCAGCGGGGCTTCACCGCCCTCCACGGTCTGTTTTCTGCTTTGGGGAGCAAAGACCTGTACAACTCAATATACTGCCTGCTCAGAAGGTCTCAGACAAGAGATAAAACGGGGGAAGTGAGGAACCGGAATGAACGGCTTCACGATAACCTGAAAAACTGCTGATAAACTAAATGACTGAGAAGCCGGGCTGGCAGAGTGCCACCGCGAGAATTCGCTGTGATGAGCAGGGACGTTTTCCTTCCCATATTGGGCCTGTCAGCCTTAATCAGATCTCCGTTAGCAGAGGCACTGTATGTCCAGGTGAGACTACAAACAGAGCAATCATTATCATCCGGGAAACAAACTGCTCAATGTCAACGGCAGGAGGAGAAGGTCTGGCCAGAATAGTTTTTTAGAAAGTCCTCCGAAAGAAGTGTATTGATATACAATGTGTGAAATTTAAAGGCCGTGTTTATTAATTTGAAGGAGGAGGGAGTGGACCAAGAAGGATTTTCGACAGTCCTAAACCGTCCCAGCTGTCCAGGGAGACCTTTGGCAGGGTAACTTGGGTCCTGTCTTGTGACTGTCTAAAGTGAGGATGGAGCAGTAGCCATGAGCCATTTCAATAATTGAAGGCAGAATTTAATTTTCTCAGATCAGGGCCTTAATCAAGCAGCATTTAATTTCTATGCTCTTTGTCATCTAAGGGATGCATGGGATCTTTGCGAGTGTCAAAGGCCTTTAAGTGACCAGGAGCAGGTTCCATCTTCCCAGGGGAAATTTTATAAAGGAGTCAGCACTGTAGAGACCCCCTTGACAACCTCCCAGGCTCCTGTAATACGGAATTAACTTCACATCGCCACAAGGTACGAAAGAGGAACTTGCCAGCCATCTTTATGGGATGAAATGTTAATACTTGCAGTTATAAAATTAGAGGAATGTAGCAGTTTCTTGGCCATTAGCTGCAAGAGGGAGTTTCAGCATTTCAGTTCTTTCCAATTCTGGCTACATTTCCTCTTAGAAAACATTTACGTATGGAAGAGCTGAATTTCATACAAGAAGCAAAATGACCCTGAATTTAGTAGCCTATATTAGAAAATACTTAAAAGTAACAGACTGAAATGAAAAATCGCAAAGCATAATTCTGCCAAGATAATTAATCCTTGTTAACCCATGACCTGATCATATATGATGCTGCGCTGACGAGCTTACTGAAATGCTATAAATAATGCTGACATATTTTATTTTCTTTGTAGGCATAAATATTGACAAATTCATACTCATTAAACTTCTGTGAGCTGGGAATTATCCCCATTTCTCCAACGGGGAACGGCAAGAGGAATTAAGACTATTTTAGCAGAGGCATTCATGAGTTTGGGGAGTCCGGTTTGAGATGCTGAATCCCGTTTTAAGCCTTCTTTCCGCACAGGAGTAAAGCTATATTGATCACATCCATACTGGCAACATTACCTCTTTTCCCCCCGCCCTCAGCCGAGACCTGTTTCTATGTGCAAGAAAATCCTTTTGCTGCGACGCAGCAGTCTCCTGAGCACAATTACTTAGCGCAGAAAGAAACTTTGTGCCGCTGTAACTAGACTGACCGTAAGTTTTGGGCAGCAACTCATCGTTTTATACTCAGTGTCAGAACTAGCCCAGCAAAATATAACTGCAGAATAAGGATACAGGTACATAAAAAAATGTTCTGAGACAATCTGGGGGATGGATTTCCAGTCCCTCCCCACTGGATCTGCTTCCTCGCTCCCCACCTCTGGCTCCCACGTGCCAGCTCCCATCTGCTCAGGCTCCAAACGATAGTCCTTGTTCCAGCACTGATACCTCCTGACAACTAGAAAGGGAAGGGTATGTTGTGGCACGAAGAATCCCTCAAAACTAAGTATTTTTGCTCTGGTTGTGATGCAGAATTCAAATGCAACCACCTCAGCTGTCCGTGCCCCATGCTCTATAATCTCAGCTCCCTGCGTGACACAACGGAAACATCTCAAAACTTCACCAGAATATTCTTCAGAATTTAGTTTAATGTCTTACCCCTGGAGCAGACTTAGAAGGGGCTGATGAGATTCTAAGTTTAATGCTCTCCTACATACTGGTGAGACTTGTACTTTTGGAGAAGAAAATAAGTACTTGCCCTACTCCTACAGCAGTATATAATGCTAAACTTCCATAGAGCTTCTCACCTCAGGCTCTGGAGGTGGTGTACAAACTTATACTAAGTAAATGTTCTATGTGTGTTGCTTTATTTCCTCCACTTCTCAGACAAAACAGTGCTGTGAAAGTAGGAGGAGTAGAAGCCGATGTCCTCCATTGCAAGCGAGAGCAGGGCTGTAAGAGCGGGCTCCATGGGGACCTGGAGGGACCATCCTCTTCAGGCAGGACGTGAAGTCCTGGGACTTGGGTCCTTGGGCTCTCCTAAGAAGAAGCGGGAGGCTGTGATAAGTATGTGTCGGGATTTTTGTGAGATGGATTAACTCCCTGTGGGGAATAAGGTGAGATCATGAGAGGTATTTAATTTTATCATAAGTTGCACTCACATTTGTGTCCCAGAGGTGAAAAGGTTTTATCTCGTCCCAGTAACGGCAGTGTTCACCTCACTCCCGGTTAATGGGAGCCGTATGGATTTTTTATTTCCCTTTCCTTGTAGCAAATGTCAGAACAATCCAGGTTTAGAAATGTATTATCTGAGAGCAGAAAACAAAGTGCTAACTCAAACCAGCGGTAACAGGTCCTTACTTTGAGTCATTAAGGTCTCTAACTAAACCATTAGCCCACGGAGTCATTGATCTGGAGGACGGACCTTGCCCACACAAAGTTGTCCCTGTCACTTTGAAGGGGCAGAAAGTGGAAAACACAACGCGCATCACAGAGATCCCATTTTCACCGCTCCATTCGAAACAGAAAGGCCGGTCCTGGGCTGGCACCTTCCTCGGGTTTGGGAGGGTCTGCGCATTTGCCTGATGTTATTTTTCAGAATCTTTTTCAAGCGTAAGGGGACGTTCAACCCCAGGCGCCCGTTGCCGCTCCCTGGGGCTGTGTGTGCAGCACGTGTCAGAATTGGGCCCTGGTATTTTTATAAAAGGGAAAAAAGCAAACAAACAAAATCAACAGATGGAAATCCTCAGATGGAAGGGGACACACTGGTTATTTATTTAAAGAGCTGCTAAGGTCTAATGGAAATTTTCAAGAAGCATTCCATTTAGAACTAGCAGAGGTTTATTTAGCCCATATTTTCTGTTTGTTTTCAATCATTTTTCATAGCAAAGAACATTTGCTACCAGTGCTCATTCCTAGCATCTTCAATTGTGTATTCCCCAGCACTACCCTGGTTGCTACGGAGACGAGTGAGATGCCACAAACAACAGCAAAGCTCTTCTGGTGCGGAAGCAGCGCACCAAGGAAACAGCCCTCGGAAACACGAGATCTTCCAGCCCTTCTATGCTGGAGAGGAAAATGGGTGAGACCTACCGGACATGTGGCGTGCTGGACCCCGAGTCCAAACAAAGTATTTCCCCAGAGTTCATTCCCTGTCGCCAGCTGCTTTTCAAGCTGCACAAAAGCCACGAACCCCGTTACTCTAGACTTGATGCCAAAGAACATTTTCTACCTGGATTTGAATAATGTGAATATATTAATTAAAGTTGATAATGGCTGATAATGATTTCCATCAGCAGTAGAATGTTGCTATATTTATCATTATCTATGAGATTCTCGTACTGCACTGTAATTTATATGGAGAAGACTTGAAGTAACGTGACTTGCCATCTTAACAACTTTTCTGATAACACCTTTAAAGTCACAGAACATTGTTTTCTCAAAGAAGTCCATTTCTCAGTACATGAAGGAAAGCAAAGAGGGGAGATCAAGACCCCCAGGTTTTGCTTTGAGCAGCTTACCCTTGAAAAGGAGTTGATTTTGAGACTGGCCACAGCACTGGCAAAAATCTGAGAACAATTCAGCATTTGTATTTATTATGGACATTGCTTTGCAGAACTCTGACATGGTCTACAGACAGAAGTAGGGCTTAAAGTAAAGGGAGATGGGGAGAGGGAAGACAGAAACTCTGTGCTTTGGTCCTTTCTAAAATCCATCAGGAGAATCCACCAGGAGATACCTCTGAGGCTGGGGGAACCGGCTTCCCTGCCTGAGCAGCACTGGCCCCAGGGGTCTGGGCTCGGCCAGTCCTTGCAGCTTCCCCTTGGACTTCAGGGAAAGGGCATCTCTCCTTAGGCAGCGCTCAGGGGCCCTCCGAAATGGGAGCTTTGGCAGCAAGAAGTAAGAAACATCTTGCAGAAGCCAGAGAGGTTGCAGCAGGAAGGCGGCCAGAAGATGTCTTCTGCGACCCAACGCTCGGGCTGGAAGGGTGGGCAAGGAATGGACCTTCCCTCAAGGGGACGAAGAGGGGATGACCGGATCCCACTAAGGAAGCACCCAAATCCTCACACGGTGGTGGAACACAAAGGTCTCCAACCCAGTGGGGTAGAATTCATGGGACCGCCATGGTACCATCTCGATCGGGATGTAGGAATCATCGCTGCTGCCACCGCTGTGGCCAGGCTCAGCGGGGCTCCTGGTGGGACAGCCCCTCGGAGAAGAAAAACTACAGCCAGACGCTGAACGTCGGCCAGCAACTAGGCTTTCACGGCAGTATAACCTAAAAAATCGCCAAACTGTATCTGACTTTAAAAATTCATTTTTATACTAGGCCACTGGATATAGACATGGACTGAAAATTCTGGAAAAAAAAATCAAAAAAAGCATTTCCTATAAAATAGGTCTTAGGGATATAAAATTTATAAAATATGAATTCATGGAACATGCAAAACAGATTCACTTCTAGCTAGCATGGACAAAACTCAGAAACGTCAGTAACTGACAAACAGAGGTCAGAAAAGTTTGCAAAATAAAATAGGAACAAACCATCTGGGAACCTCAAAAATCTCTGATGACACAACCGCTCTCGGTTTCAGCAGACCTCCACTCAAAGACAGAACAACAGGAATCTTCTTAAATATTTGTTGTTAAGGTAAATCTAAAATGATTGTCTAGCACAATGTTAATTACATTGTACAGCAATCAAAACAGAGACGCCGAGTCTAATGAATCCCTACTCTCACCTTTGGAACAGAACTGGAGTGTCTTGTTCACCTCCTTATTAGCCCATAAATATTCTAATTAGGAAGCGACTCCAGATGAATAGGATTAGCAATAAGGACATTTTAGACTAGGTACACAAGAGATACTCAAAACTCTCATGTCTTATCTAAGGCTCTCCTGACATTTATAATCATGTAGAAACGCTAAATTTACATAGCTCTGCCTAATTAGACATGGTTGCAATTATGTTTGTGGGCTTCCTTTTTTTCCTGCCCAAGTATAACTTACACTGTCAAAACAGGAAGCAGGAACTGAATAGAAGCTCAGCAAGAAATAAAAGTATTTTCTGCTATTTATTTTTTGACGGTTTTAATTTGAAATTCGTATTTCAAAGCCATTCTTTTTCGATGCCAGGCAAGAACTGGCTGTTACGGATCCAAGCCCAGATCACTGCCGCTCTACATGTAAAAATGTGCTTTTTTTTTTAGATCGGCAGCATCTCAAGAGCAGGCCGAATTCTGCGAGAGGTGACACAGGCTCTGCCTGCCGTCAGTGGGCGGCCCCTGCTCCCAGCGAGAGCAGGAACCAGAGAAACTCACGTCCGTTGAGGACCGTGAGCTCCCCGAGATCCTCACCCTGCCCGTGCATTTCGCGGACTGCCCTGCGGTGGTTGTTTCAGTCCCTCTCCCCAGCCTGAAAGAGCCTGTCTCTGACATTTCTGAAGTAATTCCGTGTTTGCCTTCCTTGGCCTTCAGAAAGATGGCGAGAAGCAGGTAATCCATCAAGCTGTATTTTCTGTGCGGCAAATGCTGGCATTATCGGGCAGGGATTTGATAAATGATGTGTACATTATAATAACTGAATTTCAATATATTGTCTTTGATGTCTATAATAACGGATAGAGTTCTTCCACCTTAGCTCAAACATAAATCAAAGTAAGTGATATGCACTCAATTCAACATGCTTACGAATTTCTGTTTCAGAACTAAACCGTAATCATGAAAACTCACCTGTGCCGGCAGCCGGCGCCCGCGCGGAGCTCAGGCTGCGCTGGAGGCAGGCGGAGATGGCCATACAGATGGGACTGGGGTATCGGGCAATTACCAGGGCAAACAGCCACAAATCCATTTTATCGACTGCTTAAGGTCTAGTTCTCTCTCCTCCGGAACACTTTGTTTATTAGAAAACCAGCATCTTATTTGACTGCCACGTCACGTTTCAAGCTCCATGCAAATGAGGCAGCAGGGTCAGGGAGCCCTGGGAAGCCGGGCGTCCTGGCGGCAAAGGGCAGCGGCTCTTGGCACAGCGGTACTTAGGAATACCTTCCTAATAAAGACTCAGGAGGAACGGGGGAACCACCGAAGAACGGTATTGAAAACCTCCTGTTTACAGCTTCGCTGCTTGGAACGTGGGAGAGGTGGAGAAACAACAGTTCTGCTCGTGCAGGTTTGTAAAAGCCAAAATAAATCAATTAAGAAACCAAGTATCTTCCTTCTAGCAAACTGAATCACGCAGCAAAGCAACCCCCAGGAGCACCCCCAGACTGTTCAATGCACAGCCCAGATCGGGAACATCCACCAAAGTCACCCCAAAACCAGCTGAAACCCAAAGCCTGATGAAGCCCAGCCGCAGCCTTCCAAGGAATTTTACCCTCGGGCTCCACTGAGCTATAAAGAGCTGGCATCTTTCTGAAAATCTGCATGAAATAAATGCAGCAGTCTGCTTCTAAAGGGACGTAACGGGCATGTTTTCTTTGGCTGGGACACGAGCCTCACGCCTGCTTTCTCCTCAAGCCTTCTGATCAGGAGTGCTATCAGCCGGGATGGCTGGATCTGAAAGCTCCCGATGACAGCCCAAGGAGCTGAAACAAAATCAATAACCGTACCAACACCACTCCCATCCTCTGCTCTGCTATATTTAAGATCAATCAATATGCATAAACGACTAGCGCCAGGCACATCTGCACTAGTCTCGCACATAATCAACTTTGTCTTGTCTCCGCTTAATATAATTTTCCACCATATTAGCAGTCTTTATGATATCCTGTCTTTTCAAATAGACATAATTCCGAATCACTACATAGTTCAATTGGATTATTTGAGTGGCACAGACCCACGCTCGCACGCGCGCACACACAGATCTGCTCCTCGGTGACAGCCTCTCCTCACCGCGTCGCGGCTGGGATTACACCGTGGTGACAGTGTTCGCAAGGAGGTGACATTCGAGGCCGCAGCCAGATTCTTCCGATACCTCTGGCAGAAAAATTTGTGTGTCTGTGTGTATACGTACACTTAACAGACTGGGAAAAGAAATGAACTAACTTATCAAATGCCATGCTGAAGCATCCATTAAAAATTGCACGCACTTTTAATGACTTGGGTGAGGGTTGCTGTTGCATAAATTTATTTAACGTTAATGTCCCTTGTTTGCTGTAAATTTCCCACTGTGAAATTACCAGGGCAATTCTAATGGAGCTGAAGCCTCCAGCTGCACTCTATGATAAAGGAGGAAATAATTACGAATTCCTCTGGGAAGCCAAAGAAAGTCAAAGATCTCCTTCGAAACTGCTCCCAGATGAGCTGCTCGTCAGCAGGCTCCGGAGGTGCAGAGCCGCTCTCGGGCGCCGGGGAAGCAGAACGAGCGGGATGCTCGTCCTGATGATGGCTCCGCCACCAACTGACATTTAATTTGGAAGGATTGAAAGCTGGTGTCTGCAACGGCTTCTGCCAAGAAACGTATGAACAGTCAAGACAGAGCATGGAAGTGGTTTTATGTTCCAAGTTAGGATGATACTGTGTAATTTTACATCTAATCACCTAGCGCGAGACATAACCAGCAAACACAGCTCCAAGAGCTCACGCCTGAAGCTCTGAGAGACGCCCGTATGATGAGAGGATGCTGAACTACGTGGGTTGTGCCATCTAGAATGGCATTTTCGCCATCCCTTTGAACCCAGAGCCTATAGCCTTTGCCAGAGTTCACATCAAGACTGGAAGAAGGATAAAAAATAGTAACTGCAGAAACTCTTCTCATGATGTACAGATGATAAAGAGCTTCAACCTCTTCCTTCAGCTGCAACGTCTCAGCTACGCTCAATCCGTGCTTGACTGCTCTCCAAACAACCACGAGTGTTCACGCTTTTCACGGGATCTCAGTTTTCCTCCTTCAACACAAGACATCCTGCACTACCAGCACCATTCATTCATTAACCAGATTTGGTTGTTTTCAAGGCTGCTGATGTCCTGTCATCAGAGACAGCAAGCGCTAGGCTAGTTTCGGCGAGGAGATGCTCCGGAGCCTGATCAGGCTCTACTACCAACCCCTTTGGGCCACTCACCTCCTTAACCCTCCGTCCCTGCGAACATCTCTCCTCCCCTTTCTGTTTTCTCCCCTCCCTTGTCTCTCCCCGCTCCTGCAGAGACCCAATGCCGCAGGACAGATGTTTCTCCCTTCTTCTCCCTTCCTCCACACCACCCTGGGCTGGCCAACCCAGCCCAGCCCTGCCGCCGGGAGGCAGCACCCTCCCCTCGGGCAGCTTGGGACTCAGTGCCCCTAAGGAGCGACCCAGGAATGGCTCAGACTGCACCTCTGAAATGATAAAACAACTCAGTCCTGGTAAGGAAAGCAGAGAAACGTAAGAAACAAGATCAGCTAATGGAACAGACAGGCAGTATTTATGCAGTCGCTCCCTGTGCGTCACTCACAATAACGTGCTGCAGTGTACTTCAGGCTTGTTTCCCAAGAACAAATGTACTTCTTATTTATAATGCAACAAAGGATAAAGCAGGTTTCCTGATTCTGATAAGTGACTCTGTGATTATTCCTTCAATAAAAAACATCATGTCTTTGAGATTATTCTTTCACGTTTTATTCTGGTTCGGAACAGAGAAGGCACAGACGAGCGTCTCTAAGCCTTGAATCACTTCGTTTATTTTCTCATTAACAAAACCCGGGGATCGGCTAGAGAACACTTCAGTGGCACTTAA
Source organism: Larus michahellis (assembly GCF_964199755.1). Classification (NCBI taxonomy): domain Eukaryota; kingdom Metazoa; phylum Chordata; class Aves; order Charadriiformes; family Laridae; genus Larus; species Larus michahellis. Next base: position 2,193,853 of record NC_133907.1, on the reverse strand, counting down.
GGACTTTTGAACACCGGATTGAACTTTGCGGACTGGACTTGCAGCGGCACATAACCAATGCACGGCTACGGGGAGCGTCACCATTTATCAGGTAATTGCATCCTGCGAGATGATAACGCGCCGCCGGCGGCTTGCGGCGTTACCCGCGCGGATCGTGACACGGTGCTCCCCCGGAATAGCAATCGCCCGTCCGGCTGAACGAGCGGCGAACCGACACGCTGCTGGGAAGCCTGTCAGCAAAACGCCCGGACAGTGCATCAGCATCCTCCAGACATTGGCGCGCTGTGCCCCGGTGGGGTGAAAAATGTTAACTGAAATGTAATCACCCGCTTGGACTTTCTACTTACATTCAAATTTCTCTAAGAAAAACATGCACCATATTATTTACTGTGTCTTCTTTTAAGGTAGCTGTCACCACAGGGTTCCAAAACACCAAACATACTAAGAATGGGATTTTCTGTGTCAAAATGTCCCATTGAAATTCAGACACCTCCTTCTCACAGTCTGTGCAACGCTGCGAAGCAAACAGGGCCCGCACCTCATTGGAAAAAAGCCCCAACCCAACGTTGTGTTTATGTAATGGTGTATTTATTTAGGGCCACTCCAAACAGATACAGCTGGTGAGACTTGAAAATAACTGCGTGTGAAAACGCAAACAATAATTTACGTAACTTTAAATAAGTTCTTCCAAGATGTTTTGATGCGTTTTCCCTGAATGCTCCCCTGCACACCTGCGTATCGAGTACGCCATGCAGCCTACCTTATTTTCTGGGGACGGTGCAAGAAAAGCACCCTGCCCGTGCTCCTCTCCAAACCTGCCCCGGTACAGCGGCGGGGTCGCACAATAATGCGAAATCCATCTCTCCAACCCGTCAGTCAGCCTTCGGAGACGCTAATCCTGCAGGCGGTGGTCACTCCAAGTTACGTTAATAGGCTCTTATTGCGAACGGTGGAATTAGCTTTCAGAAGAGCATCCCTAGATACCCGTTTTGGTACGGTGGGATGACAGCAGTGGCAGAAACCATACAGCGAGCTGAAGGGGCCTGAGGATGAAAACTGGTGGAGAATATTGTGACAAAGTGGTTTTTCATCAGAAGACGCTAAGAGTGAAACTGCTCCCAAGGAAGGGCCGTCAAAACCTCTCCCTCACTTGGAATTCATTTTTACTTTGCAAAGTAGGCCCTTTTTAAATGGTTTTAATGGTCTGAGATAACTTCGACAAAAATTGATCTTTTAAAATGTCAAACATTTTAGGAGATCAATATCAACGTGACATTTTTGCAGCTATTAAAATAAAAATGTTGATTCTCTCCAGATTTTTTTTCTGATTGGCAGTTACGATTTTAAAAATTCATTACATTGTCCTAATCTGGGGGTGGGAAACTCTTGTGGGGCATTTCCTGCCTAATCAGGATCATCTACATAAATGATTGCTGACACTTCCATCTCTGCTCACACGGATACAGCTGAGAGATTCTCCAGCTCTCTAGTCGGGGGCTCACAGAAATGTTGCCGTGGCCAAAGGAGCCGTGGCCGGGCCACCTACCCAAAGACCCAGCCGAGGTCCTGCAGGTTTCCCTGCTCTCCAAGCTCCTTTCCCAGCACGAGCGAGGCTGGCTCATGGAAAGCAGGTTTCGATCCGGCTGTGCGCGCCACGCTCGGGGCAGGGATTGCTTTGCAAGGGCTGCTGTGTTGAAGCCGGGCAGTCATTCCTGCCTCTCCCGCACATGCTGATGGAAGCCGCCTCCATCCACAGGGCAGATTTTGGGATAGTGAGGAGCGCTGGTAACCCTCTCAGATCTTCTCTTTGTGCTCCAATATGCATTCATTCAAACCACATCTCACTGCTGATTTACAAGCAAATACCGTTCATTACCTTTTCTGTCAAACATCATGTCTTCTGGTATCAAACATCAAGGGGGGGGAAAAATGCACATAATTTACAAATCTAATAACGCATTTCCCATCACTCTCCTCTGCATTGCCATGGCCACAAAAAGATGGAATCAGCCAAGATGAAAGCATTTTCAGGGCTGAAGTTTAATGGCTAAAATAATTGCAGAAACATACACATCTCCAAAACAAACCACTTCCAGCATGAATAATGCGTGGAGTATCCTCTTATCTACTACTCCACTTCACCTCAGTACAAGCTCCCTTGGAGCACAATACATACAATATATTGTAGGGTATTTCAAACGCTGCAGCTCTCCACGGTCGGGCCAGCTCCGCTCTGCTGCAAGCAAACCGCGGAGTCTGCACAGAGCTGAAGAGAGAAAGATGCTGCTGCTCTTCTCTCTCTGAAATTCCCCTTCAGAAGGTGAAAACAACACTTCCTAAGTAGGTATTTCATGTGGCATATGCTTGGGTGGTATCAAACCCTCCCTTTAGAAAAGCAGCTACCTACCAGAAAAGCTTTACCAACTCTCCAAGAGTCACTTGCTGTTGATTTGCAAACCCTGCTTCCCGTCCTCAGGCAAAGGAGCCCGGCCAGCTTAGCCCTGCTCGAGCTTCTGCTCAAACCTTTAATCATTAAAACAAGATTTTTCCTTATAAACGGAGATGAATTCCACGTTGGTATGAATGTGAAACTGCAATCTATTTATTTTTCAGAGCGCTGTATAAATTAAGACTGGAAAGGCCAACTTACTGAATGTCTGGAGAGTATGAGTCACCGCATTTTTATCCAATTAGTTCCCCTTCTAAATTTTAGCCATCAGATTTGAGGTCACTCAGTATGTGACCTGTTTACTTTAACCGAAAACTACATTTATTTTTCTAGAAAGGCATTTGGAACAGAAAGCATTTTAAGTGCAAAAAATGAATAGCTTGAATAAATCATCATTGTACTGACTCATACTCTACTTAATGAGGATTTCTCACACTAAATCCCCACTTTTTTTTCTTTTTTGTAAATTGGAATAACAAAACAACAATGAAAGGAAAATATTTAGCCTAAAAATTAGGAGAAAAAATGGTGAGGTTACCACGACGAAAGAACAAAGCGCCTCGCTGCCCTGCTACTGCAAGCTCCTACAGGCTTTAACGCGCCATTCTGGGCAAAATACGGGCAGGCCCTTCCTGCCTGCCCTCGGCACCTCCCGGCGTATCCCACAGACTCAGCCTGCAGCGAGCGGAGAACATCCCAAACCCCGGCACCCGACGCTGTGGGTATTTACAGCCAGTCTGGTGATGCTTGGAAGGGCCGAACAAGAACGGCTCTCCCCTTCAAAGGGCCACCTTCTGCCACCTTTTGGGATACTGATTAGTGCACAACTCCAGGAATTAAAGAGCATTCGTGGTGCGGAACAGCAAACTCCCACGTTTTTGGCCCTGTGCACACATTTCTGTCTTTTTGAAGTATGACATGCCCAGCAACTCCGTACTCCACGGTCCTGACACGGTTCCAAAGCTCTGGTGAGATGCACTATAAGACACTAGATGGATCACCATTTTAATTACGCTTTACGGAGCACATAGTGGCGTCTCCATTGTTTACACTGATCACTTTCCATTTGAAGAATACTTTAAGACTAGAAGACTCTCTATCTGGTCTTCTGACAGTGACATTCCTTTGCATTTAAGCTGCCTTCTTCTTACGCTCTGTTAAGAAAAGTAGCTGCTGCAGACTGAAACATCCTGTGAGCTCATTCATGCTCTCGCAAGCGTCGATGATAATATTTTAGTAAGAAATGTAGCCAAAGATGCTTATAGGAATGGGTTGTTTTACTAAAAAAAGTACTACTAGGTCTAGGAAGAAAGAGTTAACAAAGCCTCTCTTTAAAATGCTAATAACAGACAATGGGCTGTGGATAAGTTAATTAGTGGAGCCAGCTTGTGTTTAATTATTTCACTTGACCTGGTGCAGATTTAGACAATAATCCCTTTAGAGAGGGGAAGGGGCTGTCGGAAATTATGTGATGTACCAGAAGGAAAACTTTCCATCTGCCTGAGCTGAGCAGGTAGTCTACTATCTAAAATTGGAATGATACGCTATTCTCCACTGTAAGACAAGCTCGAATGGAAAAAGAAATGCAGGTCTGAACCAGAGAGATTATGCTAAGGACCTCGTGAGCTTTCCACTCCGATACTTAACTTTCCCCCCCCTCCCTATTCAGCTGGGATTTTACTATTGAATAATGTATAAGCCAACCCACTCTAGTCAGAGGTGGGATTTCACCAGCAACTTGAAACAAGCGCAACCAGACTGAAGCAGGAGTCTCTGAACACACGGAAATGTGTGCGAAGAAAGAAAAGGGTCTATAGACTCCTAGTATACGTGGAATTTTCTTACAGGAGAGGCTCTGAAGATTTGCACATTTGAAAAAAGAGAACTGATTAGGTTGGGTATCAGTCCTATTCTGGCTCAGACTCTACAATCGGATCCAATTAAACTCAAAGGTTTGTTTTATCCGAGGAGGTCAACTCCAAATCATGTAGCTTTTCAATTTGGTACCATCTCTTCAATAGCCTGCCCAAATACGAATAAGAAGTTTAATGCGCGAATCAGTACAATCTCCTCCAGAGGCTACAGCATCTGAACGCCAGCAATGCTTAAAGGAAGGCAGGTGTATAAAAGAGAGTCTAAGCCAAATGGAAAAAAGAATTAAAAAAACCAAAGTGGGAGCTGCTCTGGCAGGCAGTAAATATGCACCGTCTGAGTGGGAGAAAACTCCTCATTTCAGCCAAAGGGTGGGACTCATTCTTGGCGGGAATCGGCTCCACAGGAGATGTAAACTGCCTGCAGGTTTACTTTTACACACTGGCCAGCGATGGCAGGGCCATTCGTGCCCCAGCACAGGGAGGACAATGAGTGACTACGGGCGGAGGAAACCTCAGCCAGGCTGAGCTTAGGCAAACTCACGATCGAACAGTGACAACAGGTCGTCACACTGTGTATAACCAGTTGGTCTCCAGCCCACTACATCTGCGTCCTGATCATCTTGCTGGTGAATTTTTTTTGGAGGTGAATACCATGGCTGTTTTCCTGTCTACTCATTGGACTCCCACAGGTTCCAAGCTATTTACCAGACTCTTTTTTTGGAAAGTTCTTCTGTTCTTTAGAAGTTTCTCCTATCATCTTCAAATATTTTTTTTAGTGAAACACATACTCATGCTATCGTCTTCCAAGGCTCATGGCTCAGAGCTCTATCAGTTTTACTAGTCTACCTAGCTATCAGATTTTTATCAAGGAAAAATAATCGTAAAAACCTTTCCATACACAAGAGCTCCAAAAACTGATTGACAGCTTTGTATTGAGAGCGTTGCAGCAATTGTGCAGAAGACCGAAAGGTACAGATGATTCTGGGAACGCCCACCAGAAGCATGCAGCGCCACTGCTGTTCGAGAAACGCAAACAGGGAGACATAATTCTTTCCAGGTACTGTAAACAAGGCTTCAGAACCACTGACATAATTCCCTTCTTAATTAAAACAAACAGCATTATTTCTACAACGAGGCTTCGCTCAGGTCTTTCCCATCTTGCCACAAGGGCTACCGAGGAATCCACCACGCCATGCTGGACCAACCGCGCTCACGGCAGATTCCAGCCCTCCCCATCTGCCAACTTCTGGTATCTCAAATTACTACAAGTGGCCCTCACTGGGTGCACCACGCGTTTCCAAAGGCACTAAACGGGGTTAATAAAATGAACCTTCTTCACTGATGAGTGGTAGTGCTCCTCACCACAATTTGCTGAAAAAGGTCATTCTTGTCTGTAATGAGAAAATGAAATGCATGCTGCAATGATGGAGCAAGCTCAAATCAGTCCTACGTACAATGTAGAAACGTAAACCAGAATCAAGCATAAATCTACTGGCTAAATTCAGCTTATGGCTAATCAGCTCTTCCTTTGACAGGATACACTGCTGTGGAAATGGGATAATTTTATAACTGAATAATTTAACCAGTTTTATCTTTAAGTAATGATTTCAGGCATATTAATATATAAAGCTTCAGTATTTACATTTTTGTTACATGGACCTGAAAAATTACAAGGTGTCAGGACTAACACAGTATTCAGCGATAAATGACATTTTCAGAGTGGCTTTCATCCCCCAGCGTGACTTTGTGCTCCACAAATCCCTGGGATGGCAGGCGGCGAGGGCAGAGCCCGCCGTGCCACGGGGCTGGGGCAACCGCGGCGCGAGAGCGAAGGGAAGCTGTCGGAAACGGTACGGCCAAGGCTGGAGGGGACAGGGAAAACGCGCTCTGACCGCTGTACAGAGGATGCTCTAGCACTTTACCTGCTTATCCCTGTTAAGACTCCGGTAGTTTATGTCTGGCTTGAAGACACGTTCCACAAAGACTTCCAAGTCATTATTCGAATGCTGTGAGATGTGGAAAAGCCACTTACCCTTGAAGTCTGGTACAGTCCTTCATCATCTCAGCCATTGGAAAACACGCTGGGAGCCTGTGAGTCTGGAAGCTAAATACAGGGGCTTGTGGTCCGAATTCACAGAAATGGATGTGCCTCACTGGCAAAATAATTACTAATCTCTCACTCTCGTTCTCCTCCTGCGAGTTCAGCTACGGATGCGTTTTTTAATGCAGTGATACGGGAACTTCATCTTTAAAAGCAAGATACCTGTGGCTCAGCAGAATCTAACAACCTTGTTTTAGTTCTTCTCCGAAAAAAAAATAATGGAGAGAACATGAAAACCAGAATCCCTCTCACTTTAAAGAACTCCTGTAATAGATACAAACAGCAAACACAGCCCATGGTAGATTGCGCCTGTCAGAAGGTGACATCCTCTTACCAATTTTGCATAAGTCCTCATCGCTCCTTGGAGACGGCTAATTTGGGTGAGGAAAATGGGAAACAGAAATTCTTAGGATGCAGTCAAGCCATTTAGACGCCGCTTCCCCTCATTCTTTGTATTTTGTCAGTACACACACACGACTGATAATCTGCACAGGTTCACTCAGGTATCACCCGCACCGCGCCGAGGTCCTTCAGCCTCACGCTGCAGCAGACGCTCCTCCAGCCCTGCCCAGCGGAGCAGGCGCAGCCCTGCAGACCACGGCATTGATGCGCAGTGAGGGGAAGTAATTAACTCAGGCGACGATAATTTAGAACAGAATAAATTCCTTTTGTTATATTCCAGGGGTGGAAAAAGGACTGAAAGCTGCTGGACTCTCCCGTCGGAGGACAGCGAGGAAAGCAAGGCCCCACCTGTGATACCTGTTGGCTACACTTAGAGCATCGGCCGCCTGGAAGAGACAAACCCAGATTAAACCCACTGTATTCGGGTAATCTCAAACTAGTGGACTGCTACCTATGGGACTGTTTCACAAAGGATGAACTCTAGCAGTCTCCATGGCCAAGCTAATTCCTACCACCTGTGCCATGCCTTGTTTACTCCCGGCCAACATTTGGAATGAAGCAACAAGGAGGTTTTGCAAAGCTACTGCAATGATCTGGAGAGAAACGTACTCAAAATAGTTACCACAGATGGTAAAAACCGATCCCCGCTCAGTTTTCGGAGGAGCAGAGTATCCTTTTTCTTTTTTTTTTGACATAACATTTCAAATTTGTGCTCTATCAGAAATGTCTAGTTGCACCAAAACCAGAGTGTTGGAAAAGAAATCAACTGTCTCTGCCAATAAGAAGAACTTTTCCTCTTCCCCACAAAAATCCTGCCATTTCATTCATAAATAAAATAAGCCACTAACTCAGTTGTTGGCAGGCTCTCCCTTTTATCTTTCACTCACTTGAGAAAGACTAGCAACATCACGTTTTCGGAAAGCCAAGTGTAGTAATCATAGAATCGGATTTCATGTATTTTTAAAAGCATTTGCAGCAGCAGAGCTCCAATCACTGTTAAAAGAAATATAAACATACAGAAGTTCGGAAGAAGCAACTCCAAGCTCCTGCCTTTCTTCATTTCTTCAACACAAGATGAATGTGCGGGGAAGGGACTCCTTTCTAAAGGAGATCTCAAAAAGTTAGCCACATTAACGCTACAAGCACCGCAGAGCCAAAATACTTATTATCTCAAATAAGCCCGGATGACATTTGAGATGCCTCGACGTCTCCTGGCCTGCCAGCGGAGTGGGGGATCAACCACCTCCTTCGCTCTCATTTCTCCCTTTTCCCTCCTGCTTGCTCAAAGTCCACGTTCATAAAATATTTAGCGGGAGCTCTTCAGAGGATGGTATCGCCTATCCTATAGCCCTAGCGCAGTTTTACTGCGCTACCGAGACAGACATTCTGCCACCAGAGCAATCAGAAGAGCTGACGGGGCTAACTCCTGCCCCGGGAGCTCATGCTCAGACTGACGCTCTGGGCTCCATCCCCGCCGGGGACCCAGCGGGAGCCGCGCTGGACAAAGTGAGCGAACACCCAGCAGATCTCTTGCACGATTATAAGCAGAATTGTTACTTTTCAGAACCGAAAGCAGAAATACGAATGTTCTGTCTGTTTCCCAGCCCCAGCTGGGGGCAGCTGACCCTTCTTTACCTCTTGTTATTTTCTTCCCAGTGGAAAATGAAAAAAAGAGCAACGAAATCCAGAATTCGGATGCACTGCTAACTCCAGCTGCCAGCTGGGCAGCAACTGCCCCATTTCTGGTACCCCCCATTTCTGGCGCAGCCTGCCAGAAATGAACTAAGCTCGCATGGTCCCCCTTGCGCCCTTACCATCTCCCGTGTCTGCAGCCTTCCCTGTTAATCCGCGCATTTTGTGCTCCCACCGCTATTTCCTCGTTCCCTCCTAGTTTCATTGAATCAGCTACAAATTCCCTACGTTTCCCTGACGTTTCCCTGCACTAGAGCAAGTATCTGCTTTTAACCTTTCCAGCTAAGCCCGGCTCTCTGAATGCACCTTTCAACCTCTGGCACGCTCTAAATCCCTATCATTTTCCCTATTAGTTGAAGGGAGAGATGTTCCTTTTTTCCACCTTTGGCATTTCTCACCCTTAAGCATCCAGCAGCTGAAACCAGGCTGCTGCTAAACCGTCCTCCTTTAATATTTTTTATGAAGCGCAGTGCAATTATCTTTATCTTCCTTGGGGATCCATTCAATTAAGCGCAGTCGTAATGAGTGAATGGACACAGAGCATTGTAACCATATTTACATCCAGATTAATGGGAACCAGGTAAGATAACTTTAAAGCCATCAATATTTTAATACCTTGGCTTTTCATTTTGCTATCTCCAGTGTCAGACACATTTAGAGAGACCAGCACAATTTGAGAGGCTGAGTTTTTAATTTCCTCCTTGGTTTGTGGAAATGAGGGTTTAGAAACAGCAGCAAACTGCAAGACTTTGTCTTAAAATACATTTCTTGCAGGTTAACTGAAACACTTCTCATGACGCAAAGCAAGCTGGAACGCTTCGTCCAGGTTCTCGGCCATTTAATGAATTGAAGGCAATGTAAGAAACCAGTAAAGAACCAGTACTTAAGTGGAGCTGCTGAGAGCACCGGGAAGGCTCATTTAATGAGCACGCAACAGAAATGCTGAGCTAGAAACACTGATTTTCAAGTCACTTTTCTCCCCTCTGAAAGACAAATGCTGGATCTGGAACGTGGATCTGTCTCTCAGATTCGGAATAGCTTTGACAGCTATTTTCGCACCTGCTTTGAGGCGCCTTCGCGTCGCAGGAGCAAGGTAGAAGGGTCCAACGCAGACTGAAAACCTGGTTCCGTTTCAGCACAGCTTAACATAATAGTGTCATAGGCGCTGATAAATGTGTCAATAAGCATTTGGAGAAATAACTGGTATCCAGGGAATTTATCTTGGTTGTAGTAGTTTCAGCTGAATAGGTCAGATTTGTTAACATTTTAATTTACACAAATCTGCATTCCAAATACTGCTCTTCGGCTCCTTTTCCTAACAACAAGAAAATGTCAGCAGCAAAACCAAATTTACTCCTCTAATAGCTTTCTCAAGATTTCAGGAAAAACAAACAAAAACAAAAAACCAATCTGTGGTACAGTTATGGGAGCGCTTAAACACATTTTTCAATTTAGACCTAATACAATTTTATGTTAATAAACCAGAAACTTTTCTCAATTCCAGATGTAATCCTGGGAATAAGCATGTCCCGTAGCTTCACGGCAGCCCCAGGCCTGTGCCCGGAGCCGGTTGTTCTGCCTCAATCCAAGTGTCCCTTGTCCCACCCGGTACCCAGCCATGGGACGCCCGCCCCGGATTTCCATCTCCAACGTGCCAGCTTGCCTTGATTTCCCAGACTCACTAACGTCAAGCGTATGGTTCCCCTGCAAGTTTTTAAAGTACTTCAGAGGCAATGAGATAAGCCTGAAAAAAGCTGACCGTTTTTGCCTTACCCGTTCGCTCTAATTATCACCTGCCTCTTCTTTCAGCTGATTTGCCGAGATTAAAACCTCTCTCCCACCAAGCTATCCCAACCTATGTCTCTGAAATGAATACAAACCGATGACCTTTCTCTACCCGTAAAGCCCTACATTAAAATGCTGGCCCCCACTGATGTCAAGGGGGCAATAATAGTTCTGTCATTTCCATAAAAGCAGCATTTTCCTGCCAGAATTCAGATCCCTCCTCCGAGTGCTGTGCCACTGTCCCCCCGAGGGCTGCCAGCAATCTCGACAGCACTTGCTTCTCCTCTTGGACTGCGAGCGCGCTGCAGGCTTCAGCATTGCCTGGGATAATCTACCTGCTTAAGATTCCGCCAACTTCCTGCTTCTCTAAAGAAAAAGAGCCGGGAAAGGTCAAACCTGCCCTAGGTTGCGCTCGCAAAGTCTGCCGCGTCGGGTGGGAAGGAGCAGGCTGCGGTGCTCCTCCTGCTCCCCCAGCGCTGCTCCTTCTCTTCACATCCGGAAAGCTCTCTGCTCACCCCACCTTCTCCTTGCGGAGACGTTTCACACGGTGCTACCCCCGGCTCGGCTCGCCCTGGAGCCCTGCCTCGGGCAAGCCCCACATCCGCGCCGCTCCCAGCTGCGGCCGGGTCCCGGCGCTGGTCCCACCAGCTGCCCCGCGGTGCTTCACTTGCTGCTGAGCTGCTGCTGGTGCTTCCATCGCCCTCGGCAGCCACCTGCAGGATTCCTCCCACAGCCCCCATGCAGCTCTGAAGCGAAAACGCGGCCCCAGGCATGTGAATGAAATGGGCACAAACCCCGGCACAGCGATGCCTCTCCGCTGGCGCTCGGCAGAGCGCTCTGCAGCGGGGCCAAAAACACGCCACTGGGGATGATGTGGAAGGGAAAAAATCTCCAAAGTGCTGGAGGGTTTCACCCCTCTGATGTCCCAGGCAGGAAACCCAGGGCCTCCCGTTCGCTCCATCCCTGCCATCCGTCACGGGGGCAAAGGAGGGAAAGGAAGAGCAAAACCAGTTCCTGGTGCCCTCTCTCGGAAGTGCAGCACGTTGGGCTCTCTCAAAATGGATTTCACCGGACTTGCTATCTCTGGGGACTGCCTGAAGTTAAACGTCTGAGCCTAAGACTACGTAAGTCCTTGCTTTTGTATTTGCTGCATAGCCGTGTTCTCTTGGCCAGCTCTTCAATGAACAATGACCCTTCCCATCACTTACAAGCCGATCAAGATCTCCTAGTTGCAACAGACAGGTGACACTCCATTAACTGCACAGAACAATGGGAAAAAATCCCAGAACTTAAGTTCCCCCTGTCCCTTCACCCCCATCCCCTCCTCCCCAGGTCACTCCAACCCACCACTGATGCTACATGGATTTTTGTTTAATGCGTGAGGTATGTTCATGCCTTCTCCTCGAGCTATACTCACATCTGGAGAGGGCAGACCTCTGAGAATCACACCGTACAGCTTACACCAGTAGAATATGCTTCTGCATTTGGAAAAGTTGTACATTGTAAAATACCAGAAAGAAGAGGTACTAAAGGCGGAGCCTCACACAAAACCGAAACCACTGGAAGACATTTTCCTAGTTTGGAAATCACATAAAGGTGCCACCATGAAACACGTCAAGTGTGTTGAGTATGGGCTGTGTAACTGCTTCCAAAGATAACATGCAAAGAACAAAGCAAGACAGGTCTAGAAAGGGCTACAGATGCATGGCACTTCATTTGTCCCCTGACAGAAGGGGGACAAATGCCAATTTATTCATCCCCCTGCTCCTCCTGGAGCATTTTCTACATCTTTGAGTTGTACAAATTTACACAAGGAAAATATCAGCTCCATAAGTTTGAAGATTCTCCCAGGGTTTCATCGACTGATATGGATTGAGACAAAAATATCACATCAAAGCCATGGTGCCCCACAGCTGCTGCAGAAACAAAGACCACGATCTCCACGCCGCAACTCAAACTTTTAGCGGCTTTATATTCAAGACAGGATTTGGGCTTTGCATGTCAGCAACCCTCAACAACGGGAAACCCGATCTGACGGCGTTTAAACTCACCTCTCTGTCCAGTCCAGCAGCCACAGTGACAATGTCTCCCGTCTCGCTGTTAATAGTAAACATATTTTGCGATGGGCTCTGTGGGGTCTGAGTGACGATTCGGTATCTCACCATCCCGTTCGCCGTGGAACTATCATCTGCATCATTTGCCGTCACTGTCATCACGTAGGTACCTTGGAACAAGAGAAGACGAAATATCAGGACTAGCTCGTTGCAGAGCAGACTGCGGTCCCATTGACTCGGGGTCATGCATTTTACTGAGAAATGCTACGGAATAGACAGCCCATTGCAATCCAGCCAGCTAGGCAAGGCGAGGATTATGAAAATAGCAACACTGCTGAGACTAGATGATCTGTAAGGATACTGATTACACATAACTGGTACATAGCGAGAAGTCATATGAGGATATCTATGATTAACTTCTAATTCTTTCAGTGATTGTAACTTTTAGGGCAGCATTTTTCGTCCTGCAATTTCATACAGATTCCCACATGAGATTTTTTTCCACCCAATCACTGCATTCACATGCATTCAAACGTTTTTCCAGAGTTTAATAGCGGAGAGCCCATCAGAGTTCTCAGCAGCTTCAGAAGGACACCCTCAACACGCCCATGCCCAGTGCAGGAAGCAACTGCCTGCTGCCTCCAGTTCTTAGAGAAACGTCCACCTTTCCAGCCCCTTCTGGAGAAAAAAAAACACTTCTGCAGAGCAAATGGAACAGCTGCTGCCCAGCAGGACAGAAAATCAATGATTTGGTATGTGTGGCCAGCGATGTATTGAATCATTGGTTTGTTTCTTGCTAATCACCAGTGTCTTCATTTGCCTTGCAAAAAACAATCCCTACTTTTGAGATACTGTTGGTAGCGCATTGATGCACTGACAGGCTCATTATCACTGGAGTTTGGCAGCAGGGTGTTTTGCTAAAGTGGGAAATTATCATTATGAGGGTAAAAGATGTTACTTGATTGGATGGACTCCTGCAGCTGCATGGTCCTGTGACCCCCCAGAGCTCCCAGGGCCCAGCTTTACGCTTGTGATATTGGTAGGAGAGAATACTAAAAGGGCAAACACACACTGCTTACAAAAAGCAATCTGCAACAGTGGATGAATCTAATGATAAGAAACTTGAAAGGAGGAGTGGGAGGCAAAGAGAGACAGGGAAACCAGACATAACCCCGTTTAGTGACCACCAAACCCAACAGCACCAATGGAGAGATGGGAGGGAACGCCTGAACACTGCTCGTTTGCGAACTCTGAACAGACGAACCAACTTATGAGCCTGCCGCGCTGGAGGAGATGCAAAGTGGTCCCAACAAGAACCTGAGCTGATTCAAGATGGAGCCACACATTGTTTTACAAAAAGAGCTGAGCTTGTTCTGCCGGCTTGGTTAGATGTGAGCCACTGGCAAACTCGAGGACACGTGGCTCCATCAGCACTGCATCGCGTCTCATCTAACGAGCCCAGATCCCCAGCTTGGTCACAAAGCTACCACGCTTCCAGCTCAGAGAGAGCAGAGCTGGAGAGCTTGCATCGCTTTGCAACAGAGTTTAAAAACACAGCCCATGCTCTGAGTGGGCAGATCTACCAACGGCAGCAGCATGCCCCTGTTCTGTACCCCAGCAAAGTGTCTTCAAGCCACTCGGCACGCAGCCGAACCCTCCAGTGTCTTCCCCAACTTTCGGAAAACAACATTTCTCAGTATTAGCGAGAAGCGGCCTCATAAGTTTGTATTTCTGCACTGTGGACAGTGCTTTGCTGATCTCCTTCCATCTGGCTCAATCAGGCTCTTTTTGTTCTCTGTGGTGATACATATCCCTGTGAGTTTTCTTAGTTCAATAAGAATTATAGATTAAAAAATAAATGAATGTGTAAAGCAAATTCTAATGATGAATACATTCCTATCTTTCTGCAATAATCCTGACTCACATTTGTGAAATGAAAACAAATTATTCAACAACCTTAACATTTTTCCGATCAATAAACTTCAGGAGAGGGAAGGAACACTGAATTGAAACAAGGCTGTGCACGCAATGAATTTTCTCCTTTCTCTTCAAGCATTCTTTTTTTGCTCTTTTGCAAAGCCAGTTATCACGAGACGACTGATACGACTAAAGAAGCCAACGCTTAGATAAGTACAGGGGAAATGTACAGGAGAAATTTAAATAGGGAATATGCAGAACGAGATGTTTGATTTGGAATTTGTGTTATCTTAATGCATTCTATACTGAAAATATCTCTGAACAGAATGTCAAAACCTGGGGCTAATGAAAACAGAAGTGGAAGAAGAAAACAGAATCTATTTTAGGAGGTGCAGTCTTAGGACATTTTCAAAAATCAGGTGGTATTTCACGATTCCCTTCTAGTGCAAGAAACAGCCTAGAAAGGAAAGTTGTTTGTTGGGGCTACCAGATTCAGACAAGGGCACCCCACAGCTGTGGTGCCTCCGCATCCAGGATCTCTCAGACGGCACTGTAGTGTCCAAAACAAACCAGGACATGTGTGAGACGGTGGGTTCCCAAGGTGGCAAGCGAAGCCACCAGGCTGTGGCTGTAGTGGGCACAGGGTGAGTTGACGGCAGCTGTACTGTGGATCATAGAATCACAGAACCATAGAACCGTAGGGTTGGAAGGGCCCTCTGGAGATCACCCAGGCCAAGCCCCTGCCAGAGCAGGGTCACCCAGAGCAGGTGGCACAGGAACGCGTCCAGGTGGGTTTGGGATGTCTCCAGAGATGGAGACTCCACCACCTCCCTGGGCAGCCTGTGCCAGGGCTCTGCCACCCTCACAGCAAAGAAGTTCCTCCTCGTGTTGAGATGGAACTTCCCATGGTCAAGTTTGTGCCCGTTACCCCTTGTCCTGTCGCTGGGCACCACTGAGAAGAGCCTGGCCCCATCCTCCTGACACCCCCCCTTTCAGTATTTATAAGTGTTGGTAAGATCCCCCCTCAGTCATCTCTTTTCTGGACTGAAAAGACCCAAATCCCTCAGCCTTTCTTCATAAGGGAGGTGTTCCAGTCCCCTCATCATCTTGGTAGCCCTTTGCTGTCCCCTCTCCAGCAGTTCCCTGTCCTCTGGAACCAGGAAGCCCAGAACTGGACACAGCGCTCCAGGTGCGGCGGATGGAGTGTATAGGAGGTCTTCACTCTTTCCCTGACCTTTTTGCTTCTTTCCTGCAGTGTAGCGTTGGACTGAGCACATCTGCTCTAGAAAAAAACAACTATTTCAACAACAATTGACCTACATCCCCATAAAGGGAGATGGGACTGGACAAATGTCTCTGAAGTCATGAACTGAGCACCAGGGAGCTGTATTTCAAGAGGCAATCTGCTCCCTATCTCATATCTTTAATTTCCATTATGAAACTCAACCACAGAGAAAATAAAGACAGGAACTTGGCATTAATTACTAACTTGTAACTTAATAAAATGTCCTCTGCAAAGGGCCCTGTGTGGCTGCAGCACTCGGCAGCGCATGATGGAACTGCAGCAGCCGCTTCCTTCCCCGGCTCCCCGCTGCTCCCGGGGGCGGCATCTCTGACCACAGGCTGCTGTAAACCGCCTGCAAATTACTTCTTCCTCTCTGCAGTCTGGCTGGTGGCCGAGATGTCTGTTCCCCTTCCCATGCACTCGCATTTCCCACCTGGCACTGCTGGCCGAAGCATAAGAGAGTGACGGCACCTCCTGTTACCCACGCTGAGGGTACCACTCCTGAGGACCGCTCCCAGGGGATCTGCAGGTAGAACCCACATCACCATCCGTATTCCACTCAGTTTTCTGTATATTTAGTCTGTCTTTATGCAAGACGTATCCTCTAGACACCTGCATGCTGCAGTAAATGACATAAACAATATATCTGTGCACAGAGTATTCAATAGAGCAACGTGGAAATTTACTGCGACAGTGTCTAACATCTTCTGGGTGCTGTATAAAGTCTTCCACTACGCTGAGATGGTTGGTGATGATTTACCTGCTATAAAAGTAAATAATATTGTGTTCTATTTCCTATGCATGGGGATACATCTTCATATACTTTATATTAAAATAAAGGAAATACACCCCCATATCCAGCCCCTATTACTACACCGATTAGGCAAGTACACGGTGGCAGACTGCACAGCTCCTGCACACTTGAGGATCGGGGCTGGTATTGTTTGCGTTTAAGTGAAAAAGTACAGACTGCCCAGACTGGCCTGCAGGACGCGTGCATGCATTTTGTGGAAATCAAAGAATTAACCCCAGCACCTCTAAATCCCTATATCCTACCCACGCGGAGACTGGGAGCAGTTAGAACAGAACAGAGACACTGGGCAAACTCCTCCACGCCACACTCCCACCCCAGGCCGTAGGCTGCCCCTTCTGGGTCAGCCCTTGCCAAGGGTGATGGAGATACAATGGAGGCGTACAAACAGGGCGAGAGGGACTTCACGCTTTCAGTGTGAGAGAGAAGCATTAGCTTTATTTTTCTGCTCCAAAGGGCTTGCTCTCAAACCCGCTGACAACAATAAATGAATGCATAAAGTGCCGAAACTCGGGAATTTGCCCCAGCCTGCGCAGTGTATCCCCCAATGAATACTCAGTCCAGACGGTGTTGGATGTAACTGTATTAAACTACGCACCTGGCCTACTGACTCAGGTAGACAACCTGTTGAAAGAAAACCATTCCTCATCAAATAAGACACACGGTGTGTTAAATAAAACACCTAACCTAGTACATCATGTCAATATTAAATCAAATTTGTTGCATGTTGAACAGCTCTTCCGAGAAGCAGATTGAATTACCATGCACAGCTAGTGATGACAAGATTACTGTGCATTAGCTTTCATTAACTAATGTGCCAAGTTCATACATCACCTGAGTTAAAATTGACGTATGGCATGATGAAGACGATCTATCTAAAGGCAAGACCCCAAGAATCTGCAACTTCACAAAGCATTCCCTTTGAATTCCCAGAGACGGCAATCTCCTAGATGTTATTTTGTCAAACGAGGTATTTTTGTTTCAATCTAACAATGGAGAAGACACATGAGAGAGATGCTTGAAAGCACCCTTTATGGAAAATATTCCCATTAGATTAATTAAGCTTTCTACAGGATAGGCAAAATAATGCCTTACAGAATCTGAGGGGATGGAAGCAAAGGGACGTAATTTTTACCTGTATATTCAGTTTTGTTTATCAATTTTAAAATTAATCGCATCTGCTTGTAAAAGACTGCAATAACATTTTGTTAAGGTTCACTATATCTCTTTTGATCTTTACACGTTGAGTAAAAAAAAGAAGCAAAACAAGAAAGATAGCTGCCCTGTGTATGTACAAGCAGATAAGCACACGGTCATAAACAAATGTCCCGTCCAAATCCCTCTGGAATCTCGGAATCAGCTCAATTCTTTCTGGCTCCGCCGGTCCCAAAGCACGCCAAGGACTGCTCATTCTCATCACGTCGGCTGCAATCTCTGCTCTCCCGCCTAGGTAACTTCATTTCTCCATAAAGACTCAGCTTTCATGGTTTTAAGGCATACAAACAATATCTTAGCACCGTTGTGCTCCCAAAGTCTTTGTTACAATTGCTTTATAATTACCATTTTTCTAAGCTGGTTTGATATCCGTTAGTTAGACTTAATGCATGTTAAAAGAAAGAGCTAATGGGCACTTATCAGGAAGCCAAATTAAAAAAAAGATAAAAAAACCCCGTTCACTTTGCCCTTTATACCACATATCACTATAAAAATACACAATCCTCTCTGTCTACTCATGTGATATAAACAGAAAAAGCTAAAACTTCATCCAGTTTTTACTGATAACGCTGATTCGCTATTCAGCTTTATCTTACAGTTTATGGTTTTTAATGGCTGGTAAATGGTTGCAGAATCATTAAAGGTTGGTTAACCTTCTCAGTCTAATTTTGACCTACAAGCTACTTAATTTAATCATTCCCCCATAGAAAAGGACTGAATCATTATGTGCAGACATGTAGTGATGGCCATATTACATTAGATCTTCATTAACCCAAGTTAATAATGGCTTTGTACTAATGGAAGCCTCCCCTTCCTCCTAATTTTTTTTCCCCCCAAATTGGAAAGCTCACTTAGTGAATACTCTGCATCCGATGTTAGAGAGAGAGAAGACAGTAATTGTTGATGGGAAGGTTTAATACTGAACAGCAGTGTAGAATGTACAACGTTTCCTAAAAACAAAATTTTCCATTCAGAAGAATGTCCTGATATTCGTTTTCTTCCCCACAGAGAACGGGAATCTCATGCCCCGACTCCACAACAGGAACGCTTCAACCTTTAAGTGATTTCATTCATTGCAACAAAGTCTTGGAACAGAAAGACAGCACGCTGGAAAAGCAAAGATGTCAAAACCAAGTTACAGAGAGAAGTACGATGGGATCCTGAACAAGTCCTCAGAGCACAACTACACACGTAATTACTTGTATACAGCTCCCCTACGTAAAACGGGATCTTTCTTACCAATAAACACGCTGAAGTGTGCTTGCGCTACTTGTCTTTTTAATTGATCAATAAAACTAACAGTATTCTTCCACTCCAAACCCGGGGAGGTGAGGGACGGGGGGGCGGCGGGTTGCGATGCCGCAGAGAGATCCCAAGTTGGCTTTACCTGCGCCGCCCGGTGCCCGGCACGCTGAGCGGCACCGAGCTCCTCAGGGCTGTTCGCCTTGCCAGCGAGTGTGGGTTTGAGAACAGCATTGGGAGAACTGCTGCAGCGTTACACACTAAAACATCTCGGCAAACCTGTATCCTCAAGTTGAAAACATAAAACGCATTCAATGGGCAACGCGAAGCGCTTTCACACACTCGTTGTCAAGGGTTTCAAATGAAAAAGGGGGAGCGACGCACAAAGGTGCTGAGTGGAGTTATGCAGGTAAACAGGAATGTGTGCAAGACATCACGATGACAGAACTGCCTGAAACTCTACTGCAGATGTAATAAATTGCAAATATACTGAAATTAAACTGCATCGCACATGCTCTAGATAGAAAACTAAATAAAACCAGCACGTTCCTTCTGAACGATATTCCTTCAGTCATAACTGATAGCTACTGTCGTTCTCTTCCACTGCCATTTTTGTAATCACTGGCAAATTTTGACCTTTCAAGCAGCTAACCTAATTCATAAAGGATGCCACTTCCTAATTAGCGGAGACATCAGACTCTCTCAAACAAGGCAAGAGCCAACCTAATGAGAACAGAGAGAGCAAGCGGGTCTGGAGAGATGACTGAGCAAGTCGAAGAGGCTGCTGTCACCCAGAACTGCAATAATACCTTCTTATTGTCAAGAAAGAAGTAAGAGAAAATGCGCGGGATGCAGTGTATACATGGGCACGGCCAGATTTGAAGGTAACTCCCGTACGGCAGCCTGCGGAGGCCCCACGCACCGCGGAGAAATAACACAAGTAAAACGACAAGATGGGCAAAAGCGCATTCAGCCTCTGAGCAAAGAGCTTTGACGGCACAAATCACCGAGGCTCAGCTCGGCTGAGTTCCTGCAGATGAACCCTCTCGAGTCCCAGAGGTAAATTCAAAAAATGGAGAAAGCGTGACTTAGGACAAGGTATCCTGAACACCAGCACCCAACCGTGCTTACAAGTACGGCTGGGTTTCACGCTTAACTGAAGGCATCTGCAACCAGTGACATCGTGCAGACCCGGCTGCACAAAACCTGAGACTTAACACATCTTCCACAAGGCTTCAATCCAATCCTTGGATTTTGACAATATAATACAGCGTAATACAATATAGTGTAATATAATATAAATACTGTAATATTTATAATACTATGTTCTTTGTAACTGCTGGGTAAAAGGAGGCAGAGAGGACCGTTGCAGTGCTGTAACTCGCTTCTGGAGTGGTCTCAGAACAGGATTTCTGCATTTTTTTTCATTGTATCAACTTGGCCTTTTTTTCTGGAGGGAAAAATCATCGGTCTGGGGATTTGCATTTTTTTCTCACCTACAGGCCTATAATTCCCTTCCTTGCTCCTGGGACTGGATGCTTCTGAAAAGGAAATTAAGAGCACAGATTTCATAACCACTCACCTTGAAACAGAATGGAAAGCACTACTACCACATGTGTCTGCAGAAAAACAATTTCTTAACTTAAAATTGTGCTTGGCTGAGCGAAAGAACTTAAAAAATGAGTATTGTATATCCTGAGTCTGTGTGCAATGTGTGAGAGAATAGAGTCGGGCTGGACAAAGTCATTTTTATGACATGCGTATGAAGCGCAAGGATAAGAGCAGCAGCTCCCCAGGCTGCGCTGATGGCACCGCACGGGCGGCGCGTTTTGGCTGGGGATGAGCCCCGAAGCAACGCACCAACCTGGAAGAGCTCGGGGAGGATCTGGTGAGACCTGCTCTGGCTCTTGAAGGATTTTCCTTTCCATGATCTCTCTGAAACACGCGGCACTTGCGTTACTCCTAGCACGAGCGCTGCCAGCAGCACGGGCTCCGCCTGGTCTCCCGGCGCCACGTCCCACCAGCAGCGCCCCGGCCCCAGGCCAGGACCCTGCTCTGGGCTCTGCTGAACTGGGACCATCCTAAATGATGAGTGCTACCATCAACCTACCACCAAGCTGGTAAAAAAATATTGAAAAGAATAGTTTAATTACGAACAGCACTATGGCATTTTGGAATGGTTTGTAATGGAAGAAAGGGGTTTTCACTCGGTGTTCCATTAGTTTTTAAAAGTGAAGCATCTTCTTTTCCCGTCTCAGGCTTTAGTTTCCTCCCCTGCCACCCCGCAACGCCCTGTCCCTTCACGGAAAGATCCACCTCCAGGACACGGGGCATTTCTTCATGAATTATACCGATGGGCTGGAGAAGAAGAAGGAGCCAGAAATGTAGAATCCGAATTCTCCACATGAATATATATATACACACACACACAAATGCAACTATATGCCTTAAAAGATTAATTTCACAAGCCTTAAATTGCAGTTTAATTTGAAAACTAATTCAGCCTCATAATTGGCTTTCTGTTCAAATCACTGAGGCTAAAGATTTAAATTCTTAATATTCAGATGACTTTCAAGTTTCTGGCCCCATCTGTGCATTAGTCCATGGTGTTAATCTCTGAGGGAATCTCTGCTGGCATAGAAATAAAATAAACAAACTGGGACACCAGTAGAATAATCGGCTTTTAAAATCCTTGGGTTTTTTTTAATATACTGCTTATTTTTATGAGATTTCTTTAACTCAATTTGCCACATATAGATTTGGCTCCCAGCTATTTCATTTTTCACGTGGCACGCTATCAACAATTATTGTATCAGAGTTCCATGAAATCAGGAGGAGACAGGGAAATATTAAATTACAAGATTTCTCATGTAAGAAATACTAATATTCCGTTGTTTTGGAGGACTGTCCACACTCAGCACTCTCTCACACCACTGGCAGGGCGGGTGGCAGGAGGACACGATCCCACCCAGCACCAGGAGAAAGAAGGAGCTGGACGAAACTCTAATTTAGAAGAAGCCACTTGGACTTTTGCTGTCGACTTGAAAGGGACGGAGATGTATCCCGAGAGTTAGTGAAGTGGAAAGGATGAATGGGAACGGAAAAGGCCAGTCTGACAGGCACAAATTGTTTTGGAGAGATGTGTTAATTTTTGACAATCTTTCTGTTAAAACAAAATAGATACAACCCAGAGCAAAGCGCTCCAGTCACTGCGGAGCATTTCACATTGACCTTTTCAGAACGGAACGCTTCAGTTAAGTGAGACATCCACATCCCACCGTCAGGTACATTGTACGGCGGTTCTATCAAAACTAACCTTCCGCAGTGACCAAAATAATCTTTCTCCATCACATTTTTGTTCTGTGATTAAATTCCCTTTTCTCTCTGTATTTTAGCATTTTCATTTAATCTTATCGAGCCTTTTTTTTTTTTTTTTTTTTTGGAAAACTGCAGAATTTCTTTTGAAACAGCCCTCCCCACGGTCACCCCTGGGATGCCGCAAGCCCGGCGGTGCAGGGCGGTAATGGCTGTTGCGCAGAGGGGGAAAAACCCACCCCCAGGCCGGCTCCCCCCTGCGGCGGGGCGAGGGCCGTGGGCCGCGGGAGGGCCGTGGCGCCGGGCAGCAGAGCTGGGCACCCCCTCCCGCTTATCGGCGCTTGAAAGGCGACTTCTGCAGCGCCGGGAGAGCTCTGCTGATTGCGGCTGCCAGAGGCACCAGGGGAATCGCAGCCCGAGCTTGCAGCTGCATTTTTAAAACTTGGCTGCGTTCTTCACACAGAGGCAAAGTTCAAAGAGGCAGAACATTATTCAATATGAGTAAAACACGGTCTTTTAAGATACACTTTCAAACAGTGGCGCGTTAAATCAAAACAACTAGCGGAAAAGAAAATCCTGCATCGCTATTCCTGTTCTGCATTTTTGGAAGGGCCTGCATTTACACATGTAAACTGTCCAGCTGCGTGACCTTAGGCTAGATAAACTAAAAACGCATTAAAATGTTTTCCTGGGAGTCTCACAAAAGGAAAAATAAATGCAACTCAGTTTAAGAGCCAGCACACATCTGAGGATGTACAGGGGTGGCCAGGTTGTGACACGCGCGTTCACACTATGGAGAACTTCACAAGAATGCGCTCCTGATTTCAAGAAAACTATGCTACAGCGTAAGACACTATTTCAATTAAGTTATTTTAATCTTAACCAGCAACAACAACCTATTATAATTAATAATACTTGATGATTTCTTTTCTGTTCCTGTCAGGAGTTGCCTCAAGGTGACTTGCACACTGCAGAGAGCACGCTCTTGGAAAGGCAGGAGTCGGAGAGCTCTGTGGTCTGGGAAGCCCCTTTGCCGAAACGCCACCAGACTCTCTCTAATGAGTCTCTTCACATTGCTGCCAATTCTTCCAGCGCACGGACAGTCCCCTTTGAAGGGTATTTGTATTTTAGGCTAAAGCAAACTTGCTTCTTCCATGGGAGGCTAAGTGCCCAGCAGGTTGGAGTTACCGTCCTTCCCGCATCCTCATTTCTTGGTTCACCCTCCCTCCTTTCGGTTCACTCACTGTTGAGCCAAGGTCACACCTTACGCGGCCACGCTCCATCCTCTGCCTCGGCAGCAGGACGTGCAGCAGTCCTGCGGGGTCAGAGATGAGGCACGGCGCGCTCTCCAGCTCACCGCATCCCGGCTGCTAAGAGGGGACCACGCTTTGTAGAATCATAGAGTTGTTTGGGTTGGAAGGACCTTAAAGACCATCTAGTTCCAACCCCCTGCCATGGCCTATGAAGTGGTCTATCAGCAAACAGGGGCTTACAATGCAAAGGGGCAGATGAGTTTAACTCAGCATCGCTGCTCACTCTGCCAGCGGTGGTGCCCTCTGTAGCAGTCAACAGAGAGCAGAAGACAGCTGATGGGTGTCACCTGCACCACCTGTCCTTACACAATGAAATAATTTGCTAAAATTTTATTTTTATCTACCCAAGGGCTGGCTAAATTACAGTTTCTTCTGATTATCTCTGTATCTTTGACATGCCGCTCCTACAAAACTAGTCACCCGGTAAAGTCAGAAGCAATGGACAAGCCCCTGAAAAAATGTTCACGTTCAAGTAAAAAATACTCTTGTCCCCACCAAGCAATCCATGATTCTCCTCCAACACAGCTCATAAAATGAAGGCTGTTAACAGACATATCAAAACTCAAGCTGTCCCCTGCATACCCGGACCTCTGCGTTTAAGTGACAGCCTCATGAAATGTCTACTCTTCAAAGCGTTCACCGATGGTCACTGGTTGCTTCCACTAGACCGGGATGCTCAAAGCCCCGTCCAACCGAGCTCGCGGTGCGGCACCCTGCTGTGGCAAAGCCCCTTCGCTGGGACAGCACTGCAGAGCCCGACCCTGTCCCCTCCGAACGGGATCTGCTCTGCGGAACCCCTGAGGCCCTACAGGGGCTCTCCCTGCAGCTCAAGGTCACTGCGCCCTGCTCAGGCTGTGCTCAACAGTCTCGCTCTGCAAAATCTCCATGGGCAGAGCTTGAGCTCCATGTGTCCCTTTTTTCTTTTTTTTTTTAAGTCTCAGCAAAATTCCTACTGACTTCAAACAGTCATTGGCTGCTCACACTAACTGCCCTCAGAGTCAGCATTTATTTGGGATACTCTCATACTCTAGCTCCTTTTCTCATAAGAGGTGTGCAAAATTATTAAGAACGTTGCAGATTCTGCGGTAATTGAGTAATACTGCATTTTTAATCACAGCCATTATAAATGGACATATGGAAGATGTGAGAAATAACAATTGCACAGGATACCCAGGGAAGCATTTCCAGTCCTCAGGCATAGTTCAAGAGCAATGAACAGTGGAAAATGAATACTGAACTTCTGTAATATATAATAAGATTTTTCAGTTTGCTTGAAGCAAATCTGTACTTTCTACATGGATATACATACATATGCATATATATATTTATAAATGCATATACCTATATAACTCACTGTTAAATCAATACTGAACACGTTTTGCTGTTACCTCTAAGAATATGCAATGTCTTTCATTTGCCAACCATTGCCACAAATAATCATGAATTCTGGCCGCGTATTTTTTCTCTTGCAATGGCTGGTGGGGTACCTCCTTAATTATTATAACCGTCTGAAGCACCTTGAACGACAAAGAAGTTTCCAAATCTCCGCAAGACCTACGCTTAGCTAAACGCACTGTCTCGACGTGTCTCTGCACAAACCAGGGCTGCAGGACTCGGAGGCAGAGGAGGAGCACGCAGACATCACGGTAACTCTGTGACCTCTCTATCACTTTCTCAAAGACACAACATCTTGTTTATTGCCAAGTACATGGAACGGGGGCCTCGGATACCCAAACTCACAGGAGGTTCTACAGAAGCAAAGAGCAGAAATTCAATACTAATACAAACCTTTAAAAGAATACCGATTAAACAGGAAAGAGGGAAGAAAAAAACCCCAAAACATCAAAGACAAATGTAATTGCTTTTGAATAAAAACAGATTGCTTTCTACCTACCTGCCTTAAAGGCAAGCACTCCAGCCGGGGATACAGAATACCAAAAATCACTTGTGCAGAGGCACAAGTATTTTGTAGGCAAAGTTATCCTATTCTGATTTAATAGCTCAAAGGCTTATCTGGATTTCAGACAAGAAGAGGATGCAATTTACTGCTTCTCTCGCACAAATGAGCAGAGCTAGTTAAAACAGTTGGGAACACTTTGAATATTGATCTGTCCTAGAGTAAGATGTAAGAAATTTGATTTGCTATGGAAATGTTGTATCAACCTTCAAACCCTGATATGCCCCAAAGCGGCCTTCAAATGGAAGCCAGAAAATCCCATGGGAAGACGTCACTGGAGCCATCAGCTCAGGGACTTCTCACATCCCCTCTGCCGAGCAGGACCGGGATCGGCATTTTGAAGCGGGGACGCCACCACCCAAAGCGTATCAGGAAGGGAGCTGTACCTATTCTTTCCTCAAAAAGAATGTCACATGCTGTCCCCACTACGTGTCACCGCAGCAGCCCATTCCTCACACTGCTGAGAGACAATCAATCACGGCTGCGAATCACCTTGTTAAGAACAGTGGCCACCGGAGACTTTCCCGTGACACCTGAGGCAGCAGAGAAGCCATGATAAATGTTTGCTGACACAAAACAAAGTCACGCGGTATTTAACCCCTCAGCTGGCAAATAACCGAGGATAAAATTTGTCCGGGAAAAATCTCACTCAGATTTCAGGAGACTTACAAAACTACTGGTGACAGATTTTCCAATATAATTTCTGCTTAAAGAATGAATACGCTCCTGTCAGCTATGTTCCGCGATAAGCTAAAACAACCCTGCTACCATATTGGACACTGCATGGTTACACCACACCTAAATCAACAACACAGTTGAAAAGAAAACACTAAAGACCCTTATAACTGTATTTTTCCAAGCATATAAACAAGTTCATGGAAAAATCATTACGTGCATTCCATGTACAGCTTACACCCTCACTAATTATTCACACATTAATTTTCTGAAATTCCGCTTCCAGTTCTTCCCCATTTCACTCTCTGTAAGGAACGTCCACGGGGACGGAGGATGAGCCAGCAATTTCAGTGGGAATATTCCCACCTCAACAGGTTTGCATCGGGCTGCAAATGAGAAAGGATTTTCTTCACACTTTGGGATACAGACTTTATCGGAGTCTGAACGGGTGCCAGGTATTGAGTTTGCCAATGGCTGGATTAAATATCAAGGAGGCAGATAATTCAGCATTTCGGCAGAGGGTCAGCGAGAGGCCACTGCCAGGTTGGCTTTCAGTACTCTGCAGATACAATAACAGCCCTGTACATCTGTAACGAGCGTACAAGAACGGCAATATAGAGAGCTACTCCACAAAACTGGTGCTTTTACAAGTTCCAGCCCTAGGAAGCGACCACCAGGATCTAGGTTCCCTCTAACCCAAGCCTGTGCTTTCCCTGGGGCCAGAGAATGAGATCCCAGCGAGACTGTTCTCCCCTCCATTGCTCTTCAGCAAAGAACCAGCAACAACAAACCTCTCCTACGTTCGCTCTGTTTCAAGGGGGGGCAAAGCCACCATGCCGGATCAATGTTTGGAAGCTAGTGAGAACTTTAAGACTTTTTTCAACTGTACCTGGTTTAGAGCCTTCATCAACAGATCCATTATAGACTTGGTTTATAAACTCCGGTCTGTTGTCATTCATATCAATCACATAGATGTAAAGGTCAATAGGATTCTCCACCTTGTTTCCATTCATATCCACCGCATGAGCCCGGAGCTGGGAATAAGCACAATGAAAGCACAGTATCAGCAATGGGATTTGTTGCAGAATGAGAGACCATGTTTTGTAAGAACTGACTTTACCTCATAAATACTTTCTCAGAATTGAACCGAGCAAGTATCTAATTCCAGCAGAAAGCAGTGACGTGGTTTCCATCTAGAATCTACACACAGACACTTTTTCAAGGCTTAACATAATATTGAAATGATATTTTAAAATAGCAATTGTCAGTGGAAACACTTTAACTCTGCTGTAGTGATGCTATCTCCTTCATTGCTAATAGACCACTATATTTCAATTTTTATGACGTGCTGAACCTTGTCTGAAAAGCAAATTTTGCTCAGTTCCAAACAGAGTGAGGAAATGAGTTTGACTTGAGAGGTTTCTTATGGGAACCCGCAGCCTTTCATACCCAGAATAACAGGGATTAATAAGTGAAGAGATTTCAGAATGACATCAGTATTGTTTACTCTTTGTTTAATCACGGTCTCCAGGAAGAGCAACAGCTCCTGATGCCATTGCTCTATGCACCGAAAGACGTAAAAAAAGTCCCTTTCCTTCAAACGATGGGAAGCCCTGTGGCACTAAGAATGAAATATTTTTCTCAGGCTTGACTAAAATCTCCAGTGATGAAGCATTACAACAACCAGAGCCACAGTGTTAAGTCCTCAGCTAAACTGGAACTGCGGCTTTATCTTATTAGCAATAACCATCAGTAATAATGCTCGAAAACAAGAGCATCTGCTTTCTGAACAAAAGGGACAGATACAGCATGTCAAAATGAGTAATTAATAAAACGAAGCAATCAACAATAGTCTGGAACAATCAGTAATCAGGTGAAAAAAATGGATAGCTTTCTCATTAAAGGGAACAGGTGGCTACTCTAAGTGGTGTGTGTGCGGAATGTCGGCTTCGGAGGAAAACCCAGACAAGTGTGGACGGGGCTGCTGGGCCTGGGCGATGGTGGGCAGCGCAGGGGCATCACCTGGGTGCTGGTGCCATACGTTCCCTTTGCCATCCCCCTTCATTTTGGCACCCGTGAGCATCGCTGAACCGCCACGATGGCATGGGACATCCCGCGGGGGCTGGTGGGGTGATGGATGGAGGCTTCCCAGGAGGTCAGTGTGGTGCGAGGGCTGGCTGGGAGAGCGGGGCTGGGGGACACCAGCCCGTGCCTGCGGAGGGATGGAGGCCTCTGGTCCCTCCCCACCGCTCCCTGGGCTGCCAAGGGTCCAGCTCCTCCGCCAAGGAGGTGTCCAGCTCCTCTGGTGCGTGACAAATACACGTGCTAATTGCATTAGCGCTGGTTTCTGCCCTTCGCCCTGGCTGGGCTGTGACTGACGCAACTTTCTCCTTCATGTACGGTGCTCAGAAGCCCAGAGCTGAACAAAAGGAACCGCGCGCTATTAGAGAGGGCTGCAGTAACATTTAATCAAGCAAAGAGAACAAACTGCCATGTGAAATGAGCTGGGAGAAAAACATTTCTTTTAAAGGAAGTTAAGCATCACTTTTTCCTTAAAGACTGAGGAAGTCCGGCTTCGTTTCCAATACAGGATGTACCGTTTGTACTTCGTGACTTGTAACGCTCCTAATATCTGCATTTCTTGCCCACACACAAACTGCTTGGGCTCCCACCTGTTGAGCTCTCCTTCGTCACGTCAGATGTCGCAATGCAATAACTTTACCAGTCAGAGGTCAGACTGCCTTTGAAAAAAAAAGTAATTCGGAACTAAAATTAAAGTTATTATCTTCAAACTGAGGCAGCACTGGGCTCTCTCCTGCTGTATTTCCAGCAGCGGAAACGGTTCCACTCAGAGATAAAGCAGAGAGCGAAGCTGGTATCTTCCCCCTCAGATCTGACTCTCCCCCTGCAAATTTTTAATTACATTTGATAGCTTTTGTTTGACATCTCCAGGAGTAAGGGATTTTTCAGCAATGCAGGTCTATCTGCTTGTTGCACTCACTAAGCCCATGTACCCACAAACGCGTCACCGCCTGCACTCAAGGAAAAAAAGATTCAATAAGCAAGACTGCAGGAATCTCATCAAACCCGCGGTGACGTGCACAAGCGTCACCTCTGTCCTCAGCCCAGCGCCAGCCTACGGGTGCTGACACTTGTCCCTGAGCTACGGGAGGGAGGACACTGCCTGGGGACACGGGCACTGGTGCCCGGACTATCGGCTTTCGGGCAGCCAGGAGGACGGCACCCGCTCCCCGAGCCCAGCGCAGCAGACCCTGTGCCTGGGCCGTGCTGGTATCTGTCTGGGTGTCCGTAGCCGCTCTTCTGCTCCCCGGTGCGGCCGTTACTGCTGCCCTTTCTGCACACCCTCTTCTCTCTCCTGCGCCTTTTTCACCTGACTTCAACGAAGTTTTCTTCTTTTTCCCCTCTTGTGCCTGCTTGCATGAATTTTCTCTATTTGTATTCTTTCAACAATTCTCGTGTGCTAACGCCTCCGTATCCTTCCACAACACGTTGCTCCCCTGGGGTCGGTGCCAACCGCAGCAGAGGGAGGAGAGAGGCTTGAGCCAGAGGGTTGAATCTCAACTCAGCTCAACGGGAGCTCTTCCTCGTTAGACACCATTCCCAGCGGAGAGAGCAAAGGAAGGAGGGACTCCAGTGGGGCAATCTGTCCCACGGGAAACTAGTTGTATCTCCAAGGCTGATCAGATACTACATTTCCCTTCCTTCATTCATCTTCTCCCTGTTCTCCTGCCCAACTCTTTGTATTAACGAGGCATCCTCAGGCTGGACAAGACACTTTGTTCTGGAGTCGTTCTTCAGATGCGGAGACAGGGCTCATTTCTGCGAGGCACAGTTTGAGTCTCCGCGGCTCAGGCTGCTCCCTCCTGTGACCAGGAGGCTGTTTTGGTGGTAGAGCCGTGGACGGGATGGGAAGCAGACGCATGCAAGTGCTTTGCGGCACAGGGCAAGGCACAAAAGGTGACGGCTGTGCTCCGTCAGACACACACGTCGTTTAGAGATGGAAAAACCTCCAGGGAAAAGGCTCGTGAGCACAGCCTGGGCCCCAGGACACAGGCCAGGCACAGGTCGTGCGTGAATATTCAAATGGAAGCTGGTGGCTACTGGAGACAGAGTTAAGAAACATTTATAAAGTTGGCTTGAAATACTTACATTGTCCCCAAGAGGGAGAACGTGACAGGAGTAGAGAAGGAACAAATAATATCAAATAAAATACCTTGCAGAGGATTCTGAAAAATTAATACAGGTACTGGGCTAATCTCTAGCCGGTGTATCGCCCTGCTGTACACCAGCCAAAGAGCTGGCTCGATATTCTTTAACAAATATTGTTTAAAAGTATGACAATCATTGCTATCATATTCCGTAGCAGCTACCACAGGTCTCTGAGGTTTTTCTACTGACAGTTTCCAGTGTAAATGTAGCTGTTGGCATACAAATGATTCAGTATCATGATTATTGATTACACTGGAGGCTGGTGGTATCTGAAGGTAGTTAGTCAAAGTCAACACAGTGAATTGTGTTAAATATGAATATTACTTATGCACTAATACCACTAATACAAATATACATTATCAATCAGTGACAGAGCCTTTAAGCAATAAGCATACAATGTCATGCCTAATTTGTGCGTGCTTAATTGTGATTAAAAGTTCAAATTAGAGTATTGTGACACAAATGGCTGGCATTACTCACTAGAACTTGGTTCCGAATACTGGAATTAGCTTTTGTATCCCTAAATTTCCAGTAATTTTTTTTATCTCCTTGCACTTCAAGGAGACCTCTGCAGACTATCACCCACCTGGTCTGCTCCAGCCATTTCGAGACAGCCTTTCCTCAGTCTGATGCTGAGGGCACACACGGTGTCTGGGACTGGGTTAGGACTTGCTTCAAAGTCTCCCCATAATGCACATGACTTGAGCATCATAAGCCATGACTACTTACCGACACGCTTACGTTGATGTCTTTTGAAAACAAAGCTTGAAAAACATCTTGGAAAATTAACCTGCCGATTTACAATCCCTTGTACTTGCCAGGCCTAACTGCAGCTTGATGTGAAACTGGCGTCTGGGTCAGAAAAGACGTTCAGAGTGGCTAATTCTGCCGGCAGTACAGACGGGACTTCGGGAGCACAGTTAAATAAGGCCAAGAGAACTCATGCATATTAAATATAAGTACCTGCTGAAACGTCTTTAGCATGCAGTAAACATTAAGGGCTGTCTGCAAGGGGAGATGAAGCCACACAGGTCTGTCGCGGTGAGAGGGCGGCAGGGAGGGGACGAGCTGCGGCCCCCAGGCTCGTCCCCAGACACGGGCACCCAGGACCAAGGGTGGCTCCCACCGCATCCTCCAGCGCCACACGTCCGGTCCTGCACCGCAACGGGGGGTTGGCTAAGCGTCTGCAAAGCCCTTCTCTTTTTTCCCTGCTCGTATTTGCAGCTGACTCTGCGTCTGGAATGTCTGCAAGGCCCCCGGAGAGTTTGCACACTGGTTTGTAGCGCAGACGAGAAAACAGATGAGGCCAAAATGCAGCTGAACTTGCGATGGCTACCATTCCCGTCGTGCTGGGAGGCTAACGCAGGCACGCCAGCGCACCCGGCACCTGGGCAGACACGGTGGGCCCCGGGGGCACAGACGCCTCCGCACACATTGGGCTCAGAACCATCCTCCCAAGGAGTTCAAGAATGATCTTGAAAACAGGGGAAGTTCTGCTGCCGAACTCCCCATCTAATTAGAAAAAAATCTGTTTCACCTTAGGGAAAAAGGTAGATTTCATCAGACAAATGGCTTGCTAAATGCGGGGAGAGTTAAAACACTAGTATTTTAAAAATGGTAGTCCTGAAGCAATACAGATAATTATGCATAAGAAAATATGTGTTGAAAATGTGGGAGTTAATGAAACAGAACTCTTCATATGTAGCCTCACAACACTTGCAAATTATTATTATTTTTTTATAATTA
This sequence comes from Larus michahellis, assembly GCF_964199755.1. Classification (NCBI taxonomy): domain Eukaryota; kingdom Metazoa; phylum Chordata; class Aves; order Charadriiformes; family Laridae; genus Larus; species Larus michahellis. The sequence continues at coordinate 2,161,790 of NC_133907.1, read as the reverse complement.
GTTTTTAGATTACCTGGGAATGAAAGCAGCAAGGACAACACTCAACAGTGACAGAGATGCTGCAAAGACTTCGTTCTGTTTAGGACTGCAGCAAACCTGACGCTGTATAAACGCACCCCTGTAGAATGCAGCACACCCGTATCGGACAAGATGCCCACGTCCTCCTGGGTGAAAAAGCCCAGAGACCAGGGATGGTGCCTTCCAGCTCCACCGACACCCCTGACCCCAGCTGAAGAGTTAAGCTACTAAGCTGAGCGAAGGAAAACTCTACAGCAGGTGTCAGACCCATGCGAAGGTGGCCAAGCTCGACAGTTCAGATCCAAGCCCACGCCGCAGCCACGGCTTTTCCAGCACTCAGAATAAGCCTGGCTCCAAGCCTGTCTTTCCTTTCAATTGGAGACACGGCTACATGAAGCGGCACAAATTCATCGACTTCCCTGAAACTTGCAACAGCCGAGACTTTGCACTCTGTTTTTCTTCAGGAAGCTGGCCTCATTTTTTCCAGTTTCTAGGATTGCCCATTCCTACTGTAAGCATCTGCACTAGTGTTTGGGTCATTGCCTTGTACATGGTGTATTTATAAATTCTTTGTAAAGGGTTTTTAAATGAACAATTGATGGTTCAATACATCACCAGTCCATTGCTATTGAGGCCGAAGGATCCAAAGGTTGTTTACAGCCATGACTTAAAATGTTCTCCGTCCCCTTCTGCTGTTCTGCTAACAAAGGTTTTCTATCACTCGTTATTCCTGTCTATAAGGTCTTGTAACAACCTTATCAGTTATTCACTCTCTATAAACTACATCTTCCTGTAACCTTCAGAGTGTGAATATGCTCATTTACATGTGGATGTCACTAGTTCAAGGTTTCCGTAAGGAGCAGACAGGGCTGGAAATCCTGCGGGGCGTACGAGGCAGACCTACCCCCTCACCTTTGCCAAGGTGAGAATTCAGTTTTCCGAATTCACGGTGACCGGCAGGTTAGGTTCATTATGAGGGGGCACGTGATTTGTTATTACGGAGGACAAAATCGTTTTCATCTTACGGTTCTGACTGAGAGTCTCTGATAGTAGACACCACAGTGGCTCCACCCAGAGCGTTGTGTATTGTATTATTGACTACACTGTGATAACCTGGCACCGCTGAAACAATACCATCAGGGCTGAGATGACACACACCGTCTCTCAAATATGCCTTTTTCAAAACCACCGCTCTTCATGTTTTCCTAGGCACAACAAACAAAATAATTGTTCTTGTTCACGGAGGATAAAATAATTTTCCTTCAGATCTTCTTTTACCCAGGGGAAATCTCTTTTTCCACCCAACTAAAGAGGTAATCTATTTTCTTTATCCTTCCACCCCAGTCCAGAAGCTGTGTCAACATGGTTAACTGGATACCTGATAAAGCTGACAGAATGTGCATCTCCGACGGCGCAGTTTGGAATATGGTGTCAGTGGAAGTGACCCGTACCGTTCCACTGACATTACCGCATCCCCGGGAACGGCTATTACGGTGCCGACAGATGCGGCTAATGCTGATACAAAGCAATCCACGGAACAACCTTTCGCAACCACTCCAGCAGAGAAGTAACGCGTAGAGGCACGAAGTGTTTGAAATTTTGCAGGGCTATCGTGCAAGGTGCAACACATTTTTTCAGCAATTTGTGGGACTGTAGCTGCTGTGCAATTACGCTGCGCAATACCGGGGCTAGGATTTATATCAAAACATAATGGCCAATTACACACTAAGTATTCTGCAGGTAGAGCATTTTATGAACTAGGATAGCGTGAGGCATCGCTTTTGAGTGTAATTAATCTTAATTAATTTCCTCATATTTAATATTAGCCTATCTGCATATTTAAAAACCAATCTGACACCCCCCCATCATACTGCCTGAACATCTCCTAGTGATTTAAAATGAAAAACAACTATACCAATTATTGCATGTTTAGCTGCGGTAATGATTCTTAAATTAGTAATTTCCCAAGACGTGCTAATGTAGCGATTGGCTTCTCATGGTTTTGGGGGGTTCAGTCCGCACATAAATTTGCAGGGATTTAATAAGCAGCGTGAAGTCGCACCACTCTAAACAAATGACTCTGACTTTGGGTCCGAAAAGGACATCGGTTTAATGATGCTCTGCATCGGTGTGGCTGATGTAGCAAGGGCGGGTTACGCTAAAGGACAGCGGGCACCAAGGCAGCCTCTCCGTGCACACACACGATTGCTCCGGCAGAGACTCCCGCTCCGAGTCGAGCCCGAGCACCTCTGTGCAGCCCCTCGGTCCCCACTGAGACCGGGACCAGCCCAAACTGGGACCTGGGCTCTGATTTTGAACAAAAAGCCCCGGGTCTTCTCCAAGCTGCACGTCCCTTCTTGAGCCCAGCGATTCTGGTACAGTTTTGCTTTGAGCTTGTGAACCTCGATAAGCCTCAAAATGTGTTATGCTTACATGGTAGGAAGCTCTCTCTTCCCTGTCCATCGGGCGAGTCACATACATCCTGCCGGACACGGGGTCAATGCTGAAGACTTCCATCGGTGGCTGGTCGGCTCCCACTCCAGTGATGCTGTATCTGATATGGATCTCTTTGTCCTTATCGGAACGAATCTGGATGGAATAACAAAGACAGCAATCGATAAGTTTTGGACAAAAGCCATACGGATGTTTAAACAACTTTAAAGATCTGAGCCTGAAAGCTGCATAAATGTACTACTGCTGTCAATTTTGACAGGGGAGCTGTACGCCAAAGGTTTGGGGAAAAGCCAGGAAAAGCGTATTCCAGATATTTTCAGCTATTTTTCTCCTCTTTTATTCATGACAATTCTCTAGGAATCATTGAAATTCTGACTTTTTGCCTTAGATGCGGGAGAATCTATATGCACAAAAAAATGCTGTTTCCATGTTATTGAAACCTTCGGCTCCTTAAAGTGTCCAAATCGTTCAGCCGTACCCGCAGTCTCCCAGCCATTAATCACTTCTGAAAACGGTGTCTGCAGGCTCCCCCGTCATGTCCTGGGTCCCTGTGACTGTGCACACAGATATTCCCATCGAATTTGGAGAAGGGGACTGTTTGGTCCCTCTTTCTCCAGCCCTGCCGGCTCGACAAGGGGAGGCCGGGAATGCCCGCTGGGACGTTACCATTCCCTGTGCCTGTTTGGTGAGGAAAGGTGTGTTTGGCACGTTGCTTTTGAAACACCTTCCCACCCATACCCCGAGAACAGCACCGCAAACCGAATACAGCAAGAGGAGCTACATGAACCCTGGATACAGAGCTGAGAAAATAAAGAAGGGAGGTTAATATGTTGTCCTAGCAACCCTGACTATCTCTTTAAACCCAAATTAAATTTTCTGATCAAATGCTGAAAGAAGTTCTTGCAACAGCATGACTATTCCTGAAAGAAAGTGCAAGGTACAAATAAATTACCACCCCCCGCACCATCGCAAACTGTCTTGGCAGTGTAAAAGCGACGTGCATAAATTTTTCTCTAACAGGTCTATGAATACAACAAAGTAGTGGGTAGATAATAGAAATCTCGTAGCTGAGTGCATGTCAGCATCTCCGCTCCGGCAGCCGCACGCTCGGAAGAGCCTGAGTGGGCTCAGTGGGATGCAGGAGGCCCCGCACCCCCAAAAGCGCCCCGGTTTGGGGAGCGACGGTGGATTCCCAGGGAAGAGGAGGCTTTGCTGGTCAGGCGAAGGAACCGGGCTGGGGCTGTGGGCTGCTCTCGCGCTCCTCCCGCACACGACCTACCGCCGTGCCCTCCTCTCCCGAGGCGGGAGGCGGACAAGAAGCCGAACGCGTCAGTGCAGAATAACATCAGATCCCCTGGCTCCGCGGATCTCCTCTGATGCCTTTGTCCAGATCATTACCAAGTTTGTACACTATTTTCTTTGTACTGCCTCCACCAAATAGTCTGCTCCCGTTAACGGCTAATAATGTCAGTTATTACGAGACACTGCCAGGATTGATTCGTGCTGCACCTCCACTGCTGGAGCTGAAGGTCAGGGAAGAGAGACAGTTTCATCTGTCTTTTCTCTACAGGATTCACTGCTTGTTTAGGCTATTAGTACCAAGGAAAACTGATTGGACTGACACGGGCATAACCACTTAAAAGAGGTACCGGGGACATTGTGAAAGTGTCCTCACGCTGCACACAAAGGTTTAGAGGGGTTTTTGTGTGCCCAGTGGGTATTTGTAATAGCCACCCGAGTAGACAGGTATGAATCCAACTTTCATTAGCAAATCCATGGGTGAGAAAGAGTATATTAAAATCAAGCTTTGTTTGCGCAACTGTGGTTTTAATGACAGCAACTGACTTAACAGTTCAATAACTGAAGCCCCCAGTCCCCATTTTTAGAAAGTCAGCTCTCACCCCGCCAGGCGGAAAGGGCTGAAAATTGAATTTATGTGAACATCTGTGCAAACGTCTAGCTCGAGTCAGGGAGTTCAAGCTCCAACCCACTACGTACACGTTTACAGCTGGGCTTCAGGTAAGTGAAAATGGAGGAAGCCGTGGCTGGGCCTCTACCTTCGAGACGGCGTGTGGTTCCCGTTTAGAAATTAAACAGGGTAACGTGGGACGCACAGTTGCGTGTCTGCCTCTATCAACGTGTGCCTGCACAGCTCCAAAGGACCTGTAAGGTGTCAGGATCAAACCAGCCCTTCACCCTTAACGGTTTTCTTTAACAAAGGCGGAAGACAAAAAAAACCAAACCCAAAACGCAAACCCAAGATATCTGCACTTTTCCTGCCTCTCTGCGGCCAGAAGCACGGAGCCGGGAGGGTGTCCCTATCCCTGTCCCTGTCCCCAGCTCGGCCCGACGGCGGCTGTAGCTCAAGCAAAGCCCCGAACAGCAAACCAGGGTCCCTCCGAGGAACCACAACGGCAGCGATTCTAACCTGAATCACGGAAGGGGAGAGTCTCTTAGTTCTTCGTGGACGTTTTCCTGCTCTATTTCTTGTTGCACAGAGTGCCCAGATCCCGTTGTGAGAGAAGCATTAGAAATGCATAGAGAGAGCCAGAAACAGGGAAAAGGAGGCTGGATTTAAATATTCAGTGCTAACGGCGCTATATTTTATTTTCAGGAAATGCAGATAAACAGAAGCTCTCTACGAAAGCTATGTACAGTTTAATAAAGTGTATGCTATAGGATGTCCTTGCAGCACTTATTAGCATTAATAGGGTCTAAGCTGTCTGTATGTAAATCATTGCAGATCTAGGAGATGAAATATATCATAAGACGCACATGACTTACCCAATTATGCTAAGAAAAATCCATGAGCTAATTGTACTGCATCGAGCAAAACAAAGACGGGGGAAAACATGTTGCAAATCTTCAGCAATGACTCATTATTTGTTGTTAATTGCCACCATCCAACAATGGCTTGCCTGTTACCTGTATTTAATTCCATTTCCAGTAAGAACACAGGGACATGAAGTGTTCAGGAAAAAAATATCACGTAAGGAGTAGCACTTGTCACAGAAAGTTGCAAAGCCCGTTGACAATGAAGCATAGTACGTATTACTACCAGGGAGATATTCATCGCACAAAGGCACATGCTTTTTATATTGGAACATGTAATTTTAGCAATCTTAATGAGATTTAAAAAAAAAAAAAAGAAAGATTTTTTTTTTACAGTAATCCAGTAACATTTTGACCAAAGGCTTCATTTGCATAATTCCCAGGGTGCAATTTAGTAAATCTTGTTGAGAAGTTAAGAACATTATCTGAATACAATGTAAGGTTTACTTCTTTTGTTGAAACCATTCCTGGAGCAGTTTACCATAATAATAATAATAATAATGAAAAAACCTCTATTCCCAAGGAGCTCACTAGATCTGGAGAAAAAAATTACTGGTTGGGGGAATTTAATGGCTCAGGAAAGAGTTGCTTTTTCATTCATTTATGCCTGGGAAGCGAGAAGATGATAACATATCCGTATGATAATCTTCTGACTGGAGAACATACACATGAATTTTTTTTTTCCATTTCTCTTTCCTTTTATAATGCAGCCGAAAGTTATGCAGGTTCTGGACCACAGAACAGATGGCAGAAGGATAGTTTTCCTTAGCTGCACTTCTGCATTTTTTACTCAGAGAACCCTCAGAGCTTTGAGCTTCTCCAGCGCCAGGCACGGTACAACCCTGCATAGGATGACGTGAGCAAGATGAACGATGCAAGATGAACGATGACGGCTGAGGACTGTCGTAAGAGGAATTTGCTTGTAAAGCAGCTTTGACTCCCTAAAACACTCCTCTGGGATGGGCTGTATGTTGGTGATGGAAAATGCCCCCGATCAAAAGGCAGTTTACGGTGGCAGATGGGATCCCCTGATCCTATTCAATCTCATGAACGCAGGTGAAATTGTCTCCACAGGAATGTTGGGGTGCCGGGCATCCTCCCCCATGCTGACAGATGCAAATGGACCCTCTGGGAACTGGGGGACCGGGCACCAAAGCCACAGAGGGACCCTGCAGCAGCGCCGGGTACCAAACCCGCATTGCCAGACCTCCGCCTGGCTGCGGCCGGCGAGGACACAGCAGCCTGCCGGCCCCCCGGGGGCCACAGGGGCACCTGAGCTGGGAGCACTGACGCTCCATCCCAAACGGAGCACAAGGGCTGCCGCCAAAGTCCACAACTCGCAACCAGCCTGGCTCTGCTCTCATTTCTATAGAGCAATCCCAGGACCAGGAGAAATCACTGCGATTTCACAGATGGGTATTTTCCACTGCAGGTTCTGATATAATAACTAAAATGCGTGAAAATGAACATTGCAACTCTTGAGATGCTAAAGAGCTACGCCCTTCAGAGCTGCTTTCTCCTTCGTAGCAATCTCGCATTCAGACGGGCTTGGAAAGCAGCCTGTGGTTGTGACACAGCACTGCATCCCGCTTTTGCAGACAAAATCTTAGGGTTCGTGCGTCTCCATCAGGATTTACTGGGCAGCTAAACTGTTCCTGCAAGTTTTACTGGTAAGCAAAATTTCAGCTGATGAGCTCCTTTGAGGTACCGGATTTTATCACCCTGTTTTGCTCCTGTTGATCCATATCCTTCTTGTGCTTTTAGCACTTCCATCTCTCGCTGCAGGGTACTGAATTTACGAGCCCCCTCATCCCTGCAGATGACAAGAAGAACCAGAGATCCGCGTAACCCTCCCGTGCCAGGAGCAGAGGCAATGCGGACTAAGGAAAGCTGTATAGTCAGCAGATTGGAGGGCACCTGTGAGTCCATAAATTACACAGTTTTTGGAGCACGACATCGCCAGAAAAAAGTGACCCAATGGAGATTGTTTCGGTGTCAGCAAAGGAAATGCCTGGAAGCCTAGGAACCCGGGTGTGTAAGGAAAGGCTGGGCAAACAAGGACAAGTGAGCCCACAGAAGAGCAGACGGGGCTGTAACGAGTACTCCTGTACCTAACCAACCATCAGAGGATTTCACTGAGCCCGCCGCGGCCTGGGTTCTGCCCATCACCGTGCGATGGGATACCTGAGTGCCTGGGAATGGATCTGGAGAAAGCAAAGCAGGCCAGCTATACTCCGGTGCCTTTTCTACCCACAGAGCAAACCAGAAAATAAATTTCCTTTGAAGTTCTCCAACTTGTTCTATAACGTATGGAGTTAAGAATGCTCTTCAAAAAACACTTAGTTTCCCAAATCTCCCACAGAATACTACGCAACATTTGCACTAACATGACCTGGGGAGACTTAGACTTGATTTTTTTGTTTTATAAAACCCATTATAATTACTAATGAACACATAAAATAATGTAAATGATAAGCAGTAAGTATCTTTTATTATTAAGCTCTTAGCTATTTTGCCCATTAAGAAAACCAAATTAAAATAATTGAAGACTATAATCTGTCATGCATTCAAAATGCTCCACAGAAATTCAGACAGGCAAACATATTCAAAGTCTTCAAATGAGCACACTTAAGAGTCAGTCTAAGCATTCCAGGATTGGCTCATTAATTTTAGTGGAAATATTTTAATTCAGCTACTCTTACTGCTTATTGAAATCCTTGCTAAGGACCGACTTATTTATTTTTAACTGAATCTGCAATATGTTTAAGACTCATTTGTATAAAAGTTCTTAACTCTTATTTCACAGTTGTTTTACAAGCCAGTAAAGAGACGCGTCTCTAGCCCTCTATTTTCAAACAAATTCCTGTGTGTTGCTAAAAGAATCGCATATGGTTTCAATAAATAGATGCAAAAGTCAAATGGACAGAGAAAAATTAAGACAGATTTGGAGACCCAGCCAGGTTAAGGTGATATTTATGAACCTCTGTCCCCTTGTATCACACTCACCAATGATCCCAAAAGAAAAAAAAAAAACAAAACAGAAAATCCTCTAAAACGCCTCAGCCATCTTCAGAGAAAACCATCTACTCTGCACCTTGCAAAGCAGGTGCTTTGGCACGGCAAGGGCAGATACCGTGAGTAACAGGAACGTCTCCCCTGACCGCGACGCGGGGCCAAACAGCAGCCCGCAAGGCTTTACGCACTGCCGCACAGAACGACCATGGCTGAGCTCACTTTCCCGTGGTGGCAGTATTTGCAAACGAGTTTAAGCAGGAAAAGATCTCTATTGGCAAAGAAAGAAAGGATGGAAACGCACATGTGTAATTGTGGATTTCTTGCTTCCCTCAATGGGGACTGGTTTCATCTCATACAGAACTTTCTAAAAACTTTGTGTCTGGTCTAAGACAGGCAGATAAACAGAAGACAAGAAAGCCTTTCCAGACTGAAATCCATCCTCCTGCCTTGAACGCTTAAGTACGCACCGGTTTTCCTGGAAGAAGCGGTTTTCTCTTTCCACATATTGTAGAGAGAGAACCAAGGATTATGCTTAAGACTAGACACCTAATTTTTCCATGGTTGAGATTCACTGTGATGAATGCCATTCTTCCTGCAGATACAAACAGCATTTAGATACTATCATTACTACTATGCAAGAGTTTAAGTTTCTTCCTCTTTAAAATACAAATCCAAAGCCACACTATAGAAACACTCCCTTTGTCCCAATGGCTGGATGTCTCTCACGTCAGGTTAAATCTTCCTCTGCTCCAGTTGAAATCTGTGCAAAGTGATTTATAATGTATTTATTTTGATGATAAACCACAGTAAAACTTGTATGCCAGAGAGATTAGAGCTGTCATTTAAGTTATTGACGCAACTGACGACGCAGCCTGCATTACGGAAAGAAATGGAAGTGCAAAACCTTGGAACCCGGAAGAGGAGAAGCCCCACGCGCGCCCCCTCGCGCTCTTGCCGCCCGCAGAGGAGCCTCCCCCGGCGGCTCCCCGCTGCCCACCCGCCGGAGCTGGGCTCCTCTGCGCCGACCCTGAGCGCCTGGGCTGAGGCGCTTCACCACACGTTCCGCTGCTGAAAGCTTCCAGCATTTCCCAGGTCCTTCGGCATTGCCGTGTCTCCCCGCGTCCGAGGGCTGTTCTCCAGCGCAGCAGCTCCCTTCAGGCCAGTCAGTCCCTGTGGATACATTTCTCCGGAGCTTTTCCTATGCCCGCCAGTAGCTTTGATAGTCTTCACTCCCTCTCTCCCTTCCAAGTTTTTTTGAATTGTTTACCAGGATTTTTCTCCTCTACCTGGATGAAAACGTAACATTAAGCAGATGGAGGACAGGAGAATATAAATCAGACTCAACAAGGAGACCGTAATGCAGCGGGAAAGAAGAGTTTCTGTCCGTGATTCTGGCCAGTAACTGTGCATGACCCCATGCATAAATACGGGATGAAAATGAACTTGTCAGACTCTTGGTCCACTTCAAAACTACCATTATTCTGCTTGGGATAGAGGCAAAATAGCAATACCTTTGCCTAGGAAATGGAATTTCATACATGATGGACGAGCCACTACCAGCACAGGATACCTGTTACGCAGCAGCGCAACCAGGCCCAGAATCTGCTGCATTTTAAAACTTTGCTTTCCTGCCTGCTGAAACAGCAAAGAATTTATGTTTTAGCATCAGTTGTCCGGACAGAAGACGACTGAGGTCTGCCGGATTTGCAGGGCCACTCTGCTCTCTGCGGAACTCGCCAGTTGGGCCAAAGTTTTCGAGCGGTGACTTGGAACTGACCGCGGCTGAGATGATGGCAGCCCTGCCAGGTCTCTGTCTTCACCAGGGAAAACTCAGTAAATTGCAATTTGTTGTGTGGTCTTCATGATTAAATAATTAAGCAATTTTCATTACTTGCTGTTATGAAGGTCAAGAAGCTAATGTGCCTGTATCAGGAACTGGCCAACGCTAATGGATCTTCCACATCTAATGGTAATTGATACGGCAGAGTAGTTTCTAGAGCAACATGTGCCTTTCTTCAGACCTTTTGCAGCCGGTTCCGTTTTTAAGCACTCCACTGTGGAAACACTTCAGACCGTAGCAAGCTGAGCGAGAGGGAGAAGAGCTGCTCTGATGGGAAGAGAAGATTATTATGGATCAGCAGAATATCACCACGTGACAAACGTCTTATCACCGCCAGAACATTGATAGCGGAAAGAACAAAACTCGGTTTTACTACTCTTTTTCTTATCTCTCTTACAAGAGAGCAGATCCTTCAGCGCGGTGACTGAAGGCATCCCAGTGGAGATGCTGCTATCGGGTGAATTTTGGCCCTGAAGAACCGAGGCTGGTTCACACTGTGCAAGATGCAAGTGGCTGATATTAACTCACTGGGATTGGAACCAGATGCACGAGCCCTGCTCTGCTGCAGGGGATGCTCCCTGACAAAAGGTCAAAGAAAATACCTCCGAGAGTTCAAAACACATTGTTCTTATTCCTGTGCTCGAGGAGTCGTGACAGGCAAGAGAAGATCATCCTTCATAATCTATTTATGAAGGGCTACGCACTGTTACCCTTATGCAGGGCACCATCCTGTAGCACTTTCTTGCAGCTGACCCACTGCTGTCCGCTATGGCTATGGCCACGCGAAGACTGAGGCAAGAAAAACAGATCACGGTGGCGGGACTTCGTCCTCATTTCTTTTTGAAGTATGTCTGTCCTGAAGCCTTAAGTCACGTCTGCCACAAAACCAACCAGCAAAGAGAACCCGGCACCTTTCTGGGTAAACCCGAGCAGGAAACCTGAGTGCTCAGTGCAGAAGATAAACAAGGGCAGCAAATCCTGACCCACACGGGAGCCACCGGATCACTGTAACTAACGACCGAAGCCCTCAGCTAGCATAAATCACTGGCTTCAAACAGAGGCATGCTAATTTATTTCAGCTGAAAATCTGCTCCATGGCATTTAAAAATTAAGCTGCACAGCAGAAGAACAAGTGAAGAACGATCTTTGTAGAATGGCAGGCAGCAACTGAACACGAGCAGGGTTCCTCTCGGTGGGACAGTGAGCTCGGACACAGGGAAAAAGCATTCAGTGGGGAACACGCACGCTTGTGTCCTCATGAAGGGAGTTTTTCCCAGACTCAAGGGATAGAACTGGTCTTAGTATGACCTTTGCTTTTGTAACGAGCTCTGGCTTTCCCAATCATACATAGCCACGTGTTGAATTCACATTTTGCACGACACCTGCGGATATTACTGATCTTGGAGAGGTGATGCCGTGGCATGATTGCGAATGCTGGTCTCAGCAGAAAATTAAGCTTTTGGACCTGTCTGCAAATAGCTAACAATAGGAAACAACAATAAAACCCTCTAGTGCGTATATTTCGGAGAACAAAATCTGCTGAGGCTCATGTTTGAGACAGTACTTTGGGATGCTTTTAGAGCAGGATTTAAAGCTCTGCAGTTCTCAAAGTCTCTCTAATAAGTTTAATTATCGGAAAAGCAAACCGACTAGTTTGTTCTTTAGGGTAGATTACGTGGCACAGCACGTACGGAAGTTACTTCAATGGTCAGAAAAGGGAAACACCAACTGTGAGGGGGCACAAAAAAGTTCTGCCGATGCACTACAGGAGCAACGCTACCAGGCATCACTGCAGGTCTAGACTCGATGATCCTTATGGGTCCCTTCCAACTTGAGATACTCGATGATTCTACGATTTATTGTCCACTGAACAAAGCCAGCGTGAGATGATTTTAGTCCTAGGACTCATCCTCACGTTACGCAGACAAAACATTGGATCCTCTATAGCTTTTCCCTGAAGGCCAAATTCTACCTGTGGACGGCCACACACGCTTCCTTCTGCAACAGGGAAGAGCAGCTGAGCAGGACACCCGCGAGGTGCTGAGGGTGTCCTCAGACCCAAACACCCCTCCTTTCTGCAAACCTGCTGCCTGCACTAGGGACGGGAGACTGCCTTCAAGGAAAGTTCAAACCTAGCTGAACTCGGCTCATTTGGAACAAATTCACAGGGTCGAATTTTTGGCAAGCTTTTCTTTCCTTAACTGTACCTCTGTGCGGGTTAGATCTGAGACCCCTGCTCACTTTGTCTTGAATTCACGTTAGACCTATTCACGTGGCTCACTGACGTGCTTCCCGTCCCCACTCCTTTAACACAAGAGGCAGACGGGCCCGCTTGAGGACCATACATTTAAAAAAAAAAAAAAAAAGGCAGTTATTTCTGACATGTTTTAGAGTCTTTTTACATCTCACCTTCATTTATGGCATGTTCTGGTTTTGAATTTAACCCCCCAAAGCCAGCAAGAGTCCTCAGAAGTCACAGACACAACCAAAACCTCCTGCCCTTTGAAAACAGGACGAACAACGACCGCCTTCGCTAGACACCTCTTGGCAGAAGGTGCAACGCGCAGACGCCCGAAGGAGCGGGTCAGCAGCCACAATCCCGAAAGGGTACCTGCAGCCGAGCTCGCGCCAGCCCCCCAGTGCCGGCGCAGTGAGAGGGGCTGTGTGTGGGGACGCTGCACACGCCGCCCCAACCCCCCAGGTGACCCCCACCGCAGGGCAGCCCGGGGCTCCATCAACCCTCCAAAGGCCATTTCTAGGATCTCAAGATGCTCACAACGAGAAGTATTCCTACCACTAATAATTTACAGGGGGGACACATTAATTTGCTGCTGCTGCCGTTTGCCTCCCCAAGCCCTCCCCCGCTGGGTGGGAGGCGCGAACCACCGACACAGAATTTCTGCGCAGACCCGCAGCTTGGGGGACTTGGTGGAGCCCAGCCTGACCTGGGATGCTAGTGCTCCACTGCCTTTTTAATTGCAGACACTCCGACAGACATACTGAATTTCTTGGTTAATTTTTTTTTTTCCCCCAGTATTATTAATTGATAATTTAATTTCCGATCTGGTGAATTACATGCAATTCCTTCACCATCAGTTAAATGACAAGTTTCGAGCAGAATAGTTTAGGTAAGCAGATTGTCAGTGCTTATGGCTGTAAGACATAATTATGTACAGCCAACTGTGTAACGCGCTTGAAAAAATTATAAGCCTATGCACAGAAATTAAAATTATTTCAAGATGAAGTTGTACAAATACAGCTGCAAAAAGCTGCAAAATCCTATTAATTTATTCCAACTGTAGTGCGTAGTGCAGCGGGGTTTCAGCCCCTGCCGCCCTGCCCAAGAAAGTTTAACTATAACACGCAGGGAATCAAAGGCTAGATGTTTAAATCTAAACATGGCTCCAGAAAACTATTTCAGCTATTATTTATGTACTCATAAACTTCTGGGCATCAGCTGGTAACTTGGCATGACGACTCCTCCGCGTGTCACGGCAAACATTAAACGCTAAATTACCATATGTCAGCTTAGGGTCGTTAATAATTCTACCACATCTTGGACAACTTGAAGGCTTTTCTGAAACTGCTGTCAAATCGAATCTTTCCTTCGATCAATAAAGCAGCACAATGAAATACGCCATTTGTGGTGTCTGAAAGAATAGATTAGCAAAGTACTGTAAATGCAACTGGCAGGGTCTAACTCCGTTTCTTACCCGGAGATCCCCAATACGCGTATCAATGCCTCCAACGAGGCGACCCACGCGAGGGAACGGCACGTATCTGTACCTCTCCTTTCTATTTCGGTGACGGGCACTTCTGGTTTGCCACCAACCCCCCCGGCCGACCCCAGAGCTGCGTGTTACCTGCACATCTACCAGGCAGCAGTTAATTACGGCAGCAGTGTTTGTTCCGCACCGCTGGGTCTATCAATCGCAGCCGGAGGAGTAAAATCGAGAAAGACTGCAAGCATAGAGAACCCATCCGACCTTCCGCTTGTTTTCCAAGCTGTGTAATAGAGATATCTCTGGCAATACTGAGAGTAAGGACCATCAGCAAGCTCTGAGAACACCAAATAAAGTAGGAAATGCAGAAATCTGCGCACTGGGCTTTGTTTAAAGGGGCATTACCAACCCCAAACCGCACTTGTGCTGCCACTTGTACTCTCAGTCAAGTACAGCGACAACTAACGCACGCTGCTACAGGGGTAAAACCCACTGGAAGGAAACGTTATTTCCTCTGTGCGTGTGACGGCATCGACGGCACATTTCGAGACACTCAACACCAGCAAATCAGGGCCAGATCCTCAGAGCAACTGAGCTCCTGCTAAAGCACCTGAAACTGAAGTCAAATTATTTCTAAGGCTCGCAGCAGATTTTGCCATGAATCTAGAGAAAATCTGGCCCTGGCTTCCCATAGTGCAGCCACAGGTCGTTTGTAGCCCCTATATGAGCCCTGGGAGGGATTTTTACTTAACGCAAACTGAAAGCAAAGGTGTTGCATCACAAACCCCTTCTCCGCACAGCACCCAGCCTGGTCCCCCCTCCCGCGGGCAGCCCTCCGGGAACCAGGCTGGGAAACCCGGCTCTGGTTTCTTATTTGTAAGCACAGATGAAATCCCAGCTCTTCCAACATTCCTGTGTTTTCTCGTGCTCTTTGGCCCGTTCACTATATCCACTGTCGTGTCGGATTGTATAGCTCAGCTGTAAGTCAGAAATACGCCCTTCGGGTCTTACAGATCCACCCCATCCAGTGCACACCTCTTCCTAACGCCTTGTTGGAGACGGATGACAGCAGGAGTGGACCTGAAACACAGCAGTCCCCAATGAACTTTCCAGCCAGCAGCACTGAGTGAGGGAAAACCATTTCTTATAGAACATTTTTTTTTGAGCATTTTGGGTTTTTTTGTAATTCAGGTCACTCAGCCCTCTGTCGCCAACAGATTTAGCCGTAGCGGTTGTTCTCAGGCTGCAGGGCCCTGAGAAAGTGATGTGAAAGTCACTGGTGGCAGGAAATTGCCTTCATAATACTCTCAATTTAAAAAAGTTGATAATGACGCAGGGAATAGGCCCTGTGGGAACCGGGAGGGTTGAAAATAATCCACCAGTGAAAGAATTGGGAACTGCTGACTCTCGGCTTTTAATTGGGATGGAATTACAGGTCATCTTCCTCTATCAATCCCATCCGTACTCAAAAGGTGATAGTAAAAAGGAACAGATCATTATTATTTCATACAGTATCTTTTTTTTATCAGAGGAAATTAAAAGAAAACAGTCTGTCGCATACCAAAATCAGGCGGCTGCTTTATAAGCCCTGCCTTGCTCTCCAAGCTAGTGTAAATCAGCATGGCCTCTTTGAGTTCAGTGGCTTTACACCGATTTCCACTGGCTGACAAGCTGACCCAGTATTTCTGTGGTGATTAGAGTGGGATATCGCTTCATGTTTATTTCTAGGAAAGCTCAAAGTTGGTTCTTGTGCCTTTGAGAAGCTGGATGTATGCGGGGGAATGATGTTTCTTCAAACTCTAAATCTTCA
This sequence comes from Larus michahellis, assembly GCF_964199755.1. NCBI lineage: Eukaryota > Metazoa > Chordata > Aves > Charadriiformes > Laridae > Larus > Larus michahellis. The sequence goes on along the minus strand of NC_133907.1, from coordinate 2,146,099 downwards.
GGGCTTTTTTTTTTCCTTTTTAATAAGAAGCAGGAGGAAGATTTCCTGACCCTCTGAACTATCCCTGGTTTAGAATACGCTACATGGCATGCCTGTAAACAGAAGAAGAAAGCTCTTATGTGAAACTTCTTAAACTGCAGAGGATGACGGACAGCAAATGGGCTGCAAGCCAAGGAACATGACAATTAGCACAGAGAAAGTTTTCAGGGTTTATTCCATCAGTCAGCACTTAAGGAGGCTTTGAAGGGGAAAAAGCATCCTTTTATATATTAATCCACTACTTCTGCACTTTCCCCCTGTTCCACGGATTTAGTGCTTAGCTGCTAAATATCTATATGCAGAGCTTTATTAAGAGGAGTTGGTTTACTTTTTGAAAGATTCCACATCCATTAGTTTATAGAGAGAAAAAAGGCAAACTCATTTCGCCTGATGCAATATCCAGAGTTTAAATGACGATTTACTCTTCCCCAGCTTCCACTACTTAAAGATGGGGATGAGAGAAGAGCTGCATTTCTCGCAGTGTTATTTCTGGTCCTCACCTTACTAAAGAGTCGGGCTGTGCTACCGCTGATAAAGGAACTCAGTGGGAAAATCCCCCCCCATTTCACCCCCTTCCTGTTCCGTCTTGGCAGACTTTGTATCTGCAGAGGCACCTTACTGTTCCAAGAGAAAATATTTTCTTTTTTTCTTTAAAAAGAAAAAGTTCTCTCAAGCAAGAAGTTGGGCAACAGCAGGGGACAATGCCATGCCATTATTAATTAGCAAATTCCAAATGAATCATAGTTTGTGCCTAGCGGGGTATGCTTGAAAACCATGTGAACTTTTAAAATGCTGTGTTGAGCATAATAGTCGCAGCTTATTTTTATATATATTTTTAATAGGACTAACAAAGAGTTGCTGTGGAAGGGCATCTTATTTATTCCCTCCATGGCCCTGTTCCCAGGCGTTTGTGCTCTTGCCCATCTCTTTATTTGGAGGATGACACCCCCCTTCGCTCATCCCTTTTGGTTCGAGGCCACTACTGGGCGACAGGATTTTTCCTCTAATTAAGAGATGGCATGTGTGGTTGTCCACGCCGCGCCCTGAATCACCTAGCAGGGGGTGCACTGTGACATGCCACACTTGTCATTTCCATGGCTCTTTGATCCCGAGTCCCCAGGACTCCACAATTTGCCTTCCTGGCAGAAGCGTCCTGCTGCATCCAGGGCTCCCACCGCGCCGCAGGTCGGGGCTTTCATGCACCCAGCTCCCGGCCTCAGCGTGGGACCCAGAACCGAGGAGGGGCTACATATGGCAGCAACTGCAGCGACAGACCCTGATCTTAATTTCAAGATTATTTAGGTTGTGGTTGAGCCCCGGCACCTGCCTGTGCAAGGCTCATCAATTCTCTTTGATTTGGAAGACTCTGTACATCTGTGTCAGACTGTGAACTTCAATTTCAGTGCAGAGCTCCATTGCTGTTTTTCCTCCCTTTCACTCCTATATCAAGGTTAAAAGACACAGGAGCTGAGAAAAGAAGTTGGTGCACCAGCACGGGGTAAGAGGAGTGGGAGGCTGTGAGCATTCATTCAGGTAGCACCCAAGGAGCAAAAGACGCCCTTGGAGACCCGAGAAACACCAGCACTTCAGCTCCGACCTTCAGGGGGGCGGTGAATAAGCAACAGGTCAGACCGAGAGCAGCTTCAACCACCTGATCCCAGTTCCCTCAAAAAGCCTCGGATGTCACTATAGAAAGGTTTCACTGGCCACTTGAGTGGGCGGCAGAAAGACGTCCTGAGAGCCAGGACGTGGCCAGACCAAGCCACAGCCGAGTGGGACACGGCGCCGGCGACTCGGCCTTGGAGGGGAGGTTGGATGAGACACCCCAGGCGTCCCTTCTGCCAGGGGAGACCAGCCCCACCTTCCAGGGGAGAAGCTCTTTCAAGGTGGGCAGAGACACGGAAAGACACTGAAATTTTTAAAGGATTATGGTCTAAACACAAAGAATGTTCCAGAGCAGTAAGAACACTCATACAATGAAACTTTATTATTTTTTTTCTAGGCGTGTGTACTTCTCGAACCTGCTAAAGGAGGACCAGTCCCAGGGAGCGTTACGAACCCTGTTGGCTGGGAGGAGGGAAGAAAAAAAAACAAACAGGAAAACAAAGAAAATCCAATCCCTCCTCATGGTGTACCAGGACAACCCCGCTGCAAGCAGAAAGCAGGCTGCGGGAGGATTCAGCCGCTCAAATTCACATCACACCGCGTGGGTTTAACTTAACTCAAACCTGTCCACCGTGGTGTAGCAAGAATGGCGATAACTGTGAGATTCACGTGTCTCCTTACGCTTCCCCTCACCCTGGCAAACAGAACTGACTGTGCACAGAAACGCTGGGGGCTATCGCAACCTAAAGAACAGCTGCAGCGCCCACTGGGATCCAGAACACTCAGAGCTATTTTAATCAAATTACTATTGATTAGGGACAAACTAGAGTCTATTGAAGTTAATGGACAGATTTCCATCAACTTCAAAGGGCTCTGGAATAGCCTGTAACACAGAAAACAAGCAAGTATCAAAATGAGAAAATGCATTTCAGTCTAACCTTAATTGCACGAGATGAAAGAACTGTTTCAGAAGAAACTTTTTGAAACTGTTCTGCCCGAGACAAACATCAAACATCTCAAATGGTCCAAATCCAGCGAAGCTACCCACAAACATGGAGAGAGCCTGAGAACGGCAGCACGGCCAGCCATGGGTACCAGACGCCTACAGACAGGTATATTAGCTCTGCTGACAGCCAGAGAAGACCTTTACCAGCTTAAGTAGGAAAAAAAATTTGCAATTTTGTGCGTGTGTAGATATATATACTAATTTAGTTTCACTCTACACTTAAATTTATTTTCTTTAAGGAGAGGACATTTTGCTTTTCCTTTTTTCCTAGAAAAATCTTACTGGTTAATTCCTCCCTACAAATACATCACTCGTCCTTTTGTCTTCACAGGACCTAATCATCTTCTCTGAGGGATGAATACAAAATCATGACACAAGCACTTTCTTTAAACTAGCCTCTCTCTTACTGCCTAGAACATTTCATTGTCTTTAAAGCTATGTATTTATGTGACAGCCAGACATCCATTAAAACCCACAAATCTTAAGGCCTAAGAGGTATAAAAGGGATTTCTTCTTTTAGATTTTATAAGGGAAAAATCAGGCCTGAATACTGGGGGCTTGAGACTTTACTGATCTTCGCAATATTAGGTTCTTCCCAGAGTTGGTGTAATTAAGTACCGAATCTGTGGAAGAAATAAGTTTTCCTCCTATTAAGGAAGCTAAACGGAGAGTGCACTCTAAAAGGCTTGCAGGGACCAGCAGCACCATATTGTTCCCCTCTCCGGCATTACATGTCCTCAGCTTTCATTCGTTCAAGAGGTTTAGCAGGTAAACAGATAAATCCCACTTGAAGTCGCTTGTGCCCTACTCAAATGGCAGCGGAGGCTGTCCTGGCCTTCTTGATCACACAATAGCTGAGAAAATTTGAGGTGATAGTTGGAGGAAGGAAGATTTTGGGTTTAAATGATCTATCTTGTCTAGTTCCTTCGTACACCAACATTCACTAGGACGTTTTGTTCAAAGGCTATCAGAATAAGTATCAGAAATCTGCCCATACATGTCATTTTTTCTGATGAATGGATGAAGATCCCAAGACCACCATTACCACCAGGAGAAGAATGCAAACATCTAACAAACATCTAGCTACCAGAGCCCTGATTGCCAGGTCTCCTGGCAGAAAAGGTGGCAGAACATTGTCCAGCAAAGGCTCCAGGCCCAAGGCTTTCCAGGCAAACCCTTCCTTCATAAAAACCCTTTGAGAAGTCGAAATGCAAAACCCAGCAGTAGTTGCTGGGACCTCTTTCTCCAGCTATGCCGCCATTTCAAACCGCGATGTTCAACCAGGGGAGATGCTGTTTATCACTTTCCAGCTCAGTGGTCACCTGGGTGGTCATCTCAGAGTGTGCGACTGGAGCATTGGCCAAAGAGCACATACCTCCACGCTGCTTCGCATAACCACCACTGGGATCGAAAGCTATGGTTCAAGCACCTCTTCATGTCCTATTATCTGTGGATCACTGACAGGGTTGATTATAACAGTTTGACACGACTCCAAAGGAGCCGTTATGGTCTATTGTATCAATAGGTACCTAGGGAGCCTTTAATCCGCAGATGCATGTGTAATAACAGCATACTAAAAACATAGTATTTCTTTTTTCTTAAAAGTTGCTACTGCTAAAGCAGCAGAAAGAACCAAAAGTAATGTTCATTGTAAAAATAAAAGCCCTGTCATTTTTCACATGACAAAAGCACAAAAAAAGTCTGAAACCCAAGATTTTTCCCCTTTCAGTTGTAATATAAAAATGATCCGAAATGCTTACGCCGGGAGTCAATTTGGAATGACTTGTTTTCCTGCTGAGCTATAATCTTGGTCAGCGGGAACGCTACTGATGTGACTCAAGCTGCACTGCTGCTGTAGAGCGAAGGAAAGAAGGGGTGAACTGTCATAATTCTGAAATTAGCAGAAATGGGTTTTGTGTGTATGATGTGTGAAAGTATGAAAATAAGCATGGGGGAAATTGTTTGTGTCCCTTGGAAACGGGTAGATGGATTTGATTAAGAAAAGTCTACTTCCATGTTAGGTTCTCATGGGGTTCCCGGATACTGCCGAGACAGGCGTGGTGCGAAGGCGCACGTACAAAGATACTGTTTTAGCAACAAAATTGGAACGATACACAGAATAGACAGTTATCACTTACGAAGTCACAGGCTCTTGTGTTTTTCAGAGCAGATTCTTTCCAAACACTTACTTGTTCTGTGAGGTCTATGAGATGCCATATACCTAGAGCACAGAGTCATTCAAATTTGTTTTCCTTGAAAACGCTGTTAAAAATTATTTACTTAATAAAGAATTCTGTTTACAAGAAACAAGTTAGGAGGCGCTCTGGAAACATCTGATTGCTCATTCGTTAAGCCGTAGCTTTTTGCAGATACAAAATTGGTTTCAAAAAAGGGTATAAGGTACACAAACATCCACCACCTCTGTCGAGAACACCACCGACTGTTCAATCCTATTCCTACTTTGTCCCGGCAGAGAAACACACCCACAAGAAGTTTTGCAAAAGAATAAACATCCATTATGCCAGCCATTGAACCCTTACTGGGTCTTAATGTTTCCAGTGACAGCTGTGACAGAAGAGTGCCAGCACCTCCGGAGAATTTTAATGGAAAATTCTCGAATGTAGAACTGCCCTCTGTGACTTGGTGCTTCAGCCCCTGGGTCTTCAGGGGAAAAGAGGCCGGGTTACAAACCCCACGCCATAAACAAACATTTGACAGTTAGCTTCGAAACGTTATTTAAATAAAGACTTCTGTTGGAGTTATTAATGCTTTTAATATGGATTCTCCTCTCCTCTTCTCTTTTTATTACTTTGTGTGTCTTTCTGGTTATTTAAAGAGTTGTGAAAAGAGCTGGTCAGCACTTCAGAGCTCCCACTGCTCATCAGCGACAGATGCCGACCATAAAGCTAAAGCCAACACAAAAACAACCCCAACCCAGAATCCTTTTTTCTTCTCTCAGGGGAGGGAAGGCAAACACGTCCATACCTCCCCGTCCTCCCCGTCCTGCTCCTCCAGCGTCCTACTGGAGAGGACACCGAGCCAGCACAGAGCTCGCTGCCTTGGTTTAGGTCGGAATATGGGAGCACCAGCTCTTTGTGACTATAAAGCACTATATTCCCTGGATGGCATCTGCTCCTGGGGGAGCGTTAGAGAAACCCAGGAGAACATCTCACATCCTCAGGAGAATCCGTGGGTGCTTGCGCAGGCTGTGCCCCCTCCCCTCATGCTGCGCTGCCCTTTCCTGAGGGCAACAGCTGGCTCTGACAGCTCGGTGTTTGATGGTGTGGGTATCGCACACATGGGAATAGGGGCACGGTTTCCAAATCATCTGGTGGAGTAACAGGAGGAGACAGCTCCCCAGCAGCGAGAGCCAGAACATCTCTGCGCTCTGACAACGCGTCAGGACTCCGGGACAGTCAAAAGCAAACCGGAGACCTCCTGTGCCCCAAAACATCTGGTCATCTACATCAGACCAGTGGTGGTGTCAGATCGTGCCAAATGCATCTGGGCTTCTTTCTTATTTGCTTCATCTTCCGCACCTTCAACCTGAACTCGTTCAAAGCACACATCAGCTGGTGAATTTCGAGTGCTCACGGAAGCCGGGACCGTTAAACACAGGCAGAACAGGACAGACAGACTCCAAAGGTAAAAAGCTTTAGTCTTATCTTCCAATACACTGACCCGTGTAGCGCAGGCTCTCTCGGTACCAGCTTCTTACCCCGACATGCCAATGTTTAGGTAACATTTTTCACATTAACAGCCCAGCAAGGAAAGAGAGAGCCAGACAGTTCACGTTCATGAGTAAACTACGTAGCCAAGGAGAGCAATAGACCTAATCCATCTGGAGTCTGAAACCGGATCTCCAGGGATGCTTGAGATTATTGCCCTACAGGCTGCCGAGAGTTTTTATCTAACTTAATGGTTTTCCTAATGCCAAAATGCTACTAATGAATAATATGGCCAGATGAAAAAACTTTTATAAAGTCACTCACAACTGGATTAAGTGTATCAAGATGTTTTCTTTGATATCTTCTTGTCAGCTCGTATCAAGTGACTCTTCCATGCTTTCATGTCAGGTAATTCCCAAGAAATTCATGGCTACAATCTAAAATAAACGTGTGACTTTCAAATCAGTGAGAGCCGAACACTAGGAATTTTAAATTGCTGGGATAAAACTGCTAGCTACTTCATAACACTCTTGCTGCTTCCAGATTTAATACCTGCCTTTTCAAACACTATCAATTCACTTAATATGTCAGTGGGGAATAACATTACTTTATTTTATTTTCCTTTACAAGGATCATGAACCATTTTCTCTTAGAGAAACGTACCAATTACCCACATGCCAATTGTCCCAGACACTCTCTGATCTTACAGCGTGGCCATTCAGTTCAGACGCACACAAAGCTTTCTGATGCTACAAAAGAACCACCATGGGCTAAATTCTGGGCTGATGTAAGCAGGCAAATTTCTGCTGACATCAATGGAACCGCACTCCCCAACGCGGGTTCTGAGTTTTGCCCTCTGCCCCAAGAATCTGACAAATGCCGATGGAAGCCGGAAAGAAACGTTTCAAGTGAAAAATACCTAATTTAAGGAATTAGCAGAGCAAAGCCATAAAAAAAAGAGGCGAGAAATAAGAAGCTATATTGTTCCACTGCCACTGGCATAGGCACGTTGTGCCTTGCTCTGCCAGCTGGGACGGTCGCGGACGGGAATTGCGGCTGGGGCAAGGCGGGCCGCGTTTGTACTGCCCCCTGCCCTTGCGGGATGGCTCGGCAACGGGAAAAGTGCAACAGGAAAAGGGAATCAGTCTTTGGGAAAAGCCACGTTCAAGGGAACACTGAGGGGTCAGGTAGCGCGGTGGCACAGCTTGGCCACTCAGCATGGAGCACCGGACGCGGCGACTACAGGGCACAGCGAGTCAGCGCCGGAACTGGAAGCCGTGTATCCAAGCCTGCCCTCGCTAATTGGTCCTGCTGAGAATTTGGGTACGTTAGCCAGGGCAGAGTGCCATGCTAATGAAGCTGTACTGGTCCTGTGCCCGGGGCTGGTCGCTCTGCGGGGCACTGCCCTGTGCTCGCAGGCTGGCCAGGCTGCTGGCCGCCACCGCGGCCACCTCCACCCGCTGCTGCCCCACGCGTCGCTGTGCCTGGCCGCGGTGCCACCCGCAGCCCTGCCTCCCACGAGCCCTGAGGGTCGAATGAGCTCTGACCAGGTAAAGGAGCTTCGTTAGTCTGCATTTGCTGACTACATCCCAGAGCTACCGCGCTGCTGTACCTTCTGCAGGCTCCCATGGAGGAGACGGGGCGCCGCGCTCTGACCCGGGGAGAGCTGGCAATGCCTCTGCAGCAGGTCCCTGTCAGTTTATTTCTGGTAATGAATTGTCCCACTGTTTCAGCATTGTTTACGGTGATTTATTCAGAATATATCTGCATATATATTATATATGCAGCTCTCACCAGCGCCTGGGTAGACCTTATTCTGCATTGATTGGGATGTGCTGGGAGATATGCCAAACATCGTTAGCAGGGAGCATCACATTGCACTGAACTCACCAATGCCTTTCAGCAAGGAATACTCACCTGTCCTGCTCTTCTGAGAACTATTAATAAAGCCCCAATTTAGGACTTTGCCCGTTATAGCATTGATGTTAATGCAGGTTACAGATGCAAAATACCACCCTGACTGGACTGATGAGCTCACTGTGATATCCTAACCACCGGGGAATATCAGCCCAAAGAAATGAACAGTGGCTTTTAGACTTCAAATGTTTCTAACATCTAGGTGGCACATGGAGAACTGAACTGCAGAAGCCAGGATTTCAAAACCAAAAGGACTTTGCTCCTGGGGACTGAGCATTGCACGATATTCCTCAAGGGTAAGAAATGATGGGATCCTCAGATTAAGATTAACATTAAGATGAGTTCATGGAGTGAAACCATAACATTAGTCCAATACTGAACCAGACTATACACTTGGGCGATCCTGTGGCAGGGAGAAATTAGGAAGAAGACATGGGAAAGAAATCAGTCACAGCCACATGATAAAGGAGAAAGATCTCCCTGTACCTGCACACTGCAGTGTAAAACCTCTATGAGCCAGTAGGAAAGATATTAATGAGCATCAGACAAACCTAATAGGAGTTATCAAAAGCGGATACCAAATGTGATACAAATAATAAAAGAGAGAAAAATGTACAGTGAGAGAATAACGACACTAAAAATGGTGGCTTATATCTCTAGGACCACAAGTAACAATTTAATTTGCACTGACCTTCAAGAAGCAGTCACAAATTTGATTTTAAATGAGCAGGCTGCAGCGTTAGTGGCCATTCACATGGCAGACACCCGCTCGCCTCCTCTTAGTGGCGGCTGAAGACGAGGGATCAAGGGGACAACCCCCTCTTGAATTTTACAGCCGTTCCTGGCAGACCCAGGGCCAAGCGACAAACCCCGCGGCGCTGCAGGAGCCAGGGACGTGCTACGCCCGACTTGTTCTCCTGCAACCCAGTTGTTTCACGGCATATTCCCCTTTTTAACAGGTTGCTCTAGTATTGATTCAAATCAGCGAGAGCTGCATCGCTCCCCCAAAGGGTTTGAGTGTTACATAGGAAGAACATTTCAAAAGACCTGATCCTCCTTACTTTTTCATGCTTATTCCCAAAGACGCAACAGGAGAGAGCTTGAGGCTTCCCCCGTATTCCTCCCTTTTACGTTAAAAACATTTCAGGAAGTTATCCTCGGTCGGCAGTGGCGTACCGGACAGGCGAATCTCCCCATGTAAAATCAGCTGGCGACCTCTCAGCGTGGCTTCCTTGGCCGAGCGCCCTCCGCGCAGGCTGGCGGCCAACCTCCCAGCGCTTCTGCTTGGACGGGGCCCTTCTTTGTTTTATGGGTCTTCATTTCGTTTTCGTTTTAATGCGACGGTAAAAATTTTATCTGATAATCTAAACAAGGTAATAATTTTGTGCTATAAAAGTGCCTGTCTTCTGTTGTTACTGCCACCATCATATATTGGAGAGTAATATTTTCAACATTATACAAAATTGTTTTTCTATTAAAATGATAAAATGGCAGTGGTTTTATTACATGAGTGATTTTCCAGGCACTGAGATGCCCTTTACTGCAGACAAGAATAATAAACACATTATTCACCAACACATTAGGGAACAATCCTTTGATTTTGGAAAACAGTTGTAACAAACAAGTAAGTTACTGCAGCGACATGCTCGGGACCTGCAGCCCCAAATCTTACCTCCTGTAACTAACTGCTGCTAATAGCCAGGGACTCCGCCTGCGCCACACGTCAGCGCTTTGTTCCCAAGAAGCTGGGAAATCATAAGAGCGACACTGAGAATTGTTCATACACTTTTTCCAATCCCATCTAATCCCGGCCTTGGGATTTTAACCCTTTCTTCCTACTGAAGTCTTAAGTATTTACCATCTGCCGCTGCAGAATCCGCGAGGATGAAGAAGGGTAGAGGATTAAATTAATTAACAAATTCTAATCCTAAAACAGCGTTGGCGATGTTAGGGCTCTGAATTCTAATGAGGATTTAAAGTAATGCTGACTACTTCCCCATTAAAAAAGGAGGAAAATTATGTCCCATTATCACATCCCCAGCCTCTGCCCACCCCACACAGCACTCGTGGGGCGTTTGATCTGGTGGGGTCCATTACAGGGAGCGCTGGGTTATCTGAGGAACCTTCCAGCCTCGCCGGCACCCAGGAGCACAAACCCAGCTGCACAGGTCAGAGCTACATCAGGCTGTTGCTTGAAAACATTATCAAGGGGACGTGTATTACTGTACGTCCTCTAAGCTCTTCCCAAGGTAATCCTAAATCAGGTAATACAACCTGATGTATCTGACCGGCAAACAGACCTGGGATTTTATTCCCTCCTCTTCACTAACGCAAATGGGCCCGCATCCGTTGCCACCCAAAAGCAGCAGACGGTCTGCGTCCGCAGGTAACCAACGGGAACGTCAAAACCGCATAAACACGTGTGTCTGAGGTGTCTCAGGTCACCAGTGACTCCAGTTTAATCCCAGAACGCAACAAACACAACACGGGAAGGCAGAGCAAAGCAGGGAGAGCTTCAGCAGGGAAAACACGGCTTTCCCCTCCTAACATGGTTTGTTCTTGTCATAAAAATCAAGCACCGGGTGAAAATCAGACCACGGCTTGCCCGTAACATGACGGCTATCTATGCAATACAGCGAAGTACAACGTGCCCGCGCCGCAGCAAGTGGCGTTACGATGTGCGATAGGACAGTCCACAGACCCACACGCCATTAAAAAGCATTCAATTTATTGGGGGAAAAGTGCAAATTTAAGCCATGTTGGGAAGGGAATTTCACCAGGGGAGCTGGGCCCTTCGCGCTGGGAAGCAACTTTAAATTTTCCGACATCGCTGTGAATTTGTAAAGGAAGCGTATGGAAACCAGATGACATATTTCACAAACTGCCAAGCAGATTTTGCGTGGTTTTAGAGAACCTGTACTCTAGGGAGCGTCCACAGCAACTCGATGGTCTCGATGGCTCACATTTGTTTTGCATCTTTGTGCAGAACCACCAAGACATGATCATTCATCTGTCTCGTGTTTCCATAGAGGTGCACGCTTCCCAGCCGCGCCAGAAGGACAGATGTTGCCTTTCCAAGGCAAATGCCTTTCCAAGGAAGGGGAAGAAGAGGGGGAGAGAGCACCGGAGGGCTCGGGGGCTGGAGCGCGCTGCCCGGGGAGCCCCCTGGGTGGTGCAGAGGGGGTGGCCGCAGCCAGCGCTCCTCGGGCACGGCGTCTGTGTGGAAACCGCTCACTACACTGCGAACGAGATCGGGTTTGTTATTAGTCTCCATAGTGGAATAACAAACTGCAGAATTCATAGTACCTAGAGACCAGTGGCTACACTTCGATTTTCAAGCTTTTGCAACCTCTGTGCGCAAACAAACTCTTCAAAACAAATGCAAATTTGGCAGTTTATGCAACAGTGAAAGCCACCTGGGGGGCTTAAAGGCTGATGCACTATCAGCTGAGAAAATGAGTAACCCTGAAACACAGAACCTGAGCTCCGACATTTGTGTATTGATCCTCTACAAACTAGTGCAGCAAGTAGATTCCGAAGGACGCCAATTCCTTATTTTGTAAGCCTTTTTTAAGTAGGAGAAGCTGAAGAGATCTGACTGTTTACACGTCGTGAATCCCATTTTCACAACCAGGCCCTGAGTTTTGGAAGCACAGCCTGCAGCATACAAGCTCCAGATTACATTATTAATATGCACCGATACCAAATCTACCGAAGCCAATGGGCGCCTTTGAGGCCCTGTCAAAAATGAAGCCTGTAGTATTTTATTTACATTTTGATGCTTGCTTTAGAGGAGCGACTCGCTGCACAACGTGATGCATTTGCAGATATTCCTCCAGCTCTGCAGCCCGAAAGAGGTAATGGGCTATGAGCTTGTCTGAATCTTGACCAAACGGAGTATTTGTTCTTTCCTAAGGATGGCTCACCGGCTCATGGGGACGAGAACACGTAGCTGCCAGGGAGCTTAAAAACATCATTTCAGAAACTACAGGATAACTTAAGCAACAGAAACCTGAATCCCATTCAAATTAGCCCGTCTCCTTTGAGACATACTGCTAGCCTAGCAAGAATAAAAAACAACTTTCCCTTCTGTACATTGTGCTTCAGAATACTGTTATCTTTAAGACATTTTGTTCACTTCTTGAGAAGGCCTTATCAGGGAGGCACAGGATGTTATAAAGCCTAAGTAACCATGCACCCAAAGTGTGTGTGTGTGGGTGCATATCCACTGGCAGAACTAAAATAGATTTAAAAATACTTCCACATAGCCAAACAAAGCTGGAAGATGGGCTGGTAATTATATGTGCATTCCAAGTAGACTACACACAGTAGGGGTTTAAAACATTCATATAAATTATACCAATCAGCACAGAAAGGAGGAAAAGAAACACCGAGGACATCAAATATGACACTTCTCTATAACTGATACACACGAGTACTCAATCATGGCAAAACACTGCCTTAGAACACAGGGACTAAAATGTCATCCTCAAATGAGTTCCATCCACAGCTTTGCTGCCTCTGTAAATGCATATGATCATCTTAATGATGTATTTTGAGGAGACGTGATAAATCACAGAGTTAAAAGACCCCATGGAATGTGAATACATGTGGAGACTTTTTTCTGGAGGGAAAAACGTATTGCAAATGAACTGGAGCACCGCATATTGTGCAGGTTTGTTTTAATTGTGTGGTTGAACGTGGAGCTTCAACAGCTTCTGGGGTGCGATAAGAAAACGGGTTTGTTAAACCCCATGCAAGGGGCGCAGGGGACATGGTGGCTCTACACGCTGGGGAAGCCGGCATGGCAAGGTTTTGTTAGGAAATCTCCAGTCACAGCGCCTCGGGACAAGGGAATTAGAAAGAGAATTAGGATAATCTTTCCAGGCGGAAGATTTAAAGTCTGCTACAGTTATTCTCGATTGATCCCCAAAAGATTGCCAAGAAGTGTGTATCTTAAAACTGCTGCTAATTAGGAGGTTTTAAGACACTGTTATAAAATACCTTCTGCTTGGCTTGTAAGGGAAACCATTTAGGCTAGCAGTACAGAGAACAAAACAGTCATAAAGCGTTATTTGTAGCTTCTATTATATTCCCATTACACTATATTATCACCAGCATAGTTACATACCTAACATAAAACCATTTAATGAAATGTTTGAACTTTGAGGAGACCTACTGGTAACCTTCTTATTTTTAGCAACGGGGATGACATTTGTTGTTTGCTGCAATACAAACAATAATAATTACACACAGAGATGCTAATGGGGACGAAAACTAATATTTAGTGCTGTTGTCTGCGCGTGAACACACACACAAATATACAGACTCCAGGATTAGTAATTTAAGAGGGTTTTTTTGCTGTATGGGATGCTTTTTGAGTTTACATTAGAAGCAGTGACAGACAAGCAAGAACGCTGCTTGAACGACCGCACGCGGGCAGACTCAATTCCGCCAACCGGAGAACTCAACGTTCTTGTCATTCCTATAAGAATGGGAAAAACCTCTAAAAAGTTTTCATTATCAGTTTGCACTGTGCATTATGGCTGGTTTAAAACATGTATTTGGAATGTGTTATATCTAAATGCAAGCCACGATGCTGTCTGACCATTGATTTTTTTAGCCTGTAAAGATGGCTAATCTCGCCTGGCCAAATTGCATGACCTTTAACTGTTCCTTAAAGATAAGCTAGCGAGAGCCCATCCCAGACAATTACTGGAGGTGTCAATATGAAAGGTACAAAAAAATAATATAAATGTTCCCTAATTTTTTCACACTTTTGCATTATTTGCACTTTCCTCCTTGCCGCTTGCTTGTCTGGATTTCATTAGTGAGCCACAGGCTTCTGCTTTTCAACTCTGGCATCAAAACCCGAGTTTTGTGGGATGTTATGGTCTTTGGGATTCATGCTACGTGAAATACCACTTACAAAGAACAGATGTGAGAAAACATTCAGAAATAATATAGGTTGCCCCAAGAATTGATTTGTGTAGAGTTTTTGTAGATTATTCATTCTATTTTCCTGTTTGTTCTCTTGCAATGGCTTACAGAAATAGCTTTCTTAAGACTTCTGCAAATGGATAAAGAAATCGCAGGTTCAGGTAAACAGAATTATGCCTGATCGTAATGCAATTACAATGCCCCACTTCTAACAAGCGAAGAGGGTGCAGACAGCAGGTCTGACTTGACTTTCCGTTTGAAAGCTCAGCTACTCTGATGTCTTTATGTCTCTTTTTTACATGTTTTCTCATGATAATTTAGGATTAGCAGCTTTGAGAATCAAAACCGAGAACAAAGTTTCCTGAGCTTAAATTTAATTCTGGCTTGATTCTGATCCAACGCCTTTGTACACTCGCCAACTGTGCCATACAGCATCACGGAGTGGAGGATCACCGAGTGATCTTTTAGGTCTTGAAGGGTTTTTTTCTTGTTGAAAAATGAAAAAAGATGAAGAATTGTGTGGCCTCAGCACATTTCAAAATATTTGACTAAGAGTTTAATATTACAGGATTTATCCCTTCTCAGCGAGTGTGTTTTAATACCAAACCAGTGAAATCACCTGCTATATGAGAGGGACCAGGTCAACTGCTGGTCATGAAAACGCACTAAGATTGACAAGCATTATTATTGCGTGCCAGCGACTTACGGGTGTACTGGCTTTGCTTTAGAGACCACTAGAGTACAAAAAGAAAAGAAAAAGCCCATCAAATAATTAAAAAAAATAGCACACAGATGTAGGAGATATTAGTGAACTTAAATGTAATGATTTACTGATCACCTGGACCGTAGCCATAAATTTTGGGGCAAACCTCTCCTCCACCTTGATCCAGAACATCGGTGCATCCCAACTCCCTCCTCCCCTCCCTCCAGCTTCGTGGCTATTTCCTGCTAGCTCTCCCAGGGGTGACATTAGCATCAGAAACGTCGCTGTGGGCGACAGCTTACTCCACTTCCAGAGTGAAATACTCCTTACGGAGTGTCTGTGTGCAAATAGTGAGGGTGCAGTAAATTCCCACTCTATCTTACCGCACGCTCCCATTTGATCTGCATCAAGCTTTTAGCCACACCTTACGAAATGAATACTCGGAACCCTCCCCTTTGAGAGACGACCAACCTGCTGCAAGCCATGGACACAGCTGCTCCCTCCGCAGCCCCCCCAGATGTCCAGCTGTATTAATACCTCCATGCACCCCCAAAAGCACCATCCTCTGCCTCCAGGCACACTGGAGCCCCGCGGTGCTAAGTGTGAGCTGGGGACGGGTTATGACAGATACGAGACAACTCGATCCTGGGGCAGCTGGAGATGGGAGGGAGACTGAAGGAGGAGCTGGGAGTCTGTCTGGAGGAACCCATCTCAAGTTGGACCAAGGCCAAGCCCATTCCCCACAGCCACGCTCTGCAGCTCTACTGGAGTACAGAAGAAGGGAAAAAAAGCAGAGCCTGCTGGATCCGCTAACAGGAGACAGTGCTACGTATTAGGGGGAGAAATGGTGAAATTCAGGGGGAACACTAGCTTTCTGTGAAAAGGATTAATGCAAGAAAGCCATGGGTTTAAAATAGCCTAATTGACCCAAGCATAATGTAGTTCGCAGTCACATGGTGAAAGTCAGGCAGTATTTGAATGCCTCCTCATCATTTAATATAACATTTCTGGTAATAGAATATTTAAATCCTATTTTATCAAAATCTCATCACTCAAGTGTAGGAGCCTTTTCCATTGCTGGAACATACAGTGTTATAAATTCATGAAGGTCGTAATTATGAGCAGCTTCAACACTGCAAATGTGTTTGGCAAAGATATTATGGCCTTTCTAAACACAATTTGAACGACTACAGCACACATTCAGAGTTGCAGGGGTTTTGCTTTTCATGTGCCTTGCAAGCAGCAGACTGGTCCCTTTTCCCTGAGATTCCCGCTCAGACCGAAATGTCCCGTAGCCAACAGGCCACCCAAAGCCCGCCACTGCCGCCTACCCCAACGAGCAGACACAGAGGAACACTCCCATCTCATGAAAGTGGAAAAACAGCATGTTCAAATCCTTATTTAATTCAGCCGTTTCACATCTGGATAATTAGTCAGGAAAGAGATCATTTCCCAAGATAGAAGAGCTGATTACCCCTAAGTGGGACTTGGGCTTTCCCAGACCAGCGCTGCAGGGGGCTCCGTGGCCGCAGCACAGCCCCTGCAAGCCTTCCCCTCTCTCAGGAGAGAACGCTTTTTCTTTCCTCTTTTTTTTCTTTCTTTCTTTTTTTTTTTTTTTTTTTTTGATAGGGAAATTGCTTCTCTCTGCCCAGATCTAAACCGAGGATGTCCCTCCGGAGCCACCGCTGAGCTCTCCGTGTTTTCAGGCAGTGCTCAGATCTCGGGGCTGCCGGGTCCCTGCCCGGCAGTGACTATTCAGCTCAGCCCCTCTCCGTGGCGTCGGGATCGTGCAAGGCTCGGCTCGAAGCCGGACATCTGAGCACTACCTGAAACGCTGCAAAACACAAGGCTTGTTACAGATCCCACAGCGACCAGGTTCGCTCGCGCGCTGGAACTGATGGAAATAGCAAGTGCACACAATGGGCCATGGTTTCCTCTGCAACACCCGGACGATCTAAAAAAGATTCAGTTTGGGCAGCTGAGCTGCTCTGCGTTTACGCTCTAAGAAAGGAGATGAAACTCCTGCGACAGTTGTGTACAGGGCTGGCTCGGAGCAGAAGGCTGCTGCGCAGGGAAGGCAGTTTGTGAGGCTGCGACAGAAACAACTCTGCTCCCTCTGGCCTCATTTAGCTATTCCTAAGCCCTGGAAAACCAGTCTGGCTGCTGCCACTGTCACCGTGAAAGAGAGAAAATGTAATTGTGAAATGGTAGTGCCGAAGCCCAGGGACACTATTTCCTTGCACATCCATCTTCCCCTGCAGAACACGGCTCAGCACCTCCCGGTGCTCCATCCTCTTCCCAGCCCCATCCTCTCCCTCGCGGCAGCAGCATCCACCCGCCTCAATTCACCCACCACGCGGGGAAACCTTGCGTTGGCTCCGGTTTAGTGTCCTCCCTAAAGCAGGTAGCAGATACTTGTTTGGGAAGAAAGGAAAAAAAAATATGCTGAAGCGTTTTATTCTTTAGCCCAGGCTAAAATTATTTTCAAATAGAACGATAAATGCTTCCGTTTCATCCAGCCAGTAAAGCTTGGTCTCTCTCTGCATCTTGTTCTCTGCTGTGCAATTTACATCCTACGGCACATCCTGGTACCCAGTTCTCATCAAATCAAACTGGACCGGTGCGTACCGCGCACAGCAATACTTCATCTCATGCTCAGGCAACCGACTTCACCCACCAGTTACACACCTGAAGCAGCCCCTGTATTTTGGGGGCGTACAAGGAAAACCCACACGTCTACACATTAGCTGAGAAGTTAACGTCTACTATTTAGCATTACACAGCACGGTAAATTAGATGCATCTTCATAACCTGTTTATTTTACCAAATGTTCCCTTATGTTCAATAATAACATAGTTTTTCTACAATCCTAATGGCAAATTCCAACAATTTCTCAATTCTACAACTGCTGTCACACTCCCGAAATCAGCAGCTCTTCTCGAATGAGCAAACCACCGTCGGACAGGATCCTAACTGGATATTTATTTAATGTGAATTGCTTCATGGTTATCAGAAAGAACTGGTTTTATTTGAAAAGGCCCACTGCTAAATAAACCAGATATGGTAGGATTTGACTGATTTCCTACTAACGTCCCTCGTAAGCGCCATAGGGTGCCGTGTCAGAGGTGACCGCCCTTTCCATTCAGATCTTCACTTTGGCACAGAAGTGTCAGGTACAGAACTTTTCTATTTCTACTGTCAATGGTAAAATCTGTCATGCAACACAATGAGAAGTCACACTTAGGATAAGAAGATCTGCAGAAGTAAAAGGCAGCATACATAAAAGCTACCGCACTAGGTTTTTTCTTCACGGTCGTGACTTCGAGGTTGCTTTCCAGCAGGATATATCCTTTTGTTCACATTCTTTATTCTCTTCTTACTTGCAAACATTTAACAAGAATCAAAGCCAACCAGTCACACAAAGAACATAGCCAAAATGCTCAGATGCAAATAAAGGGTTGAGATACGTATTTTTTAATAATCAAAGCAAGCTCCTCAGGTCTGAAGTACAAAATTCTAGAGGAAAAAACCTAAACCTTTGGTATCTAGCTACAAACATTGAGCAAGGGGACACAGGCTGACAAGTAAATATTGAATTATACAGAGCCCTCAGTTAATATTTATGTTCACATTCTAGAAAGTCTAATATAATTGATCAGATCTGCACTTTAAGACAAAATTATGAAGATGCTTTTCACAATTGGCTTCCCTACTGAAAGATGAGGTTTTGTGAAATGAAAATATTCCACAGTTACAGCATTTTTCTTACAGAAAAACGCCCAGAGTACCAAATTCTTGGGTCACTTCTCACCAGAGAGAGAAGAAAATTTAATCTAACAAAAAAATCCCCAAACAACATGACCTTTTTGATTAAAAAAAAGGAACGCTTTCGTCCAACTCAGCTTCCCCAAAGTAGAGGTGTCTGAAGTGTTTTATTTTCTTGCCATTATGAAACAAACACAAATCCAGAAGCTCGGGAAACTCTTGCTGTGGTGGAATCACGGATGCAGAGGTGCAACAACACACTATGAAGAGCCCGGTCCCGGGGAAAGGCGGCTGCACCCTGAACCGGTGCAGCACTGGGGGAACTGGTTTAGCATTCAGAGGGGGCTGCGCACACAGACCACGGCACGTCCCTTGGCGATTTCTGAACCATCTGTGCTGGGATTGGGAGCGTGCTTCGGACAGGCACACTCCCGAAGATGGATGGAAAATTGCGTGCTGGGATGAAACGATTCAGGAGGGACTTGGAAAGGTGGAGAAGGTCTTCATTTAACCCTTTCTTCATAAACCACTACTTCCAGCCAGCACGAAGCACGGCCACTGCAATTTTATTATATTATTAAAGTGGCTTTTGGATTTATAAACTTACCAGAAGAAAATTCCAAAGAAGGAAGTGCAAGTTGTTATACTAACAAGACAAAAACCAACATAACCCACTGAGCTTTAGAAGCTGAAATCAATCGAAGCCTTTCCATTGACTTCAGTGAGAGCTGGATCAGGATTTAAAGAGATTACCATTCTGAAGTTCATCTCTGTTACAGTTCAGAATTTTTCTTTTGTTTCACATCACATTAAAGATTCAGCATCTCTTTTCCTAATGCTCTGAAATATAGTATGATCTACAAGAGAACAGAAAACAGAACTAAAGGGGAAAAAAAACCCTCCTACACCTCATTAAGATCTAAAGTTTGTCCTTAATGTGCCTATGAACTCAAAATGAGTGTCTAAATGGAGACATTTTTTTCTGCTACAGGGTAAAGTGATTATAAATGTCTCTTTGTGCAAAAGCTTAGTGGTATTTTATGCAGCTGGCACTGCAGCGTTTGAAACAAATCCAAGAAAACAGATTGTATCTTTAAGGTTAGAAATCAAACTTTCCATCGCTGGAGTGCACATTTCCTGGTAACGGACTAAGCTCTGCCACCAGAAGCTATGCAAACGGCATCTCTGCCGCTACGTTACGTGAAGTGTATTGCTGTCTTTATTCCCTATGGCCTTTTTATCCGTTCATTCCACTCCCAAACTATCATCAAATGGTCATTACAAAGTCATTTTTTTGTAGTTTTCTATTTGGTGTATTCTTAACATTTTTTTCCTAATACCCATTCAGAACCTTTAAGCTTTTTAGCCTACATTTTCCTATGGATCAGCAAACACCACAGATGCCTTTGTCAGTCAGCAAGAGCAGTAGCTTCAGTTTACAGGTAGAAATATCCCATGCTGCTAAACCTTAGCTACGATAAACCTCACGCAAGAATAGAGAAAGCCCACATCCACACAGCGCCATTCTTCCCAGGCTTTGGAGGCATTTCAATGCCAAGCGCTTATTTTGTGTATGTTCTTTCTGGATGATTGAATTGACTCTCAAAAGCTTAAGAAACCCTGTATTACCATGTAACGAAATCCCACCGTGCCTTCCCTTGCAAATCCTGCTCTGGCCCAAGGCTCGTGAGAAGGGGCTGCTCTCAGGCTCGCGGGCGGCTGCTGCGGCCTCCGGGGATGGAGCAGCCCCGAGAGCAAGGAGCTCACTCGCTGCCGCTCAAACAACCTGCCCTCAAACCCTCTAGTGATGTGCAGGTTAAAAACAGCCTCTCGAGGTTCACTGGACTCCCACACAGTGATGGAAGCCATGAAGTGGGCTGCTCTCCGCCTGATGAACTGCCCAACGACTGGCAGCTGTGTTCTAATTTGAGCTCGCGACTAGTCCTAATGAATAACCTCATGTACAGCACAGGCCGCAGAGAAAGGATTGGTCTCCTGTTCCTAGCTAGAGGCAGATGAGGAAAAATCCTATTTTTGGCTACAATCGCCGTTTGATCTTCCACAAGCAGCCCTGCTTCTAATAAAACTCCACACTCAATTGCGCTCAGTGGGGACACCGCAGCGAAGAGCGGAGGGCATGGAAGATGCAGGCTTGGAGAATGGCAAATGAGTCTGTGAACCAGCTGGATTTATGACCCACAGTTTGATCCAAAGTGGTTTGTGGCCAGTAATTCCTGCCGGTACTGTACAGTACTGGCTTTTAGCTCGCTCTGTGCTACTCCTGCAGATGAGGGGAATCTATTCTTTCCAAGATCTGTGATTGCTGCCGGGAAACTTTGTCTGTGCTGTCATCTCCCCTCTAGAACTTGCTCGGGTGTATCCGGCACGGGTACAAAGCACATCCTCTGCCCAGGCACAGACAGCGGAGAGAGACGAGAGTCTCGCAGCGTACTGCCATTAGTATTCCTTACGTATTTGTAAACGTCTGGGTTCAGAGAGCGTGTCAGGTTAATACGTAGCTCTGTGACTAATATCACCGGAGTCGACGGGAGCAGCTCCATGATTACATGACTCAGCACAGGTACCCCAGCCCACGCCGGAGGGATGCCTCTGCCGGAGCATCCATACGGGATACTGGCCTCAACACATAATATACCCCAACTTAAAACCGCCTCCATAAACTCAACTTTCCCTGGAAAGCACTGAGGGGAAAAGCAAACAGATTACATTGCAAGTTTACCCACTTGCCCTATGACACGGGAAAGGCGAGTGCAAATATACTGTATCTCCCTCTTGGCATAATGCAGCACCGCAATCTCTTGTCACAGATACCTGCTCAAACATGACCTTGACTCCGTCCCTGGCAGCCGCGTGCCACTAATAACTGATAGACAAACAGGCATATTTACTTTATGTTTACCTTTCTCTTTGCGCCTGTTGCACGGGCTAACGCCGCAGAGCCAGGCTCCCCGATTAGCTCTGCCGACTGCAGTCACACTGTGGCCCCCATTAAAGACAAGCATTTTGAGAAACTGTATCCATTCCATTTTCTATCATCAGTCCTTTGTGAAAGTTGGATTAAAAGCACCTCGGTGGTAAATCTACCTCTCCCAGAGGTAAAACGCAAGGAGCAGAGAATGATGTTCACCAGCAGAGAGAGGAAGTGATTGAAGGACAGAGAGAGAGAACAGGGGATGAAATGTTGCCTTTAAGAAAAGATGTTGGGGATAAATATTGAAATTCTTAATTTTCAAAGAGGTGCCTTTGTTTTGTTTTCTGCTTCAAGGAAATCAACGGTGCTAGTCCCAAAAGCCACAGCATGAATTAGTCTGTTATTCAGCAATCGGAGGCAGTACCCTACTTACCGATGGTACTTCACTGGTCCTACTAATACGTTTCAAATATCCCGATCTTCCCATCATATTTACTATTTGCATTAAGTGATAGTCTCCTTTAAAATAAAAAAAATAAAAAAATAAAAAAAAGGAAAAATGAAAAAAAGAGGGAGCTCTGGGGGTAGCAAAGATTAAAGGCAGACTGTCAGTCTGGCTCTGCCTGGTTTGTATTTTCACTCCAATGAGTGGAGCGTGTATAAATAATGCCTTTGATTGCTTCAAAGATGGGGCTGGTGTCACCATAGCATTTGAATCATGGCACTTTCTCTTTGTATCGCTTCTGTCAGTCAGGAACAATATAGAACTTTTTTTGTTAAAGAAGCCTTTAATTTCACATAGTAATTACCTATTTGATCAGACAAAAGGTGCTGTGAATGAAAGTCATTTACTTGTTTGATGTGACTGAGACTGAGTGTCACTACAGCTGCGAGACTGTCAGAGAAAACACTAGTGGCTGATTAGATAAGCAGTCCTGCGCGGAAAAAAAGGGTGAAAATGGACGGGGAAAAAAGTCAAGTTCTGCCCAATTTAAATACAAGGAAAATGAGAAATCCCTCGGACTATAAGTAATGTAATTATCAGAAAATGCAACTCCCATACAGCTTCACTGAAGTCAACTTTCCAGACACAGGGTTAAACGCCCTCCTCTCTCCTCTGCTTCATCAGCCAAGGCCGATTTACAAAGCAACTAACGATCTGCTTGGAAGTGGGCGAACACCTGGTGCTGTGTCACACACTCATTCACATGGCCACCGAAATCACACCACCAGGACATGAAGAAGTATCACCTGCTTAAGCCCATCTACTACTATTCAGATAAAAGTTTGGTGTTTGAAATCAGAGACGTTGTCTCCTTGTCAAGAGGAGCCTTTTGGTACCTTCCGGGCCACAGCAGCAGCCCAGACACGGTAGGGATGACTTCAGCCGGGGGAGTCTTGCTGGCCCTCTGCACAGCCACCAGGATTTTAGGGGGGGAAGGACCATCTTCTGGATGGGACACTGACGAACTAGAACCTGCTGGATGAATTCACTCTTCTGATCATCTCAACTTCATGCCAACAAAACTCCATGGCAGCAGAATCATCTCTCCCTTTTGTACACAGGAGCATGCACGAAGCACGGGCGGGTGGCTTCAGCTCCCAAAAAGCTTTCCCTTCCCTCCACTTTCCTCTCCCTGTCCTCCATGAAAGCAGCAAACAAGGGGACTGCGATTTCCAGCCGTTCGTCGCTGGTAAGCGCGGCGCAGGAGCAGCCTGGGATGCAGGCTGTCTCACCCCTGCTGGCTGCTGGCCTCTCTGCACTAGCTGGTTAGTGCTGCACATGTTTAAAACATTAACTGGAAATATTTTATTCTGTTGGATAACGTATCAAACAACACAGCAATGAAACTTTCAAGGGCTTAGAAGCTGTGCCTGGAGGTACTCGAGAAGTCTCGTGGACTCCTTTACCGCATGCTGCCGGGGTGCTGCGGCACAGCCCGAGAAAGCCCAGGGTGGGTTTTTCGTCCCCCGTGTCTTTAAAGTGACTCAACAGAAGTGACTCACGTAGCACGGAGACCGAACGCCTTGGTTTCTCTTTCTACACGCTCTCAAACCAGGCAGAAGGTAGAAGACAAAAGGAAAGCCCTCAGCTGGCTGACAGTTTAGCACCGTGTACTGCCGCCCGAATGCGGAAGGCTACTCATGCGACGTACACAGTGCTGTGGGAAGGCTGGAGCCCCTGGGGCAGAGTCCTCGCAGCCAGCGGGAGCAGGAGGGTTGTCCTCAGCTCCACTCCTGCGAGGAGGGCAACCTGGGCCCGCTCCTGTCCTGCCTCCGGCCAGCGCTGCTCAAAGCTCCCATCTAACGCCGTCCGAGGAGTCCCCATTGCCTTGTCCCCATACCTTGCTCTTCAGGTGGTGGCTCTGCTAACGAAGGGGCCCCTACCCTGATGAGTGTCTCCTCAGATTGCGTGTTCCCAATCTCGGCTGGGAACTGCTTTTGAGGAGCTGCTGCTGCAGCATCTCCCCAGGAACCGCTCCAGAGCTACAGACACTCTCACAAAGGCAAAGCCAACACCACGGGAGCAACTGCTCTCTAAAAAAACCAAACGGAACCCGTATTTCTCTTTAAAGTCTGCTCTCAAAATCTAATTTCACACCATGATCAGTTCCAGTGTTGGAATTACTTGCTTTCTTATTTGAATAGCATAAAAATGAACATATTAACAAATAATACTCATAAAATTCACTGGACAACACAATGGAAAAAATTACACTGCATGAAGAACTAGGTTACAGAAGTTACATCACCATTTGAATCAGATGTAATATGCATCAACCCGGAGAGCCTGTATATAGAATTAAAGAAATCATTTAATTTTAAAGTAATATTTTATTCAATGCATCCCTCAGTGCATGTAACTGCTAAATGAAATGCACTGCACGCTCTACAAACACATCATCACCTTGTAAATGAAATACCCACGATATTAAAACTGATATAACATTTATTAAAACCATTATGCAAAGAACAAGGTTGGATACTTGAACCGCTGAAGGCAAGCGCTAGTTCTGCCCTCTCAGACGTGCATGTGCTAAGCAGCTCGTGGCTCTGAAACGATGAACGGAGGAGTCTGTTCCAAAGGTGAGAGTTCATTCCGCTGTCAGAAACCCACCTCTCCATCCCCGGGAGCAGTCTGGGAAGGTGCCGGGCTCCCGGCATTGCCGTGCGGGAGCAGAGGTGCCCCGGCTCTGCAAGCAGCGCTCCTGCCCCTGCGCAGGGCAACAAGGCGTCTGCCTTGTTCCACATGAGGTCACTGTAAGAGCACGTTAAATCCTCCACAAAGCCCAGCCCTTTGGCTTGATATTGTTTCTTCCCTCTAGACTAATAGCAAAGTTTAATAGTGCCGTGTTTCAGGATCAGACCGACCTGTTTTCTCAGGAAGGCAGAGGCTGAGCACAGAGAGGATTTGGTCTCTCTCCCTTACAGATCTGCTGTGATGGCCAGGGGATGTCACAACCCCCAGATGTAAGGGAAGTAAAGGGATCATTCATTTGAGAGTCCCAAGGTGGACAAGGAAGGGCTGAGCGGAGGCTGCGTGCGGGGGGAGCGCCGTGCTGAGCCCAAAGGGCGATGCCACCTCCCCCGGAGCGGGTGCAGATACGCAGCGCAGGGACCCCTGTGGCTCCGGACCATCCTTCTGCTTCACAGAGCACTCTTGCCGGGTATTCCCTCTGTGTATTTTCAAGACGTTTGGGAAGTTTTTCAAACGCAGCCACCTTTACCATCTCCTCCTTTTCAAAATCAAGCATTGTACTACTAATTAATCTGTAGGGGACAGGGCTGACTGCCTTAAAAGCATAGCTCTATTGTGAATGCTAGAAGCATATTTTTATAGGAAAATCTCAGAATTTTACTTTATAGTATTACTTCATTCTGGTCTATGACATTTTTAGCATCGCACAAAGGATGCCTCTCTGCAGAACGCTTGCAGTTCAGCCGAGTTACACATTATAAAACCCTTCTATTTGTTACTGCCTTCAAGCCTCTTCAAAACGAATTCTGGTTAGGATATGTGAATGTAAAATGCTCTTGTTTCCTAATGAAGCACTTTGAAACGCGCTGTAGGAGAAGCTTGATTTTACCCTTCCACAGACACAAAGAGGAGTTCTCGCCTTTACATGTTCTATCCTGAAAGATGAATTCACACAAGCCACATAGAGCTCAGGCTGCCAAAAAGGGAAATACAAACTCTCTTCCCCATCCCTTTCAACAAATCTCAGTCTAGAACAGAAAGAAATGAAGCACACATTCGGCAAAAAGGGATTAAAGGAAAGACGAGGGGAAAATCCTTTTAAATACTAATATCCACTGAAATTAATCTCCAATCACATCACAACAGAGACAGGTCCTTGACAAAAAGAAAGAAAAAAAAAAATGCACCTAAATATACCCCATGCTGCCAGCCCGACATTTTTCTCCAACCAATATTACAGAAATCTGTATGTACCTATAGAGACGGATTACCACGACCCCAGCGCAAGCCGTGATTTCCCTACGTAGGTACCACACGTTGTGCTCCACTTCCGAGGACGCCAGTACTCAGCTACCAGGAAAAGCTAAGCAGATGCAAACCCCGCCACAGTCACTCTTAAAACCAAGGTAAACCTGGCGCCTCCACGTTTATTATAAACTGGTTGGGGACCTAATGAGGCTAAACAGTTTGGAGAGGCTTCACGCTGGGATCTGCACCAGTTTATGTACCCAGCTGGCAGCGGCTGAAGCGGGAAGGTGCGCGTCCTGTGATGAAGCCCGCCTGCTGCGCAGCTCCTGTCTGAAAAACGCCCGTGCTTGTGTTTGAACTGCCCGCCTGGCACGCCATCATAGGCAGCGTCATCTGTACTCTTCTGGCAGGGAGCTCCCAACATTTTACACATGTTGGTGCCAACTTCATCTCAAGTTTGCAGAACCAGTCCCCCGGCACGGGCGTGCTCCAGTGAGGCAGGACAGCCCGACGCTGCTCATTCCCCGCTACCCAGACTTGGAACCAAATGACAGTTTTCCATTTCTAAGCAAAACTGAGCAACTGAATTAAAACATCTCATTTGAGAACACAAGTTTAAATTTAAACACCGCATGCATAAAAGTATCACATTTTTTGACTTTCAAATATTTGAGCATTGGGAAATTATACCGTAGCAAATGTGCCCGGACTGACTTTTTCAATAGCACCATCATTAACTGCTCACTTTCATGAGTCACCCACAACGTCCTCACACGCTGGAGACTTTCTGGTCAGACATTTCTAATCTGATCAAGAGAACACCGTGACATTTCATATGGCAATGCACTGATAAAAGCCCTCCCACACTTCATTATGTAAACAGGTATAGCTGCTAATTAATGAATTAAAGTGGAGAAAGAAACCGTTGGCAAGACTGGAAACTTGGCCCAAAGTCTCCCACGAGTAATGTTCAATCAAGTGAACTAAACCCTAGTAGTGCTCGCTGCCAGGTGCGGCTTTAGCACCCGTTGAAGGAAGCGGATTTTTTTGCAATATCCACATTTTTCCTTCCTGCTTTCCAGTTACTAGGAATTTTTGAAGTGATTTTGCTTTACTACCACACAGCTGCTCTCATTGCAGGTGTGCAACAGCACTCCACACCAGGCACGGAAACAAGGAGTTAAGGGTCAAAGAGCACCTCTCCGAAGAGGGCGCGTATCCGCACGGTGCCACCTTCTCCTCACCTCCTGCCATCCCAACACGGCAGCACGTTCAAAACAGAGCGAAGCCGTGAATGCGGCAAGCTGTTCAAATACGGCTTGGCTGCAGATAAATCTCAAGGAAATTAAGGACTGTTTGGATTCAAGCAGAGTTTTCAGTGTTGCCGTGCAGCAGGCAGTGGGACAGTTATTAGACTGTATGGCAATCTTTGGCCGGTGGTAGGGAATACACGCTCCCATGCAAGCGGTAAAGTGTTCAAAAGAAGAGTACGAAAACTGAAACCATGCTGGCTGGAATATGGAAAAACTACTCTCTCTCAATCGTACTCCAGGTTGCCTAGTTCTTCCATGGTGATATTCCTGTTTAGTTTAGCGGTACGATTTTAGACATGATGAGGATTTCAGAAGTGCAATTACAGCTTTATCCTCAACATCAAAACCAGCACAGTTCACCCAGCACTACATTTAAAAAGCACTAAGTACTAGACTCTCACCAAGAGGGAAGCAGTTAGATTTTCAGTACATAGAGTTTGGAAACCTGGGGTTGAATGAATGTGAGAATTACCAAACTCACATTTCAGGAGCACAACCCAAACGTATGCTAACGAAAAGCTATTCAGAAAGTTGGCTTTTTCTTTATCTGCAGAAAATTAATGAAAAACAAAACCTACATAAAAATTAGCATCTTAGTAATTTCAGCCAAAATACAGTCAGATTTTGAACACTGGAGCCATTACGAAAAATGTAACGCTGCTGATGCTACTATGTAATGCGAACGCTCACAAGTTGCAGTTTGGCTGAATTTTATTTTTAAAACTAGATTTAGTAGAAAGATCCATCAGCTGTGCTTTCAAGTTACCACCAGCAACATCTCAACAGCTCCAGAGCAAATGCAAAGAAGGTGAGGGGATGACACGGGGGGATTTGGGAGACTGTTCAGTTCTCAAATATGCCCTGGGTTTCCTTTCTGCCTTTTGCCAAGTCGTTTGGCCTCCCTCAGCACCAACAGCATCTGTCCCTGCGAACTGAAGTCTGAGACCATGTAAAACCACTCAGTATCAGAGAACAAAAGCCAGTTCGCTAAAGCCACAGATTCAGCCACAATTCAATTTGCAAGCGAGAACTGGAGGCATGGGAAGAGAGGCCGGACCTCAGCCCCGTTGGATAATTTACTGCTTAATTCCTACCAGTTCCTCCTCTCAGATTTTACCAGGTGTCAGCCGTAATTCAGACGCAATTGGTTGTGTGCACTTGTGTTATGAATATGCTATGCGCCGTTTACTACTCAAGAGCAGTAACAGCAACCTGGATTTCTACAACATTTTAGCATATCTAGCGCTTCAAAGAGCCTAACAAAAGGAGATAACTCACCAGGACGGCAAGCCAACCTACCCATTACAAAATAAATAAATCAGTTTTAAGTTGAGACTTCAAAAGGGAAACAGTAGATGCCCCATGAAAATCTCTGTAGGCATGGGCTTCCACGGAGCGAGAGCCGCGCGGCTGCCGCAGCAGCGTCCTCGGGTGACACATCGTGGTCCTCGCCCAGCCGAGATTAATGAACAGCGGGAATGGAAATGCTAATAATTAAGAAAAGGTTAAAATGTTCACACTGTGTGAGAACGGTGCATAAAAGGATACAACCGCTAAAAATCACTGCAGCAATGCAGAATTTTTTCACAAACTAAATTCCAACTGGGAATATATTAAGAACAAGAAGAAAGAAATTCTCAGAGTAGAAAACCAACGCAAAACAGGCAGCAAAACCCAGCCAGCTCTGTGGCACGGAGGCACTATATACATTAGAAACTAAAGCTCTATTCTGAACCAAAAGCCATTTGAAAAACAAATTCACAGAAACACCCAGACCTGACAAATCCCAAAATTACTATCTGAAATTTTTTTAATAAATCAGACATTTTTCCATACGAACAGTTTGTGTTCAAAATAGCATTTGCCCCTTAAATCTCTCCTAATACAGCTCTAATTCAGAGTAAGAAACAGGGCCCAATTTTCAAGGCACACATTTAGTACAACTAGTTATTCCGTTGTCACAAATAAACACTCGATGATCAGCTCTGCATCAGTCTCACCGGTCGTCTGCACGCTCACTGGCCGTGCTTCCCTCCTCATCACGCAGCCTTCCTGCAAAGCTCACCCCCAAGTTTTTACAGAAGTTTGCATGCAAAAATTGGAAAATTTGGTCTCGGCTCTCCTTATTCTTTTTAAACCCCTTGCCCTCCCAGAAAGAAGGGAAGGGCATTTATTAACTGCATGTTGAGGAAACTAAAACATGCCAAGAAAAATTATTTCCAGAGTCTGCCAGGGGTTTCTCTTCCGTAGGTGAAGGGTGGCCCGACCTCTGCATTTCAGGGGGCTGCGCTCGCCGAGGCCTCTCTCTGCTGCGGCACCTGCGTGCGGGCAGGCTCCAGGGAGCCACAGCTACAGAGCTCCGCAGATTTCTGGTCCTTCTGCTGCAGATAAAGTCAGTTCTAGCTGCCAGCCCACACCTTGGAGGAACACCAGTCCCGCTGTCCGCAGCACAGACCTTCCTTCCTTTGCAGCCAGCAGAGACCAAAACCTTGGTGAACGTGTAAAATTCTCCTTTACATCCCAAGGGTCAGGAGACCTTTCTGCTGCTTCAGAGCAAGCACTTCAAGAGCAACAGCAATAGCCCCGGGCTCATCTGACTTTAACTGGCGACTGACGCACAACCTCAAGGGTCTCTGTTCTGGAAAGGCTGGGAAATAATTTTTTTGTCCATTTTAAAGTACATTTAAAAACAGAGAGAATATAAAATTACCCAATACTGAGATCCCCTAAGCTGCCAGGTCAAAGCCCCAGCTTCGATCTCTCTCAGCAGGTCAAGACCTTTCAGCTACAGGAAAGAGAATAAAGTCATGGATCCCCACAGACAGCCCATGTGCCACCCTGCGCCTCCCACTGATTCCTCCTGTCGGATCCGGACTGGTGGACCGTTCCCGTCCCCTCTGGGCACACCAGGACTGACAGTTATAGCTCATGATGGTCTTGTACAGCCACATGCCAACATGGTCATCTCCATTCACCATGGCTGCACCCAGATATATGACTGGGTGACGACGATTATTTCAAATCCATCCCAGTTGATGTATATATGTATACAGAAGCGGGCTTTGCTGTATCTCCAGAATTCACTATAAACTGACTGTTAACACACTAGGAGAGATCACTACCTGCGAATTGTACCAGACCTCCCATCTTCCCATTACTTCATCTTCCAAAATTTGGCAGTCACATTTTGCTACCCGTGAACTGCTCTTAGCAACAGAGCGTAAGGAAGGAATGTCCTGTAACCAGGAGAAAAATGACATAAGGAGTAGTGAATTTTTTTTTTTTTTTTTTTTTTTTTTTTTACACACATACAGTTAGTTTCCACATGCGTAGTAATTATTATTTGCAAACCACTAGTCTTGAACAGAGAAATCGGCATATAAAGATTTTTTCAAAGATAATATTAGCATTGTACCAGAGAACACCTAAAAGGAGAGCAGGGCCTGCAGAACACGGGTCGTCCCCACCTGTCCAAGGGACTCTGTCAGCAACTGATTTCCTAATCACCACAAATTCATCTTCCATTTGCTCGCTGCAATTATGCTATTGAAACCTGCAGGTCTGCGGTTTTTTCCCTTCCCTTACTCCAAACTGAATTCATTTTTAATGTCTACTGCAGAAGGCCAATATGATACAAAAACCCCAAACATTTCACTACTCATGCACTCTTATTCATAATATCACATCAAATTGCTGAAGTAGTACCATATGGCGCTTGAGCACAGAGCCAGAACAAGTTGTTCAGCTTGTCATAATCTCAAAAGCTGCATGAAACTTAAATAATTTCTCTATGAAGTGGAAGATCTTTGGGTTTAATATAACTCATCAGAAATGGATTCTGCATTTTCCTCCTATTATTTCCCATGTTTTCTCTGATTCACATTCCATTTTCCAGTGTGAGCTATCAGTATAAGTGGCTACAACTACGGGGCTGAAAGGCTCTAAAAGCATCCTGTCCACACTTTCTTCTTGATCATTCATCATCGAATTGAATGGATAAACATCTTTCTCAATCAGACAGATATATAATTATAAATAAAAAAAGCTCAACCAGAAAGACTGAACGAAAGCGATTAATGAAGTCTCCCACACTTTTATTCAACACTTAAAGCAATACCCTCACTTGTAAAACGTCCCCACTTCCACCCACGCTGTCCTGGAGGAACACACAGCAGCCCTTCAAGAAAACCGGTGCGGTGACATTTAAGTGGTACATAGGTCCAAGGAGAGACAACGGTGGGAATGCTCAGGGTTTCACCACAGATTGCTCTGTATTTACATTCTCAATTCCTGGAGTCACTCCAAGTTTACCTGTTTGTTTTTATATTTTTAATTTATTTTTTTTTAAATATTTCTTACTCTCATGCCTAAGAAGAAAGGTTTGGAGCGATGCAGGCTTGGAGACTGAAGGTGCAAGAACTAGAGACAGACGAGCCTTCAGCTGACCCCGCAGCTTTCAGGGATTGTGACCGACTCCTGGCTAGGAACGGCTGAGCGGCAGCGTGGTACCATCCCAGATGGAGAACACACACAGGGAGATCTTCCCGGGAACACACAACAGTAAAAATTAAAAGGTGAAGGCAGAAGTAGGTAAGGCCCAAACTGGAGGGACAGGAGACAAGTTTAAGGGGAGCACTGGGAATGTCAAGACACGAGGAAGGCAGATACGTAGCCAACGGTATCATGCTGGAGGGGAGAAAAGCGCATTACAGAACTCCTCAATGGGAAGGCTTATTTTAGCTGCTGCTTAATCAATTGAAAAATGAAAAGGACAGCACCAAATCAAGCAGAATTTCCTGGGCCGCCTTTGCGTGTATGTTCAAGCCTCATTCACACATGGGAACAGGATAGGCAAGAACAGGTGCTGAGAACCGTAGCCTGGCACAGGCAGCGCAGAGACGACTACTACGCAGCCTCTTGCTTAAAGAGAAAATAGAAATAGGACATGTCTTCTGGAGCTAGCGCGTACCGGGAGTTTCCAGAAAAATACTTCTATAATGGTTACATATGTGATTGTTCCTTTTTTTCTTAGCTATATGGAGAAAAAATGACTCGTCACGAGCCCAAAGGGAAAAGTGCTTGGCTGCACGGGGGAAGACGGGACTTGTTGCATCTGTGGCTTCACAAAAGGAAAAGAACAGCTCTTTAAAAAAAGCAAGCAGCACAGAGAATATCTAGGATAAATAAGTGAAAGGAATCAGTTCTTCTTCCCTGACGAAAAGATGATGTCAAATTATTAGATGGCTGCACGGCCGCACACATGGTGATGGCTAATGTGGGGCGGCAGCAGCCTGGTGTCCCTGCCCCGACGCTGCGGCCGCCAGCGCAGCCAGCTGGTGTCACAGCGGGAGGAGACA
This sequence comes from Larus michahellis, assembly GCF_964199755.1. Taxonomy (NCBI): domain Eukaryota; kingdom Metazoa; phylum Chordata; class Aves; order Charadriiformes; family Laridae; genus Larus; species Larus michahellis. The sequence continues at coordinate 2,113,407 of NC_133907.1, read as the reverse complement.
GGCCCCGGGGACAGAGAGCAGGGACAGCACGCACCCCCTGGCACCGCTGCCCTTTGCACGCCCGCACAGGGGGGCTTGGCCACGCTGTTTTGTTCTCTCCACCAGGCCCGGGCGGGTTTGGGGACCAGCGGAGGGTCATCCCTGCCCACACGTGTGCTTACTGCTCAGAGGTCTGCGTCTGAGCCAGCGGTCTCCCTTATTCTGTGTTACTGGGAGGCACTGGAATGGCTCCGCAGCCGCGGACCGAGGCTCACTCCTGCCCTGCCCATGTCCGCACGCTGCTATGCTCTTTCTTTCAAGGGCTTTTACCTTTAAAGATCTGTAACAGCATAAGAAGTCAAGGAGGGCCATTCCCACTTTCTGGTTTTCTTTATCCTAAGGGCCTATCTCCTGAAACAGCAGTGAAGAAATTGGAAGAGTTGTAAGCCATAGAGATCCACACTTTAAAGGCACCTGGGCAGGAGGCAGGATTTGCTAAGGCACCCCGGTATCTAACTCACGTCAGCCCATAAGAGAATCTAAATCACCAAGGATGAATTCTTCGCTGTGCCCCATCCTGCCCCGCGTTCTGCCTGGGGTAGAGATGTGGCTTCCATCCCCGTGCTGCTCCTGGCCCAAAGAAACACAGGAACGTGTTTGTCTTCAGAAATGCCCTGCGAGGCCCGGCAGCGCTTACCCCGTCCTCGAGACAGGCGAGGTGGGCCAGGCAGGGGAGCCTCGGAGGGCTGGATGCTGATCCCTGCCACGGGTCAGCGTCTCAGAGGGGCGACGGGAGAGGGAAAGGGAAGGAATCACAGTAAGGCTGGAAGAGAAGGGCCTGGAGAGCGGGGCCATGCACAGCCCCACCACATACAGCCTACGCCTGGCCCCAGCAGCTTCCATTTGAGGCTCTTAATTCTTGGAGATGCTGTATCTATTAAGAATTTTTAAAAATCTGGACAGGGTAAAAAGGAGAAAACAGAATAAGATATTTAACGTGAGCCCCTTTGACATGCCTTGGCGTAGCTCCTCTACCAGCACAGCCTCAAGGGAATATGTTACGCAGCCCATAGAAATCGGCAGCCAGCCTCGATGGCTCGCTCACAGCAGCTTACTGGCATCAAGAGCTCAGACAACACAACATTTTAGGTTATGTTAAATGATGTGTTGAAAGCACCTTGTCCCAGAGAAAAAGAAAAAAAAAAAAAAAAAAAAGGAAGTGAAAAAGCTGTTGTGTGCAATTAGCAGCTCCCTTTGATGAATCCTTTCCAATGCTACCACCTTTTTGCCAATACTCCCTTTCTTGAAGGACAATTCTGATGGAGCCAACGCAGGCAGAACTTCAAAACAGGATTATTGAGAGAGAAGATGAGTTGTGAGTGACAGCACCCATTAACCTGGGACAGAAAACTCTCCCCGATCGGCATTAACTCCTCGAATGCCTGATGCATGCTTACAGTAAAGACCAATGGAAAGGAAAACTCAAGTTTTCCTTACTTTAAGATCATACCATTCAGCATTTATTCTCTTCTTTCAACAACATACGCACTCAGTGCTCAGTACTTATGAATACCCTCTATCCAATTAATACCCCATTAAGCCGCACGCCCGCAGTGACTTTATCCTCAGACCACTGTATGGCAGCTTTTAACTCCATAATACCCCGGCATTATTACCATATTAGACTACAAGGGATTGATCTAAAGCTCACGGAGGTTAATGAGGGCTCATTAAACTTTGAATTAGGCCCTAACTGCTCAGCAAACATGAAGTGCAGTGAAACAGTACGTGTCAGATAAGATGACAGAGGACGTAGTAAACTTTAAGGCGAAATATTGAATGCTGATCAGGACAAAGGCAGGCACCAACGGGGAATGCGGGCGGAGAGCAGCCACGGGAGAGAATTACGATGACATTACACCCGGTATCAAGCGGGACAGCTTTGTGCCTGTATAAACAGATGTTGCCTGGTCTGACTCTGATGTGATTTTGTCATCATATGGTTAGACATAGCATAATATTGACATTATGGCTTTCCTTTAGATTTTAGTTTTGAATTTCAGCTGGAGAGTGTGATACTGGGGACTTGAAATCAGTATGACTCCTTCCCTAATTACTGATTAATCAAGAGCTAAGGTTGCTTACATAAAGAGTCATGGGGAGAAGGAGGAAGTCTCATTAAGAACAAGAGGTTAAGAAAAAAAAGAAGGGAGGGGGACATTTAACAACTGGATAGATACAGAAAGAGAAGAAAAAGAGCTGATTTCCTAATAGCGTGTTATACCTGAATGTTAAATTTTGTATTCGTGTCTAATTAAAAAGTTATAAGAAAACGTTTTAATACTTGCAGATACCACGGGTTATGGTTCAAAAGGAATAACAAAGTTTTTTTTTCTTTTAACAACTTCAGAAATACATATATGTTGTGTCATTCTGTCCCTTAGGTGCTCTAAAGACACAGCAGCTGGTACATAAATTTTGAATTGCCTTTTCCTTTAGCATACAAAAATCTGCGCCATAAACATAACACTGTCTGAAAAATATTCGGTAAACCCAGACAGTTGTTGGAAATACTTCCTCCGATATTTAAATTCCTCTCTTAACAGGAGTTTCCCTGCAAAAACAGATGCTAACGAATAGTGCTTTTGCCATCAAGCTGAATGCGAATGCTTTGGTGCAGCATTTTCTTTTTTCCATGGAGACATTAGAGGGTGCATTTCCCATCACTGAAAGAAAACTGCCACCTTGCTTCTCAATTCTTTGCTTTCAAATAATAAATAACTGCTATAATCTTCTGTAAAAGATTTATGCTCTGATGATGTCTGATTCTTCCACCCTAATTTCTTTTTGTTAGAGGCAGTTGAATGCCATTTACTGGTAAGTAAATTGTGTCATCACTTCACTGCAAACCGCACCATTGAACATGTAAGCTGGCCAAACATTTGTTTTCCAACTCACAGAAATCCCTTTCAGAGGGACATGGCTTAATCAGCAACACTTTTTAGTGCAGATTCTTCATCTTAATTTCTTTCCCCCTCTCTACTAATATGCTCCCTTCCAGTGACGTTACTTCCGAAATAACTCCAACAGGTTACACTGCGGTCAGAAACACAGCCTTTTAGCTGCCACGCTTGCCACAGTGGCTTGGAAATACAGCAAATTGGCCATTTCCACTGAATTTTTCGTAGTCCTGTAGTAACGGGGGGCGCCGGAGCTCCACCTCTTCCCCCGGGGGGTTTCATTAGCAGAGGGGGCTGGAGACCACGCACTGCCCGTTCCTCTACGGGGGCAAACCACGGGCCCTGCGTCCAACCTTTCCACAACACCGCGTGCACCTTTCATTGCTTGGACAGAAACAACACGCCCACACGGCCTTTCTCCTTCCTTAAACTACCTTGCTTTTAATGACAATAAAATGAGCTTATTTACTTAAATAAATGTTATAGCTCACAGAGCCTTGAAGCACAAATCAAACAAATAAGTCAACTGCAAAACAACCTGGAAGGGCTAGGAACCCAAGCACAGATGCAAAAACCTCCTCAGGTCATGTAATGTTTTGATTAAAATGAGCGGAGATCACGAGTTAAAAAAGGAGTCGGGGAGGTGAACTGTCCCCGCGACGCCTGCCAGCACTACGGCATTTAAGGGTCTGTTAATATTTCCACTAGAAACTTTTCGGTTTAGGGGTTTATAACTTGAGTGATAGAGGCTTAGTCCTGGTCTCCAACAGCCCATCCCCAAAGCGGGATTCTTCAGGCAAAGCTTTGCAAGGGGAGGCCAGGCCCAGGTGGTTTTTTATGCCAAGGCCAAATACTCTGCATGACTTTTTATCCAGCTACATCTCATATATATGCATATATATATACACACACATATACACCTCCCAGAAGCCACGCAGAGACCTGAGGCAGGGAAGGGACCCCTTACACGTGTTGGATGAAGGTTTTTTTCCTAAAGCACCATCTCCCGGGCACCGCAGCCCCCACGCCTCCCCATCCCCAGGGCCGTCTCCCGCTGCCTCTCACCCTCCAGGAGCCCACGGGTGACGAAGCACAACCCACATGGGGCCTGGCCGAGCCGGGCCCACACTCAGCACCCTCCATCAGTATGAAATGACACCACAAGCTGCACCAAATCCTCATTTCCACTCTTGCTAGCTCGCTCTCTTTCACGCAGGACACTTGAGCTTTGCTCAGAGCAGCTCCCTTTAGCTTCCCCGGCGCCACGCTCCCAGAAGTCACTCACCTCGAAGCCCTTCTCCAGCATGTCTCCCTCACCCGTAATGAAGGTCCCTTCCAACCTAGGCGATTCTATGATTCTACGAAGCAGGAACAGCCCCTGCTCTTCCCAGAGGCTTCTTCCACAGAGTGCCCACAGCCGGGGCAGCTGCAGCCCAGCGCACCTCATTCTCTGGGGTGAAGACAAAACCTCCCGCACCTGTGGCCAAACCCCATCCCTCCTAAAGGAGGAGCCCACCCTGCCCTTTCAGGGGATGCCTGAGTCTCTTTTGATTCACAGAGCCAAGAGAAATTCAGCTCATTTTACTTAGTGTCAAATATACAAAACCAAGGTCGACCGGCTGGCTTTTCAGGGCAGGCTTCTGGCTTGGAGTCTGTTAGGGAAGAAGGAACATGCCTGCGTGACACACGCAGAGGCTTCGGGGGGTGTGTGCGTCTGGAAGCGTGGTCTCTGTGTGCTTGCAGTACACGCAGAGAAATGCAAATAAAATCAGGAATCTAAGAAAAACTATAAGCATGGCCAAAGAGGTTGGTACTGCATAATGCTGAATGCTTGGTCTTAATCCACTGAGGCACTACTCCTGTCCTCTTCCAGTCTCCAGTCACTGAATAGACTCAGAAGAGCCACTGGAGCTACTTAAAGGCTCAAATTTAGGCACGTACTTAAAATCTCGACTGAACAAGGGCCAAAATGTTCAGTACCATCTGCAGATACCCAAACTGCCTTGGGCAAAATGTTTCCCTTAATGTAATCCAAGGTTTTGTTTGTTTGTTTTTTAGTTGTCTAACTGTTCAGATAGGAGGAAAATGTCCTTTAAATTAAGGAAATTAGCAACAAATATGAATGTTATTAAAAATATGATATTTATTAAAAATATGGTAAGGGCTATGGGAAAGAACAAACTGCAAGGAAATGGGGCCTTTAATGACACTGTGGTAACTGCTGCGCACCCCCTGCTTGCTGCCCCACCATCTAACCATGGCTTACGCCTCTCCTCAGTCTGCATTACAGACAGAGGAGAAAGGATTTAGATGGTGACACCTTAATCACTGAAAATCTCAGCTGTTATAAATAAAACAATTAACTGCAGCACTGAAGGCTTAATTTTAGCCCAAGAGTAAATTCCCTAAAATCTTAAAAGCTGACATCCAAAATTCCAGGGTGCTGAATTTAATTTTTCAGCGGCGCAGACTAGCAAGAACATATGCAACAGTAAGGAAAGAAAAAGCGTGGATGGGTTTTTTGCTTCCTATCTCGTTCCAGCCTGATACAGTGAATTTCAGCAACAGCCTAGCTGTCAAGGTTATATCTGCACCATCATTCTGCAAATCCAAACTCACACCCACACAGCGGCACTCTGTCTTCAGGACTCCATTTCAACTCATCAAGGAAGCCAAATCCCACAGTAACCTATTACTAATGTGGGTGATGAGTGTTAAATAATGAACTACTGCAGCAAAGAGGCAGATTGCAAGTTCTTTGTCTCTGTTCGTGTCTCAGCTTTTTTCATTATTACTATTTTTCTTTGGAGAAGGCATGAGCGAAACCAAAGCTTTTTTCTTAGCAAATTAACCCACTGTTTTTGTGTACTCTCTGTCTTTACAGATTTTCAATAGCTTTCACGAGCTGTGTACATTAGCTCTGACTATGCCTTCCTGCCTTTGCCTCTGCACATAATGACAGCCATACTGAGCGGCTATTACAGTTATCTCACTTTCTGGAGAGGATGGGGATGTAATGATATGTTGCAATATGTGCAATGGGGTATTAAGCTAAATACTCTTTGGAGTGATCGATGAACTATTTTGCAGTGTGCCTGGTACGACAGTTGAAGGCGAGGGGTACTTATCCTTCTGTGCTTCCTACATTGCCTGCTCCCGAGGTGAACCTGGAGCAGGAGCGAAAAGGCAAGGGCTGGAAGGGGGCGGTGGTGGTGGAGGAATCACCCGAGACCCAGCAGAGAAAAGGAGCTGCTGCGTGGTCCCTGGATGGTGGCGGACAAGGACCTTCGAATCACGGTAAAAACAAGCCTGTACGTTAGCAGACCCGATGCACAGATGCAGCAGCTGAACTCGGACATGAAATGAGGTGACGGAATATAACCATCAGCAAAAGGCTTCTGAATACTTGATAACACCCGAGTCCATTATGAGATTCTTCAAATAACCCAAGGACAGGCCCAGATGCCGATAACTGGAGAGCGCTGCTCATGGCCATGGCAACAGCTCTGTGGTCTTGAACAAAGCCACTCATCTTTTCTGCCTTGGTTTCTTATTTGTGAAAGAAAGACAATCCTCGCTTACACAAAGAGGTTGAAAAGATCAGATCCTGTACAGAAAAATGCCTAAGCAAAGATCGTACGGCTCTAACTTACAATTTTTATTTAACAAGTAGCAGTTGGTGTAGGGTCACAGATACCTGCTAGTATATCCCAGCCCATTGCTCCCCGGGGACGCTGAATGACTGCAAACCAGCTTAAAACACTGGACGTGAGGTCAGACCAAAGGTCTGTTACCCCGGTACCCTCTCGGTTTAAACCACTGCAGCCCAGATTTTCGCTGTCCTCTGTTCTTCATAACTTCTCCATTTTTCATGCCTGCAAAATTGGTAGCTACACGATGGCCCTCCTTTCTAGGAACGTATTAGCACAAATCTGACCAGGATTTGTACCAGCAGTAGGTAATTATCCATGTGCATGGATATAAGTGTTAAGACACCAGGTGCTAAGCACAAACACTGATCCTCTAATGACAGCACCTGGACCCCGACCTGACTTTAACCCATACTATAAAGCAAAAAAGTAACATCCTGAGATTCTGCTTAAATCTGAAAAAAATCAGAAATATTATCAATGAATTTTGAGACTGCTGAAATTTTGTCAGAGCGGGAGCAGTCTCGTTGCTGCCAACGGCTTCTGCGAATGTCTTTTCATGTTGTGTGGGAAATTAAAAATTGGTTCCATTTCTTTCATGCAACTGGGACTATATTTGATGGAAATTTATCACTTCCAAGTCACATGACATTTTGCGATTTCGTGGTTTTTTATTATTTAGTGGGGCTTTTTTCCACTCATGTTACTACTCCCAAAGCATCCTGGAAAATGGCAAAATCTCAAGGGCGGTATTTTTAGCTGAAGTGGGCAATGGGAGCCCTTCATATTTGTCTGCAAAGTGTCAATCACCTCAAAATCCCAACCTCGCTTAGGATGGTTCTCCTTCAGTAGGTAAGGGCTGGCAAAATGAAATTCTTCAGTAATACACCGACAAACTCAGAACCACGAAGCACCGAATTCCCCCTCAGTCTGGATTTGAATGCATAAATAAATAAAGCTCTTGCATTTATTTCTGCTAGGAGGTTGTATTATTCCATTCTGCAATTATGGAAAAATGCAGAGCGCAGGCAGGATTTAGTGTCTGAGTTTTTGCTGCAAGACTTCTGTCAGTAGAAAGGCGTTTGTGCTCTCGGGAATCAAAGTGAGATTCACCCATTTGTGGCAGGTGTTTTAAGCACTCAGCCTAACAATCTACCCACGCATGGCACTACAGCAATTCAACGACTAAATTAAATCTCTGAATATTAAATTAATGATGGAAATCTAAAATATTAATATATTCTAATTGAATATTCTCCGATAAATTATCTAGGCATTCTCAGCAATTTGATTTTACTTTCATTTCTTAAGGAACTTTCAGCTGCATAAATACAGCTATTAAAGCAATTCAAAAAGGGAACATTTTCTGCTCAGACAAGAGAACTCTAAACACAAAGAATCTAAAAATTTCTTTCATATGATTGATTAAATCATAGAGCCCAAGACAGCTGAATCATTAAATGACTGCTTTCCTTCAGTCCCTCTGGCTTTAGCAAGGACAATATAAATTCCCCATGGGTCTGAATACAAGGAAATACAATATGTATAATTACAGTATAGGCTTGAATGCTGTTGTAGGAGAATTTCAAATGGAGCATTTATGCTGTAGCTGCACTTTTCAATCCATAACGCTGTATGTGCGTGTGCATGTAAAGCCCATAAAGCACTGGGCATCTGCTTTCTCCGACCCAGATTCCCAACCGGTACATGCTGGTGCAGCCCCACCAGCTTTGGCAGGGACACATGAGTTTACATCAGGATCCGTCCTGCTATTTCTGTGAAGTGCTGGGGATTGAGAGTGACATCTCCACACGCCAGGGAGAGGGCAAACAAAGGAGTGTAGTGTGAGGAATTTACACAGTGTGGTATAAGTTTAGGAACCTGCTCTAAACTGCATGTTTGTAAGACATTTCAAACGGACGTGTCAAGAAAGCAGCAGAGTGTCCTAGTTCCCTCTCCTCGTTCATTCCCAGTGTGCCGAGTCCTGGTTTGGCAACACACGCACAGATGAATACCAGCGCCAAGACCATGGCAGCACCAACGCCTAATGAACCATTTTCCTGCTAATCTTTCTCCCTTTGGTGTCAGGCTGGTTTGCGGCATGAAATCACAGTCAAGAGCTGTTGCAGTCTACATCCTTTAACCAGCTTTCCAAGAAGGGCTGTGCCTCCACAGAGCAACTCAGCACGCACAACGTCCCGTTTCCTCTCCACCCTCCAGGCTCGCTCCATCTCATTCCTCTCTGACTGTCACAATAGAGACCAAATCACCTAATTTTGGAATTTCAGCTGGTGATGCTCACAGGGGTACCAAAGAGGAGATGTACTGAGAGCCAGAACTAGCAATTATGGGGTTTTTTTTGTGGTTGGTAAGGCAAAAGAAACAACTGTTCCCAAGAAGAGCAGGGAAGACCTAGGCCTGTTTGTAATCAAGGCTGTCCGTGTCTCTCTCAGGAAAAGTAAGGTCTGATGTCCTTTGGGAAGTGTTTGCAAGGCCTTTTCTCGACAAACCTTCTCTCACCACAGACAGATGCCATCTGTCTTGCATCTGGGAGTTAATGGATCCTGAACTGCCAATTTCACAGCAGTAAGCAACGTGGCTGAGAGAGGGGGCATGAGGGATTTCCTACAGTAAAACTATTTAACACAGTGCAAAGGCACATGCGGCAATAGCCATGACGAGCAGAGGAAACGGCAAAATTGAGGGCTGATAGTCCAAGCCGGCAGGGATTGCACAGCTCAGCATCTCGTGTGTATCTCCAACACCAGGATTTTAGACTTCTGGTGAACTGTTTCCCCGCACCTACTTCCTGCACCAGGAGGGGCTACGGCACACAAACAGGCTGCGCAGCTCCTGTGTCCTATCAGCTTTTTTCATAGTAAGTATCCAGTTTCACCGGATAGCTTAAGACGTGCTAAACCCACCCACGAGTCCACGCACTAAGAAGAGCTCTCTGACCCATTACCATGCACCGTGCCGCACGAAACCCAACCAATCAAGGACACCTCTACTAAGAAGCAGCACAAGAGTCTTCAGGTATGTTATATTCCACCAACTTTCCAAGCCACTTCAGGACTTTCTGATTAAATTTACATAAAATGCATCCTTCCCTCTTACTCCCTGTTATACACATTAGATTATTTCTAGTATTCTTGTGTCTGAGATTACCAGCGCTCGGATACGAGAGAGCATGCTGTGCCTGTAGCACGCAATCAAGGCAGCTCGCAAGAGCACCAAGATCCTGTCTCGGTCATCCTCAGTGGATTTTCATGCTGGTGTAATGAGGACGAACAAGTTGTTTATCGGAAGAGATCTAATGGACAAATACCCCATTTTTCAGTTCCAAGTTTAATAAAGGCAAGCTGGAAAAATTAGGGCCTATGCAGATCAAGGTGGAGACAGGGGGCTCATAAGGGCTCTGGAAAGGTCCTGGAGACAAAAGTTGGAAGTTTGTAGCATTCATAAAGGTGAATACGGTTGCGCTGGTTGACAGAGGGGCCCGCTATTTAAGCACCCCATGACCAAAGGGGTCCTGCACAAGACACTTGGTCTTTTAAGTGAACGATTTTCATGCAGCCCAGTGAGACAGGCCAATGCTTCAGCCTTGAAAACTGACTCGAGATCCCCGTTAGAAGAAGCTGGAGACTTGCATGTGGATCCAAGACTGCGATACTTTTTGAAGTTCAAAAGAGGATGAAATACAAGATTAGTTAACAGATAATTAGATAATAGATAATTAAGAATTAGCTACACGTGAAGCTAGAAAGGATGAGTCAGTGAGAAAATAGATGGTACTCAGCAAGGGCACAACTATTTAGTATATTATCTTAGTTGATCAGTGTGCCTGCATGAGTCATTTGCTTGGAGAAGGAGCGGGATTTCATATTGTTTTTGTATTTTTAATAGGCATTTTTAGGGACCTCATAGTTACAATAATGAGAGTACCTGACAATTAGTAAGGAAATTATCCTCACTACAGTAAAATATTTCACAGCATGTAAAATATTATTCCTAATACAAAGGTGGAAATGAAGCACAAGCAAATCAAACCCAAGATTTTCATAAATGTTTGCAGAATAAATAATCATATATCAATAAAATTTGATAACTGTTTTCTCAGCTCAAAGACAAAACCAGAATTTGCAAAACATTTTTTGTACCAACAAAAATTATTTTTAGCTTATACATGTCAGATGTTTATTTCCACAGCCAAAACTAATCACAAATTCCTATTATTATTTTTTACATATTATTTTTCTGAAATACATTTCCTAGTGAGTGTGGCTGATGCATATGAACAGACACGGATGTGCCTTTGAAAGAAAAAACCCTGTAATTAACAGAGGGCTTTTTTGGCAGGGATAATTTCGTGACGTCTTCCTTTTTTCTTTTTTTCTAAAAACTTTTTAATTTAATGTATTTTATCAGAATGAAATGGTTTAATGAGCAGAGAATTATAGTTGATCCCAGCTGAACCAGATAGGGCTGCATTTTGAGGTACGTGGCTCCCATCAAGCTGCATTCACCTTTGCTACGATTTAAACTTCATTCAGGCACAGCCTCGCTAAAAATACTGACAAGTAACTAATCAACTTCCATAAAATGGAATTTTTACCTTCACAATAGGAAGCAGGAGTAGGAGGGAACCCGAAAGATTTGCCTATGCATTTCAAATTAGTCTGACCTATAAAAACGCAAACAGCAAGTGGTACTACGAAAATGTACTTCTGGTAGGGCTTTCTGGTTTTTAATATCCAGATTTTCTATGCCATCCCTTCCTCTCCTTGGAGGTAACCAGAACCAAAGACAGCATAATGGAGGGACTGGTTTCCATTAGTTATACCTATAAAATGCAAGCTCTAGCAGGGCTGTCTGGACCAAAAAAAGTTCAGTGTCCAGGAACTAGCGTTAGGTTTGGGCGCTTTCTATAAAGTAGCCGAGACAACTGTGACAGACTTCTGTCCGTACAAATGGCATCTGAGCTGCAACTTCACATGTGCACTCCTAGCTCCAGTTTGTGAGCAGATGGACACAAAATACTCGGCGCCCAGTAAGCAAAAGCATGGGAAATCAGATCAAAACTGCTACCTAGATCTAGGAGACAGCAGAACGCTCCAGGGCGATCTGAAGACTATGTGGATGGAAATAATCAGATAGTGCTGGTCTTCGAAGATGTTGGTTTGTCCTATTCTGGATAACTAAAGAGCAACGTCTAACAGGGGAAGCTGTAACCCCTGTGAGGAACCACCCAAGCTTCACGTTCAGGGCCAGCAAAGGGGCCAGACGCTGCAGATGAGCAGAAACTCAACCCAAGCTTGAAACATCAGGGGTCTCACACTTAATCAAGCTGCACTCTTTGTACCATCTTCTCTGCCATTATGATACTTTCTGTACGTCAGGTGCAAAGGAAAGCAGCCCTTTGTAAGCCATTTCTTTCTTTCCACCCCATTTTTTACTTCATTTTCAGTGTTTCCTCTAGCGTCTGTATTTAAAAGCTGCAATGGAATAGATCGCTGAAAATCCGGGAGCTCTGTTTCCATCAGCTAGGTTATCTTTCCAAGGTTACTGGTAGTTTCAGTGATGAATATCAATTCTTCTGTACCTATATAAAATTTATTATTTGTCACTTTCATTAATACTGGAGTTTTGCATCCTTGAGTCCTTTTGTTTCATCTCCAGACTGTAGGGGGAAAAAGTGCCACCGAGATTTCAGTCCTTATAAATCCCCAAATTTGCCATGGTAAGCTGGTGCCAAGCTGCCCTCTCGCTGTCTAGTCAAAGCTCAAAAGAAATCAGCAGGGAGTGGGATGGGGCGTAAGTTCATTTTGCAAGCACTCTGCTTACTTTTCACAGGAAATCAAGAATTAATCTAAATTATTAATCTGATTTAGGAAGATATTTTTGACACAACAGGTTATTCTCCTCTTCAGACATTTCTTCGGCTTAGTAGGACAACACATTAATGGGCCACTCCGCACCCACCACTGCTGACCACACACAGACTCCTTGGCTTCCTGCCCTGTTTTTCCAGGACAGACATAAAAACATTTGCCACCTGCTCCTTTTTTATTCCCTAATTGCACAAAGAAAGCACACCAACAATTCAGGTTTACCCAATACTTGGTGAGTTGGGAACATGCACCTTCAGTCATTGCGTGAGTCGTTGCAAAGTTCACCTGAACTTCTAAAGGACTCATCAAGCTCCTTCCTTCCTCCCAGACACGGGCTGTGCAGACGAGTGTCAGCTAATCAGTGTGAGACAGGTAATGAGGACAACTCATTTGAATCCAGGCACTGTTTCAAGACGACTCGGTGAACTTCCTGAGAAGGGATGCCAATGAGACACCACTGGTGCTCAAAATAACTTCTAAAATTTTATAATTGTCGCCATTTTCTTCCAAGGGAAGAGTTGAAAAAGTCTGCCAGGGAATTCTTTTTTTTGCAGCTAATCTTTCTACCGCTCCAAAAACTGAAACCAGCAGCCGCAAGAGCAACGGCAACGTGTGTTTGTATTTTGCTAACGCTTATCGACAGCATTAATGTATCAACCAAATGTGTCTGTCAAAGGCCCCTTTTCCCTTCTTTTTCTCTTCCTGTCATCCAGTAATCACTGCAGAAAACCACACGGGTAAACCTGATCTCAGAGATCATCCTTGTAAGGAAAGAAACTAGCAACACAGAGAGGATGAGGGATCCATCTGCAGCGGCGGCAGGCAGCCAACCTCCTCCAGCCCCGCCACGCATCTGCACTCCGGCTCTGCGAAGGCAGGGAAGGACGCTCACCCCCTCGTCGCTGGGTGTCACCAAGCCCAGCTTTACACCTGCAGCCGTTTTCTGGATGAGAGCGTGGGCAAAGTGCCATCTTGGCAGCAATGCCAGCGTCTCTTGAGGGACTGGCTGGAAGGAGGCGATTAGGCTGCCGTTCAGCTGGAGGAGGGAAATCTGGGGCAAGACGCTTTGGAAAAGACGCGTTTCGGCAGTGTGTAAAAGGCAACTTTTCTTGCATGAGGGAGGAGGAGCAGAGAGCCTGTGCTTCGAGCCAGACCTCCCGTGCCATGAGCCTGGACCACACCTACCACTTCACTAGACCCACGGCAAGATTACCATCATCATTATTATTATTTCTATTTCTTTTTTAACTTACTCGGACCAGCTGCTGCGGGAAGGGTCCTCTGGAGTTTTCGGGCACGTTGATGGGCGGGATGACCCAGTCTCGCTTTTGCCGCCGCAGGCCGTTGGCGCTCTGATGCTGGCGCCACGGGAGCAGCGTGTCGCTTTGCTGCTGCGCCAGTTCCCCGGGCACCGTCTTCCTTCCTTTTGGCTGTTTTGGAAACAAGAAAGCACAACCAGTTAGTTTCTTCCTCGCTTCTTAGGACCTCCCCCAACAGCAGCGCTTCCCTGCATGCAAATGGTCACGTGTAACTGTGAAAATAATTGTTATTAACATGATATATTTCTGTATCACAAAGACACAATATGTTTTGCTGGCAACTCCGCTGCCACTTTGTTTCCACAAATATACGGAGCTGTCACTCTCAAATCAAGATGCCTCCCAGAATATATCGTCTTCATTACACCAGCTGCAGGGAGCTTTAGCGGCACATGGGGGTAAAGAAGTTTCTGCAAATTTCTTGTAAATGCAACCTACCAGAACACAAAAGAAAGGAAACAATTCCTTTACAGCCCATGTCATGGGTCCAGTTTTATGGTCCGAAGTTACCTGGCTCCTTGGCATTCCCAGGGTTACAGTAACCTGCGGTCTGTGCTTCCGCAGATGCATCCTGCCAAGCCAAACAAACCACGACCAGCGGGAGAGTCAGCTCCTCGGCTGCAAAGAGGAGTTAGTTCAACTTCTTAGTGCTTCACGAGGAATGACCTTTTTATAAGAGCTGGGTTTTGAACACAAATCCCAAACACGCATCTCCCCACACAGCCTGGGAAGTGTAACACACCCCGGGCAGCAAACAACTTGCAGTATTTGGGGCACTTTTGAATCCTTCTTTGTGACTTTTTTTTTTGTTTTAAACTACGGATTCTGCCCATGACAAACTTTGGTTTTGGTCACATTAAAGTGCTGGAGCATTAAAATGGAAATGGTGGAACCACGGTTTGGAGTTGGTGAGTTGTGTTCACCATTAGAAAATTTCTCTTTACACAATGATGAATCAATGAAATGTAGATTTGGAGAGGCTCCTCAGAGGTTACCCAGTCCCAATACTTTGTGGCCTTCTAGGATTCCAGGCATGACTTCTGGAAAGTCTGTAGAAAAAGATAACTAACAAAGATAAGCTTTTTTTACCGTATGGTGACCTGGTCTTCCACCAGAAAATGTTTAAACTTTCATAAATCAGAAAGGCTGTAAGCCACATTCTCTTCGTTTGAGGTCAGATCCAGTGGGAATACTATTCTCTGAATTTTACCATTTTCAGCTACGTCCCCAAAACCAAGAACAATGTAGGAAAACCCAGCAAAGTATTTTTTGAGCCTCCTGCAATTTTAAGCCACTCTCACTTTTAGTCTTACTCCAAATGTACAAACGCAAACATCCTACAAAAATTTGCTAGCAGTTATCTGTAGGCACTGATTTCAGTGGGGATCATCGCTCCGGGCTTTATAGTTTGATGTAAATCTGTCTATTAGCACATTTCAATTCCTGATCTGGAAGCGCAACGAAGCTGGCAGTCACATCAAAACTATACAGCCCATGAAAACTAAACACTCTATGGAACTGAGCTGTGGCTCCAAAGCCGTGTGGACCTTCTGGATGCTGGTGCAGCTTGATCATGGCTCCGATCTGCGCTCCCTGCGGAGCGCAGACATCCACTGGGTGCAACGGTTGGAAGCGTCTGTGCAAAAACGCAGCTATTTCTACTGCAAACCTCAAAAATGAGCCAGCTCCAGAGCTGAATTTTTGTAGAACAGATAAAAGGGTCTTTTTCAGTCACACACATAGCCACGTTTCCCAAACCCCCTCTCACACTAACTCATGCCACCGAGGTGGCTGCTGGTTTGTGTTTGCCTGGACGTTGTTTTATACACCTTCAACAAGCACCGCCACCGAGGTGCTGCAAGATCGCACCATCGCTCTTCAATATTTCCATGTTGTTCTAAAAATTCTCAAGAGTGTAACGAACAAAGAAACAGCATTGCGATGCGGCAGCGGAAGACTTTTCTCAGGATATTCAGGATATTGGTAGGTGCTGTTGAACTCCTCTTTCCTACGGGATGCAATGTGCTATATCCCATAGTTTTCATCTGAAAAGGGTTTTATCACCAGAAAGGTGTCTTTTCTGAACACTGATGAAAACAATGTTATCTAAAGAAGATGCCCAGAAACGAATGTCAACATGAAACAGGACTCCTAGACACGAGCAACAGAAAAGTGCCTATACCCACTTTTTTTTTTAATTGACTTGTGATTCCCAAATGGGGATCCTTTGAGAGCAGGTATTTGGATCATTTTATGTAATTGGTAAGTGAGCATGGGGACAGATTATGAAAGGATGGTCAAATAATTTGTGCTCTGCTGAGTTTACACAGTGGAATGAGTCTGAACTAAAGACAGACTTGAGAATTAACACGAATCCCAGAGCTCCGTGTATACTGAAATAATTAGTGTCAGCTCAGCAAGGCAGTACCAGCCTTTTTAGTCTTTATGAAATATTTGCTGGCAGGTGACTAGACAGTGACTAGCTTGCTTGTCACTCTTGATGATGTTTTCCTACATTAGAATAAATCATCAACATGACTGTGAATTTGGTATGTAGAATTTCAAAAGCGTCTTGCAACAACAAATTTTTTTTTTGAACAACAGCTCTTTTTTATCTTCATTTGTTGACGATGCATTCTCATGACCTTAATTTCTCTGGTGTTGTTTAAATACGTTGTACATGTTTTCTGCTGTTTAAAAGCTGTGAGACAAATGCAGTAACAAAGTCTGGTGGGTACAAATGCCAGAACTATTCAGATCTCCAACTGAAACATCCGAGAACATCTCTGGAATAGCAGCAACGACTAACCGCCAGCCCCAGAAAACTCTCCGGTACTTTCGGGTTTGCAAGGATCTGAAGTCCAGCTCAAAAGCAGAATGTGACACCAAACTAAATTCTAAAATACAGTTTCCAATTCTGTTTTTGCTTAATAACAGTTTTCACTGAGATAACAACTGCTCCTTCTCTCGCGGCCTTACTGGCCATATGCTTTCCAGAATCTCAGGCAGAGATTTTTGAAAGATAAAATATTCCTCTACCTTTTGTAGTGTCATCAGAACACAACCTGCCCGCAGTCCTTCTCACAATCAAATCGAGCATCTCTAATGCTACTGCTTTAGGGTGGTTTCCCTCCCGTCGCTTTTGTGAGGTGCCGTCACCCTCCTACATATGGCAAAAGGATGACGGGCGTCCGCAGCAAAGCAGAGAAGCCAGTGCATGAGACACACGCCCACTGGAAAATTAAATCCACTCTCCATTCTGGAAATTACATGGTGACATTTATAATTCGTTACAAGGGGATCAAACACCAAGCATGGAACGTGTGAGCCTGGTCTCTGGCAACAGACAGACAATTAAACGAGGATATAAAATAATCAGATAATTTAGCGATTATGCCTGTCCGTTACTTTAGGACATTGATAAGCTAGAGAAATACAGCTGAACCAAAACAGACGAAAACCAGGACAACCGTCAAGTTCAAGGAGAAAAATGGATTACAAAGTGTGGGATGAAGAAAAACAACAGGAGAAAAGACCATACCGGGATGTAAATTTGCAATGAATTTGGATCCAGTATGATCTAATGCCTTAGTGTTCATACCAGAGCGGAATTTTTTAGAGCTTGCTAATGAAGCGATGCAAAGCGTGCCGTGCTAGCTGTATTATTTAAAGCCTACATTCCGCAAACCTGGGATCAACGCTTTGCTCTGAGTTGTCCAGTGTCTCTTCCAATGGGCTTGTGGCCCAAAACTGCAACACAGGTGTGCACAACGCCAACGTGGGCAAATCATAACGCAGCCACTGCACCTTCTGAAGAGAAAATGCTTTCTTCTCTGAAAAGTACAAATACAGTATTTGCTGGGAGGATAAAGGAAACTCTCTGAGTTTTATCAGGGAGTCACACTGATGAGCTGAGGATTAACTGCACTCCTGTGCGGCAGAATCTACCCTACGATTCCCCTTGCCACTCTTTGGGGGGGGTTTGGGGCTATCAGTTAAAGTCAATTAAAAACATGCTGAAGTCAACTGGAAACCTTTCGCTGAGGTGACAGGTCAAGCTTTCAGAAAGGCTGAGGGAGGCCCAGCCTGTAAGGACTGCGCAAAGATCTTTCTTCTCAAAGGTTCTCCCCAGAAGGTGTCCAGCTTTCTTGAAGTCCATGTCAGTCACTTCACTGGCATCTTACAGGGGTCATTATCAGTCTAGCATTGCCTTTAATGATGGCGAGCGCAACACCTGCACTGGGGAGAGGACACGCAGGTAAACCCCCAGGGACTGTCAGACTGTGAAACCAAACAGAATCAGGAAACCTTACCCCAAGCTGGTGAGGCTGCGTGGTGCTCTGGCGAACTCCACTTACACCGCGGCGCTGAGAGCTCAGGGCGATCCCTTGTCTGCCTTTAGCGCTGGCAATGAAAGACAAGGCAGAACGGCCACGTAGCCAGTGGCTATCTATGAGCTCCGGCCACTGCTGGTCTGTGGCTTGTCAGCCTTGGAGAGACTCGGACTGAACAACCCCGACTCACACGAGTGCACGAAAATAATTCACTGAGAGAACAGGACACGTGGGACCCCTATAGCCCCCCAAGCCCCATCTCTGCTCGTGAAGAGAAGGCTGCGAGCCACTGACTTTTCACTAGTCCACAAATAAAACCAGTGAGTGTGAAGAAATACCAGCTTTCACCTTCCGCTACACTTAGCAGTCGCCAGTCACGCCAGCTGGCACGTCCCCCCCCCAGCCAACCTGCCTTTGATATCCGTCAGCCCCTGGCTACAGAGACATCTGGAAGTTATTATCCAGCAGAGCGTATCACAAACCCATTTACATAATATAATATCATATTTTGTGTTCCTGCTTAGCTGAACATTTTGGATCACTCTAATGTCTGGGTAAATAAGCCACCATTCTCTGCATATAAATAGCAGCGTGTCTTAGGAGATTATTAATTTTATAGAGTTTGACCCGCAAAACAAAATGCTCTAGATTCTGCACTAAAATATATTATCCTTGCACTCGGAATAAAAGCTACCTCTGATCGGAGGAGAGGTAATAAGGCTTTTATTTCCCAAGTATCGAAATTATTTAGGATTTAACCTGTGCTTTATTTATATGCCAGGCTTATGATTTTTACAGGATCTTTACCACTTCGCACTAGACATTTTTGAGAAAAGAAATAATACTTGGCTTGCGTTGTTTCTAGTGTTGCTCCTAGGGCTTAACCGAACCAACGTGGTTTTAATATCTTTTTATCAATACGAGGGGATACAAAGCCACGTTTAGTCCATTGCTCAAACATATTTCCTTCACCTCCTATATCAATACACATTTCGAAAATTGGTACCATTTTCTACCAAGGAAAAAAAAAATCTATTTAAAAATATTTAATCTGAAGCATTTTTGCTTGTTTCCATGGTAGCTGCGGAAAGGACAGGAGAAAATGATATTTACCAAACAGAAAATAAGACAATGAAAATATAGCTTAGTTCTTTAACAAAGGGAACATGAGCGCGCTGCAAAATAAACATTTGCATGAATTCTGTTCTAAGGAGACAACATTTTGCTGACATCGGGGACGGCAGCGGCGGACGAATGAGCCCCTTTTTTCCCAAAATGCACCATTTCCCCAGTTTTTGATCTTTTAGCAGAAAAGAGATATTTCATTTTGTGTTCTCATACAGTATAATGAAAGGGTTGCAGAACAAAAGGCAAATTTATTTATTTTAGGGTAATTGATTCTTTTCTATTTAGGTCATTGCTGAATTCGCCAAAGTTGGAGACAGCAAAAAAATAGTTTTAAAAAGATCAGACTATTTATTTTAGACTTTCTTATGTTACAGTCAATCTACGTGGAGGTATTCCTTAGGAACCGCCCAGGTAAGGAATCCATAATTGGTTTTTCTCCTTACCCACCTCCCAGAAATCTGTTACGACTATCTGTATTAGCTCTATTTACTCATAGTTGTAAGCTGTGGTAAATTTAATCAAAGATAGCTTCGTGTCACGTCCCATTACCATCACGGCATAAGTTGCTATTCATGACTGATTTGTGTCAAAGTGCTCTGAAAACCAGTGTTTTAGCAGCAAGATGTTCCAATGCGCGCAGTTCTTCAGCAGGGGCATTAAATTAATGTGTTTGCAGAGAAGCCACTAATTGACAATGAGACGTGATTTTGGCAGTAGACTTCCACTTTAAAGATAATGAACAGTGTTCAGATACAGAGAAGAACCCCCTCTGCTCCTAAAACTATACTAATAATTTCTGGGATAAACAGGAGTGGAGGGAACCAATCCCGACAGGAGATTTCAAGTGCCAAATCAAGCTGTTTGATCATCACGACTTACAAAAGCAAACAGTGGAATCTCAGCGTTTGTGACCTTTATCAAATCTGGCTACATACAGTCAGGAATGTTATGTTTGGTTAGGAACTCATTAAACAAAATTACCTCTCCATTTATAGAAACCATACAATTACAGTATAAAACATTTTAATTAAATCAGCTAGTTAAGCAAAAATTCATTACTTTTTTTTTTTATCAGCTAGCAGTGGGGCTGCATAGAGCAGATCACATTAGAGTCAATTAGTAAGAAAAATTGTCAGATTTGGCAAGTACGTGAGCTTCCAGAGCACATCAGCTGACAGGGAAGAAAAAGTTTGACTAAAATCTAGCGGAGTTACTGCCCCCGGAGGAGGAGAATGAGCCACGTGAAATGCGCGCACACGCGCCGGCCGTGCCAAATGCCCCTCTCTCCCGAGGGGTCGGTGTCAACGCTGAGCAACCGCCTCTATCTCCACCGGTCCTTGGCAGGTGAAAATTGAGGCGTGCACGCAGATTTCAGGTTGTTAGGTACCCGGCTGGCTCTGCAGACTTCGGAAAATTTTATCCAATAGAACTAATAAAACGCGATCAGTGTGACTGAGGCATCAGAATGTTCCTTAGCGCTGTAGGGCTGCAAAGCAAGAAAAAAGCTGAAGGAGAATAACAGGTAAAAGCAGAAAATTTCTAAATAGGGAGAACATAATGCTCTGGTTTGCAAGTCAGGCAGAAGATCCTTCTTCACAAAAGACGCCGCAGGGCCATAGTGGGCAACTGTAAGGAAATGCAAAGTTACATCTGGACTCCAGAGAGAAGAGCCCCACCAGCTCTCAGCAAAACCCACGAGGCTGCCACAGAAGACTCTTATTTAAAACAACAAATACGGGTTATTCTCTCTGATGAGAAAACCCAGCACGGTTAGGGCCCGGAGAAGGACCTCGCAGACACAGACTGCAGCTACCACGCAAGCTCGCGCCTTGAGCCAGAACATGGCTTTTCAGGTGGCTGCTCACCGGGTGACCCCTGCTGCGATGGAAGATCCAAGTACAATTTAATTGAAATTCACCCACACCTGAAGTTCCCCCATCTTCTGTTTACCTACACGTTTTGTAAATTATCACCGTTTTAAGTTGAAATCTGGTAAGTCACCAGAGCACTCCAATGTGCTCTGCGTTTGTACTAGCGGAACAAGGACACCTGCAGGCAACGCACGCTCACGTTCATTACTGAGCAGACATGAAACGCGAAAGGTGTCTCTAAGGTGAGGGACATTTGCGCTGGGGTGGAGAGGCAGAGCTGTGCTGGAACCTCTGCGGTGCCACACCGCACTGATGATTAGAGGTATCTCCTGTTCTGCGCGCTGCTTTCAAGAGTTCAAATGGTGCTCTTCCTCTTCCATTCTCTGGAAGAATCACATACCAAAGCAGGTACATAAGAAATCCATCTGCCTTTGGTGGAATCTTTTATGGTTCCCGCAGGTTTCAAGCACCTGAGATACTCTTCTTGCCATTGTCAGGCTCTGAATATTACAAGAGCTTTCAATGAACCGAAGAAGATGACATCATCCACAAAGCACAGCTCTCAATGTACTTTTCTTTCTCGTTTTAAGGCTTGAACACCTCATCCCAACATGAAAAGTTCTGATGAGGCTGTTTCTTGTAAAGCTCCCCACATTAACTTGACCTTTTCACATTCCCTTTGTAAGATCTAATCTCGCAGCGCTTCTTAGGTAGGATTGTTTAAGAAACATCTAAATTACTGTTGTACTCTACCTTCTAGTGTTTACAAAAAGACACTTCTATCTTCAAGTTAATGTCATTCTCATAATTGGAAGAAGCCATACACAATGGCTTCAGAACTACAAGTACTTCTCAAGAGCGTGGCTATTAAATTACGGAATACTACATACTTATTACCTGTTCAGATACCTATAGGACAGGAATAAAGGGGGTAGATCTTGTCTACGCTATCAACTAAAAACTGCTACTGCAGCTTGATATAAGCTCTCTCATTCTGCACGTATCTTGTTGAGAAAAATGTATGAAATATCTGGGCTTGCAAGCTGAGTTCTTCTACCCAGATGAAACTTCTAACAAATAATTTGAAAAACTGTTCCAAAATACATTTCCTTTGGCTTCTAGAACTCAGCCTACTGCAATTGTTCTTCATCGCAGAAAGAAGCAGGAGCAAATCTACCCCTTAACAAGCCTATGAAAAATTCTAATCTCATTTTATTTTTCTAAAGCCATGAGGTTCAGAAGATACATGAATTAAAATAATCATAATGAATTAAATGTAACAATACTCCTTCTCTCCATAATGTTTGCAAGTAAAAAGATCACAAGAGATTTAAGAGATCACAAGCACCACTGCTACTTTAGCACAAAGCGAAGTAATTCATTCTGGTACTTCTCCCCAGCGCTAGCGTGCGAGTTTGCCCTTTCAAGTCATCCTTTGGTTATTTCAAGAGGCTCTTGAGAAAAGGCTGTTCGTCTTTTATTCCCCAATTTTATTTTATTCTGGAGTGCACCTAAGCAAATGCTTAAATTCCGACATGCGAACACGTTCAGTTTCTCTCCATTTGCATGATGAAATGCCAGTGTTCAAATGCTCTGCTGGACGGAGAGCGGGGACTGGTGGGGCCAGGATCTGGCCTTGGAGCTCGGGAGGAACCGCAGCCCTTCTCCACCCTGAGCGTGGAACCCCCACGCTGTCTCAGCTCGCCGGGGCCAAGAAAAGACAGGTGGGCACTCACAGCCCCTGAGAAATGTTTGGTTTCGTGGATGCACCTGCATGAAGCAATTTTTGCCTTTAGTCAAACTCATGTTTACACACAACTGTCAAAGGATTACCACAGCAATGAAGGTTTTTTTAGGAGATTCAGTCCAAAATATTTTTTGGAAGCGGCAGTCAGACTTCAGGAGTTAACAACAAAGAACACGAAACCGGAGGTCAAAGGCTTTGATCTGGCAAGGGCAAGGCACACCTCACAGGCCGGCAGTCCCAGCAGTCCCAGGGTTTTGTTTTATCAGAAAAAACTTATGTCCACACAGGCAGTTCAATCCTTAGGACTTCTTTTTGTTTGAAGGAAGACAGATCTGCAGTGAATTTCACTTACGGATGATCTTTCTAGTAGGGCTTTGAGCCTGACCCTTGGTAAGATGCTGACTATTTAAGAACTAAATGCAGCAAGTGCAGCGCTCGGAAACTTCCCATAGTGGGCTGATTTTCCAAGGCAATGAGCACCTGTGTGTCACGTTTTATCTTGGTTTCAGAGCCAGGCAATGTCACTCAACACACCTGAAAATCAGGCCAAGTAAATTCACACGTTTTCACAAACAGCACTTCCATCTCGTGCGATGATTAAATGCTAGATGTTCAAATTCACTTCAGCATGAGGTCAGACAAGGTCACCTCAAGCATCTTCATTAGACTTACACAATTAACATGAGCAGTCTCACTGGTAACAATTATATGATATTAATGTATTAGTCATACGCTTTCTGGTCTTTTCCACCGATCTGATTTGTTAAAAGCCCAAACAGTGTCTCACGAGTTACCTAAAGAGAACAGAAATCCCCGTATTCACCCTCAATGACTGCGGTCAGTCAAGGCCTCGTTTCACCGATGAGGATACAGAAATATAAATGATGCCGACTGCTGTTTTACTGGACTTAGTTACTGCCTTGGATCCCCCACAGAGGCAGTCAAACAGGACAGCCCCAGCAGAACGACCCAGTACTTCAGATGTACGTAAATACGGCCAGAAAAAGGCAGAATGACAAATACAGTCCTGGCTCTTCTGGGGTATCTAGCGTTAATCCAGTTTGATGGGGCAAACTCCATCACCCTGATGCCATATAGACAATTCGCATCCCACTGCAAGGGAAGGAAGGAAAGGGAACAAATGCGGCAGCTCTTTTTCCTGCTTCTTCCAGGCGCACCCACCGGAGAGCACCAGGGAGGCCAGGAGCCCTGGCAGCACAACTCCCACTCAAACTGTCATCTTCCTCCATCACCGCTCCCAGCCCGGCGCGGAGCATCCTCGCTTGCACAATAACCCAGGTCATAAACAAGATCAGGGCTGAATAAGCCTTCCCTTGCCCGGAGACCGTTGTATTTGTGATCAGCAATAAAAGGCTGTATTGGAATTTAAAATCTCAGCCAGGTAAAATGCCAGAGATGATTATTTAAAGGCTTTAAATAAAAATACGTCTGTCTGTAAGAATCAGCTTTTCACGTTCATACCAAATGGTTGTGGACTCATACCTGGGTTATGAAAGAAGCCCAAAATAAGATGAGAGATAATAAAACACAAGCTGGGCTTAAGCGAGGATTGATTTCTGACAGTCATTCTCAGCATTTTGAACACTAGCTGCACACCCATATATTTGCAAGATTTTAATTGCGCAATTCCCAGTAATTTAACATTGCAAAAATGTTCATAATTCCATGCTCAGAATTTGAGAAGCCAAGACAATGAGAAACTCAGGCTGACATAAACAGGATTCAAAGAAAACAATATTTTCTTTTCTAAAATAAGACACCAGCAGCAGATGACTGGCATCCCACATGTACTGAATGTACCGCGAATCTCCAAGCTCTTTTGCGGCAAACTCCTTTCCACGCTGTGTTTCTACGACCCTGATTTTAACTCACGAGGTGAGAACTACAGGAAAATACACAAACTAATGAAGAAGAAAATGTGCCAGACATGCCTTAACGCGCTTAGATGCATACAAGCACTGAAAAATAAAGATCAATATGAAAGTGGGGGCCAGAACTTCAGGTGGGACAAGCCAACACAGGGAATGCGGATCAGCCAGGATGGCAGTGTGGGAAGTGACGGACAAATGGTACGCATCCATCCGTTTACTTAAGACAACTTGAACTTCTGCAACTAAGAAACAGAGGACACTGTGAAGACTGAAGTCTTCAGCAGTGTCGCTGTCCACAAATATAATCTTCATTTTTAGATTTTTGGCTAAACGGAAATCCAATTGTTGGAAATAGCAGCATGCACAACAGACACCGCACTGCTGATTCCAGGTAAGTCAAGTCTGGCTTTACTTTGTTTTCTTCTGGAGCATTATCCCACGCAAGTTTATCTTTCATAAATGCTGACACAACCTACAAGGACTTTATATTATTTCATAAAAAAACTTCTTTTATTTTCTTTTTTTCTCTTCTTCTTTCCAAATTATACCCACAGGTCCGATTGATGCTTTCAATTGCAACTCCAGGCAGCCAGACAAGAACAGTACGAGAAACTTTATCTTAAGTATTTATTGTTATGCCAGAATATCAGTCAGTTTCCTCTGGGGTAATTCGGCGCTCCTGTGGGAAATGTGTGACCTCATTTGCATTTTCTAATTGAATTGCTATCAGGTTTCCTGCAAGACTGAACAAAAAAAGTTTCTAGAGTTACTACCACCACTTGTATTAACAAGAAAAAAGTTTACGTTCAAGTGTTTGCTGGGGAGGAGGGGAAAACATACACCTCGTATCATAAAATACATTTTTAAAATATTTACCTTCTTTGCTATCATTTCATCCTACTGGCATTAAACTTTAATGTAGTACTTTAGAATTCTTTCATTGCAGTGGTTTCCAGTGAAAATTTGCAGATTTGCCCAGGTTATTCAGTTATCTAAAGCAATTAGCACATTCATAAGGCCGACACTACGAAGGAGGGGAAACTCATTGCACTGGGTCACTCACCAGCACAACGTCGGCTGGCAGCGGGAGACACGGCAGAGCTGTGGGAGCTGAGCCACGGGCACAGGCACCAAAACCTCCCGCTTTGCAAGGAAAGCACACACGGGGACAACTGCCCCAGCAGGCGCCATCCTGAACTTACCTGCCACCCCGAAAGCATGCTGGCCACCACCAAAGCTCGCCCAGCCCATTACGCACATTTCCAGTCATACACTGCGATAACAAAGGATCACAAAGGCAAAGGACCGTCTATTGAGGGGTTTATCCTCTGCGCCCTCCTGGGAAGTCGACCGCTGCCTCCCTTCTGCAGGCAGGCAATGCGCGACGGGGTTTGCTCCCCCCAGAACGCACCGGGAGTTTGCGGCAGAGCAGGGACCTCACTTCTGGTCCCCCCCGACCTCTGCCAGCACCCCAACAATCACGACGTCTCCTATAACATTTATTCTGTGTTAACCTCCATAAGGAACTAAACGTCTAATAATGGCCACTCCAGGAGGGCTAATCATGTTGTCGTGAAGTGTTAACCCACGGATGACTGTGACCTGGATTCGGGTTTCTCCTCTCCGAGGCTACTGGGAGGAGCAAAAGCTCCCCATCCCGCGGTGGGGCTGCCCCAGCTGAGGACCATCGGTCAGGTGCCGCTACAGAAACACAGCGGATGGCGAGCAAGGCAGGAGGGCTTGTTTGTGCTGTAGGTGCCAGCAAACAGAGATCAGCAGGTGCAGTAAGGCAAATTTCATGCCAATTAATTTTAATGTCTGGGAACTGTTCAGCATTTTCACAAAATCAGTCACAAATTTACAAAGAAAAATGGAAATGGATGTATGCGCCAGAACAGAGAGTCGGTCTCTCTCCCTCTCTCACGTCGCCTCCTCCTTTCTCTCCCATATTTGCCGTCTCGATATCCTGAATAGAACACAACAGTCTGAAATGTCTTTAAAAAGATTATGTAGTTCTGCTTGAGTCATATTATACTATACAAATCCAAATGTGAAATCCGTTTCTAGTAAAAGCCATGAAATGTAGTATATTAGGGTCACGGCCTGGAACACATTGAACTGGATATTGTTAGGTTTATGGGGTTTTTTTAGCATAAACACTATTATTTTTTACAATAATCTTATAATCATATTTATTTCTTTAGTAAACAAAGGATTATTTTGCTGGCAAAAAGCACAAGCATTTAAATAAAACACAAGTCAGATGCCTGCAATAGGGACCCACAATAAAACTGCTTATGACCTTGTCATTAGTCTTGTTTTCCATATTTTTCCAGCCTCAAACTACACACTAATAAGGCTTTTAGAAAGGAGGGATATGAATTTTAAAAAGCTTAGTGCTCTCTGTTTTGAACCGGAGTTCAGCTTACATTAACATTAGATGAATTTCCAACCAAATATTTTACTAAAACAGAAATGTGTGCTTATTCAGATTTCTTTCGGCTACGATGAGAAGAAATTTAAAGCAGTATATACGACACCTTACTTTGTTCCTTCAATATTTAATTACTTTTAGAAGGAAGCAGTATTTCTTTGGTTAGAAAATGGCAAATACAGTTGACATAACATACAGGGCTTAATTATATCTTGCAGAAGCCAGAGCCTCGCTGAAGAGCAGCACAAGTGTATTTATACTACTCTAAGCCATGCAAAACCTCAGGGGTCAGCCCCGTGGGCAACTGCTGGATTTAAGTCTCTCCAAGCCTTTTCCTTCTTGTCTCACACGTGGCAAAATTTCTCCCAAATGGCACAGACTCGCGTGGCGTCATTCTGACAGGACGGGGCAGAAAGTCTCCCCCTCTCCCCCTGCCCTCGCTGCCCAAGCTCTGCAGGGAAGAGGAGAGGAGAGGCCGGTCCGGCCGCTCCGACAGTTCCTGCGGAGCATCAGTGCAAACTCCGGCCACGGCCAGGTGACCTCGCCTGTCCCTGAACTAGCCATGACTGCTCCCCAGTGACACACACCTTCATCCCTGCTCTGCCGGTCTTCAAGATCCAGCAATAAATCAGGCTCTTCAACCGATTTCCTGCCAAATCCTGCTTTGTAACCGCCCAGCCATCACAGAGCGGGGTTTTTTGAGCAGGCCCCAGGCAGTATGTGTAACGGTGTTAGTGCAGCACGGGATCTTCAGCCCAGACTAACGCTGGAAAGGAAGGAGGAGAAAATGAAAAGGTGGAGAACTGCTGCTGCCAAAGGAGCTATGGAAGAGGTGGGACAGAGGCGCTACTCAAGGAGCTGAGCGGAAGAAACGCGTTTCCATGGAGCAGCCCCCAGTTCCAATGGCACTGGGCAGCCACCGCTGGGCTCACCCGAAGCAGCGCTGCTCCGGGGCTGCTGGGCAGGGGCTGGTCCTGCTCGCCTCTCACCTGCCTCTGTGAAACCATACAGGAAAGCAAGCACCTGTACCCTCCTCTCTGAAACACCGAGTGGTGCTGGTTTTTCATTCTTCAGCTGTGGGGAGGGGAAGACGCTGGCACTGAGTGGAGGGGATGTTTGTCACTGCGGTGCCACGTTGTGCTTCGCCGCCCCGCTGGCCTGTGCCGCGTGTGAGCAAAGGTCCCTCGCCCGGCGGCAGCAGCAGCTCCCTGTCCTTGCCGCAGCGGAAGGGAACAAGCCCAGCGCTCCCCGCTGGAAGCCCCCGCCGGCGCGGCAGGGCCACGCAGACGGCTCCCGGAGAGGAGAGAGTCACAGTGAAAACCAGGGAGATGCCTTAGCAGCAGCCAGTGCACAACTGTATGCTGTCACTAACGGAATCTGAACTTGACCTTGTATCTCTCCAGAAGATGGCCGACCTTGACTCTGGAGAGAGCGGGACACCCCTTCTTTGCAGGTTTTATTTCAAGTCAAGAGAGCGCATTAGCAGTGAGATGCAAACACGAAGTATGCAACCTTTAGTATACACCACAGCCAATGGTCACCTAAAAATACAAAAGTCTGAACTTAAAGAACATTTCCCTCAGTGGTGACCTCAAATCGTCTCTGTCAGAGAGGTTCAAGGATCATTTGCATGGAATTTGATGCTGCTCGTGCTATCTTCTACCCGGACACTTCTTTAGGAAGCCCAGACCAGGCAACACAAACAAGCCGCTGCCGCACGTAACTCTTACAGGTTTGGGGCACCGGCAAAAGAAGAATGAAGCATGAAAAAGCGCTTTGAAATCTTCTTACCTTGTGTCCATTGTGTTGCGGCTTCTCTGCCACCAGGAACCTGACCATCGCCTCCCGTCGGCCCAGGCTCTGGGGATCCCACGCCGTCACCCTCAGCACCGGCGGCTTCGGGGGCACCTGCAGCTCGTGGGCAGCGTACAGGGTGCCATCCGCCCTCACCTTGAAGTCGGGGCTGTTGGTTTCATACCGAACTCCCTTGTTACCGGCACAGTTATTAAATTTTACTAGAACAGAGAGCAAGAGATGGAAGAAACGTGTGAGATTGGCGTGATAAGAAAAGCAATCAAATACAAGTTTCAGACATTTAATTTTCACTGATGTCTTCTATATCTCTAATAACCATCAAGGAAATGATTTAACTGTTTCTTCGACCTTTCAGGAGTGCTCTTGTGCTTTATCTCCGTTCCCCAGGGAAGACGTTGTAAGCCATTTTTAAAGTATTTGATACAGTTTCATTAGATCTCAAACACAGCTGTTCCCCATTTCTACAAGTGGATTTCTCCCTTGTCGCCATTATCTTTTAAATTCGACTGGAGTCTATTACCCACAGTGTGGGTATTTTTTTGCACGAAATGTTCTCCATTTCCCTAACCCTTCAATAACCTACTTACCAGATAGCCTATTTGCACATTCTTAACTGAAATTCAAAAGCCCATAACAATTCCATTATCAGAAACATAAAACCAAAAAACTTAAACAAAGGAGAAAAATTGAACCCATTCTGCAGATCGCATCCGCTGCTGGAACCGGACCCCCCCAGCCAGAGCTGCAACCCCCCCCGGCCGATCCCCCCCCACCGTAGAGCTACTGCAACAAGGAACCGTAAAACTTCTCTTCGCAAACCACAACTTGTCATTTAAAAGCCTACACTGTCAGATCAAAGCTCCCCAGTTGCTGATATTTTTATTTTCGGCTTTTTTTTCGGTCAAATTCTTTTACAGTCTAGTTTGAAAACTATTTTTATTGGCATTATGAAACATGTCACATACATTAGGCTGGGAAAAAACCAAACTATTAGATGACAAAATTGACAAATCTGATAGAAATTGAACCTGCAGCTAATCACATAGGAAACAAAACACGTCCTGCCACTCGGGTAATCCACGGGGCGGAACACACATGTGGTGAAGGAAAACATATTGTACCCGTAAAAACATCTCAAGTGAGTGAGAACGGGTAGACAGCGTTCTGGCCGGGACAGATACAGGGGATCCTACGCCGCGGCTTCCGAGCGCTCTGCAGCAGCGTGCCCAGCCTCCCCGAGGCAAGGACAACCCGCTGGTCCAAGGCCGATGCAGCTTCAGCAGGCACTCAATTTTTGCCCCAGAAAAGCCAGCTCGGAGGAATCCTACCTAGCCTGGCTGTGGTGGGAGGAGAAGGGATGCCACGGAATCCAGGAGAGAGGAGCTCCCGGGCCAGCTTTACCCCAACCGTCCCCTTCTCCCCCGCCAGAGGTGGCTGCTTCTGCAGCGCTGCTTTGAGCTGAATCGGGGACTAATCTGGATTTAAACAAAAATATCCAAGGGATGGCACAGGAGAAAGAAAAAAGCAGGCAGGAAGCTGCTCAGCCTGTGCTGCTGCCAGAGCCCCCGGTGCCACCGCAGTGTGGAGAAACGCAGAGCAGTCGGGAGCGGGGAAAGGGAAAATCCACCTCCTCCTTCACCAAGGAGGTGATCCAAGGAGGACTGACCAAAATCCACCCCCCAGCACCAAACCTCTCAATAACCGGGTGCTGTGACCATGTCGTAACTATACACCCCACAGAGGCTTTCCATGCTACGCATTTATTTAGGTCACATTCGTACATTTTTGTGTGTGCGTGGTGAGAACCGTCAGCTAACGCTGCACTCATTCCTGGGCACAAACAGCAAATGTCACACATGGATTTACAAAAAAGAAGATGGATAAAGTTATCTTGTATATGAAAAAAACTGCGTAATGCTTTTAAGCAATTTCATTGTCATAGACTACATCACTAAAATCTCGTTTAATGTGGAATCCAGGGAAAACCAAAGTCCCCCCGTTTTTTTGGAAAGCAGGGGTTTGCCCATCTTTACCTTTCACTGTATCTCAGACCGCGGCAAAGAACCTCCCTGCCCCGTCTCATCTGAAATGCTTCAGTCGAGACATTCGTGCAGGTATCTCTGCCTTCTATCTCCAGAAACATAACAAATGTTTTCCCACGTAAGAGGAAGCAGCATCTCCTGCATTACTCCAAGTTTAAATGAAACTTTGGTCACAATTTTTTAAGGGCCAGGATATTACTTATTTGCTACTTTGGCCACAGTTTGAAGCTCTTGGCACCCCTTCCTCCAGCCACTGAGTGCCACAGCACAGGGCAGACGTTCAGCGGTCTGGAGGAGGAGATCTCTGTCTTACCAAGGTGAGACATCCATCCACTCAAATAAATAAAGTAGAAAGCCTACGGGATTGAGTCTTCCATGATTTCCAGAAAAGCTAGGAATCATCTCAAATTTCAAAGCTCAGATGTACAAATTGGAAGCCAAATTTAAAAAAAAATAGATGACTCTGTTGAGGCTTCAAACTTCAGCATCGCCAGAGCTGGAGCTCGGGCCCCTCTCGAGGTGCTGTGAGCCAGGCAGCGTGGGGGCATCCCACCCAAACCCCACCAGTGCCGAGGGCCACCAGTCCACGCTAGCCAGCCAACGCTCCATCCTTGAGGTCAACCGGCACACAACAGCTCAGCTCCTGAAGGACAGAATGTCTTATCCCCCCAAAGGAGGTTTCACTTCGAAATGGCCTGCTGGGGACAACGCGTGGTCCGCACCGGCAGCCAAACCCTGCGGTGCCACCATCAACTGACTGTACGGGCAACCCCAGGCCAGCTCTCAGACCCATCCCAGGCCCTGCTGCTTTAACAGTAAAGACACAGCTTTTGGACTAGTCTGAAAAACAAAAATTCATGGAAGCACTGAACGAGGTTAAACGCACGCATGGTTTGGTGGCACCTACATGAACCAGCGCTGCACACCCGGAAAAACAGGGATGGCCGCAGAGACCCGCGAGGGGGCTGGTGCTGCCGGGGAGGTCCCCGCGCCCCTGGGGAGCACCCTCCTGTCAGATCCCCTTCATCGCTCAGGAATTTCTGCAAATCTCCCCCGCATTCACAGCTAGAATAAATATGTGCAAAAACATCAAGTGCTTTGCTGCTAATAGGTTATTTATTTTGAGCTCCATGCCACCAGCGCCGTTGGAAACGAGGTGCATCGGTTGGTGTATTATTGCACCCCTCTGCTGTATAACGGCAATGCAGAAAGGCAGTTCCACCTCTACCTCCTGAAGTACCCACATGTCATACACAGAAAGACATTTGAAGAAGAGAGAAAGGAGTGATAATGACTGCCCATTAAAAACAATTCAGAGCTTACTTTGATTTTATTGAGATTAAAAGAAAGCCCGACAGTGTACTACTAGTCTGAGGGGAAAAAACCAACCACATCCCTTCCTATACGTGTAGGTAGTGATTTCAGTATTCAAAGTACTTAAACATCTGCTTAAGACACAGCGCGTGGCTCCAATATGCCGCTCCCATGTCATATGTCACTGTGTCAACTTTTATGCTCCATTATCTAAAAATGGCTACCTCTTAGACAAAGTCCCTCTGTGACTCGCTAATTACTTCCATTAGTTTAAAACAAACTTGACTAGAGACAGAGAAAATCCTGAGAGAAATTAAGTTTAATTTTTTAAACAAGCAGCGTCGCTGCTCCACATTGCTCTTCCCAGGTAGCACAGGTAGACGAATGCTCAGCAATGAATTAACACAGCCAGCTCCTCTCCGAAGAGTCCTTAGGAGCTGCAGGCACAAAAAAGCTTCAAGGACGTATGGATTCCATAATGCTTAGTCACGAGGAGGGCCGGCACCTGGCACGGCTGCCCCAACAGCAGCAAACAGGCCATGGCTCACCCGGTGGCTCTGCAGAGATTTCAGCCACAGAGGGGAGACAATTTGGAACCCCCCCAGCGCCCGAATATCGGGGCTGAGGGTGCTCAGCCGCTGCCGGGCACCGGGCAGAGCTGCTGGTCTCTGGGACCGATCGGACACGGCGTGGGAAGAGCCACGACACGGCACCGACGAACCGCTCCCCTCTCACCACAGCCTGCAGGGCTCCGATGGGAATCCCGGCTCATCCTCCCGGCTGCCCCAGGAAAACCGTTCCTTGGGAGGTCACACCACTACTAACATGCACTGTTATCTATACACATACATCATATATACAGATGTAAAATATTTTTTCCAAATATGTATATTGGTTTGGAAAAAAAAATCAAACTATTGTTTTGTTCTATAATAAATAACAGCTCAAGGAAAGGAGACGTCGACCGTATTTTCAAATTCCACCTCTTACCTCTACTCTCTGCTCTCATGGAAACAGAAATTAAAATTTCATCCAATGGCAGAAAACCTTTGCTTTTTCTTTTTTTTTCTTTTTCTCTTTTGGAAAGCTCTAAGTCTATGTAATCTGCAGTTGATGCAACTCTTGACTTTAAAATAATTTAATAAATAAACAAACAAACATTGGCTCTGTTTACTAGACTCAGATCTCTCTGTGGACACAAATCCATCTTTCTTTGACCAGTTTGAAGTCTGAAGAACACTGCATGAATTTAACATTCAAAAGCTGCAGCATCAGTAATTAGGATTTCAGATAAACAGCAGAGCCACACATCTATCATTTTTACAGGATGGCAAAAAAAGAAAACTTTTTTTAATATACTCTGGAAAAATGTTCAGTGATGCTTATCGAAAGCTTATGCTGAAAACAGCATCAAATGCCTGATGAAAAGAAAACCAAGAAGGCACCCTCATTAGCAGGCTTTTAGGTTTAACCCTTTACCCTCATCATTTTTAATTGCTTCTCTATGAAAGGAGGAACTACGACAATCCGATACCCTGAAACAGGTATTGAGTGATGGGCAGAGAAGCTGCAGGAGTCTGCAGCGAACTGCTGGGCATCTGAGAAAAAAAGTGGTATTTTTCTTCAAAAAAGACACAGGGTGAAAAAATTTCAACAAGTTTTGCATTGTTCCCTTTTATTATTTAGCTTGTTAAGCTAGCTGGACAGAGTCAAACGATCAAGCGAGGATCTTGAAAGATGTACGAATACGCTGCACTTCCTTGCCCCCCAGATGTCTGAGAAATAGATTGAATTTAATAGGACTATAAATGGTATAAACCAAAGAATTCACTTTAAGCCTTATCCTTCTGGATTCCCCTTTAGCTTCTCCTGGTCCATTAAAAAGTGCCCCCTCTGGCAAGCTGCAGAGGGCTGGGAGAGCAGGAGGGATAACGCTTATTTATTAGGATATACCCCTCGGCGGGACACCAGCCTGCAGTTCAGGACACGGGTCCCTTCAGGACGCTGCTTTTCACCAGGGTTTTGAGGATTATCGCTGCGAAGATGCTTCTTTCCCGATGAACTTCAAAGCAGCAAACACACAGAGCATTTAGAGCAGGACCCCTCTGCTTTTGAGCTGTGTCTCTGGAAGAGCTCCCTCCGCACCCGGCGCGACGGCGATAACCTCAGCCGCCACATGCCCCCCTCGCACCACCTCCGCGGCACCGGGAAGATGAGGATGGCTTAACCGGAACCTTTGGGAATTTCACATGTTCAGGTAACCTGCAGAGTCCCGAGCATGTACAGAAATGTCCCTTTTGTGTGATCTTTGGCAAATCACTTGTATTCCTGCCCTGGCACTTCTGGCCCGGCACTCCTGTGTGCCTGCACTCATCCATCTTCCCCGGATCCCGCAGGGGCTGGCAGTCCTGGCCGGCATTCCCGGCTGGCGTTCCCCTGCCTGACACTTCATCAGAAACGAAAAAACCCAGTTCCCTAGTGGATCGGAACCTGTCGTCTAAGAACAGGCGTGAAACCATTCAGTTAACCAAAAGATGTAGGTGTTGCCGGGCCCCCTGTGAGCGCATCACATTCTCGCAAAGGGATTTCTCCATTAGCTGCTAACGCGAAGCAGCGCGCGCCGGGCCGCATTGCAAACCTGCATTTATTTCAGAAAGTAAGTTCGTAGCATAAACTTTTACGTGGCCACATTCTGGAGGCATCTTTCTTTATGGTGGCGCAACCCCTCTGTGATTCTCTGAGGGAACTGTTCTACAGCAAAGCAAACGAACGGCACGCGAGCGAATTCCCCACAGCCGCGCGGGAAATCCCCAGCAAAGTCGGGATCCCGATCCCGAAACGCAGGCTCCCCCTTTCTCATTCCAGCTGCCAGATCACACCGCCTCCATCACCACTCACTGGTTAACCAAGCGCAAGATAAAAATTTGAAATGGGGAGACAGATTTTTACGGTTTTTACAGTTTCCATGTTTTGTGGAAACAAACCAAACCAAAAACCAACAAAAAACCAACCGACTGGAGCCATTCCACTTCCACACAATGCTGCACTTAAGTCCAGAACCCTCCTTCTGTCCCATTCCAGCTTACAGTGAATCCCAACTACCACACGACACACAACCCGATTTGCTTCTTGCAGTTAATAAAATACTCAGGGCCCTTCTCCTTCCCTACAAGAAAAACAAAGCATAAACAGGGAAAAACGATGGCTGTAAAAGAGAATAAGAACAATGTATAATTTTCATCCTCCCATTACTAATTTTATAGGTTACATTTTCAACCATGTCCCCATAAAAAATATTACACTAATAAACTCTTAGTGTCTTTATTTAATATTTATAGCACCGTGGGAGAACCAAACTCTACTGGTAAAAGGTAAAACCAGCAATTCAAACAGCTCCTTCAGAGTCTAATAAACATATCCCCAGTGATCAAGTTTAAGAGTATACAGTTTAAGAAAATGCTTTGATACAGAAAACTGTTGGAGATAAATGGAAGTATGTTGGTTGGTATATGAATGTATATAAAACCGTGTGTGCCTAAACCCTCGGCTTCACAAAGCATGGATTATTCATTAAGTGTTCTCAGCGTAAAAACCAAAAATAATGACTGAGTTAAGAGAATTAATGAACTGCCCCACAGTCTATCATCTGCTGAAAATATTTAGCATGATTTAGCATGTTCTCAATGTTATTTTCTTGCAATTAATGGTACAGAAATCTGCTGCAATTTTACCCATTTTCCATATCTCAGGTCAATGTGAAACATTACATCCAATTTTCCAGTGCATTATTTATGATCTCTGAGCTATGACTGCTAATATTTGCCTTACTGGAATAATAATAAATTACCATAACAATTTACCATATGTAATTATGTTAAACAAAACCGTTCTTTATTTATCTTCTTGTAATCTTCAGTTACAGTGAATCCTCCCATACGGCGTATGCAACAATACGACATTCCCGACATTCCCAATCTCTCATATACTTGTCAGAAATGACTCCACGTGCTAGTCAACTGGTGACACCTCCGAATCCGCGAACGAGTTGGAATCTATCTCCAGCAGCAAGTAAGATAAGACTTGAAATGGCACAAAAAGGTATTTTACGTTTGAAAATGCATTTTGCATTTCCCCCTTTCCACGCCAAAGCTGAGCCCCCCCCCACCCCAGCTCTCCCCGCGGGTTTGGAGCTCCCGACCACTCACCCTCCTGCGCAGGCTCTTTGGCTTTCGCAAAGCCAGGGTTGCTTCCAGCAGGTTTTATGGGGAAAACCGCAAGCCTTGTTCATGCACAAGTCATTTATTAAAAAAAAAATAAAAAAATTCTGTGGGCAGAACTACATGGAAAATCCATCTTTTCATTTCCAGAGCCACCTAAATGCTTTCAACGCCTTTTCCAGCTTTATATTCACTTTTAATAGCTCTTGCTTACACAGGGTTTCTGTTTCCATGGCCAGATGAAAAGAAAAGGAACAATACAATTTCAACACCCTGAAATCGGAATCCTTTAGAAACTCATTCTGTCACCTGTACAGCCAGCCAGTAGCAATGAGGAGTTGAGAGTACATTAAAAAAAGATCTAAATCCCATTCAAACAAAACAAAACCAGCCCTACAGTAAACAAAACCCAATTCCCAGACACTGCCTGCCTCCTTCATATTCCCACCAGTGCTGTTTTTCATTTACTGGAAGCCAATCCAAGTAAAATACATGTTTTTAAGGAAGAAAAAAAAAAAAAGTGTTATTTCACTTTTGGTATTGGAATTGGAGGGGAGTACAGACCCCTGGAGAGAAGGACTGTAGAACATGATAGAAAAGATGAATCACTCTGGCAGCAGCCAGCCAGCCATTAATTTTCAGCAAGCCAGGAGTTGGTCCAATTAAACCAGGCTCCTTTCTCTACATTAACATGCTTTACTCCGTTCTTTTCTGAAGCTAAAACATCAGCTCGAGACCCCAAAGGCTTTTCTATTTAGGATCAATCAATCTACCTTGCTGCACTGTAAAACATACACTGTCAGCTCCGAGGCGAGCTCAAAAAAGAGCAACAGTGGAAAAATTTGATAAATCGACATGTTCTGGCAGTTAGGAGAGGGATCCTTCCTACACTATCACTTATTTTTATCTGATTAGAAACAAGTATTAGTGAAGGGAATATTCCCCTCTATTCTCTGCCGGTATTTAGCACTGGACTGAGAGAGGAGTCTTTTCATCCCCAATTTTCTAAATCCAAGCCAGAAGCTTCCTACCACAAAGGCAGAGAGACGCTGCCCGCGTTTCAAAGGGCGGCAAGTTTGAAGCGGGTTTGCATGATGTGGGACTCACACTGAAGCCCCTTCTCCAGCACAGGAACAAGAACCCGCGTCTGTTAGTGCCCCGTGTCAGAGACGCCGTTCACCGCCTCCCAGGGGTTTGTGCTCAGGGCGTCACCGCGGGTGCACGTCCTCTCCGGCAAGGACTGCTTTAGTCAGGATTTCACTGCCCATTTGAGACCCTGTCACTCTCCCTCTACCCGACTGGGATGTTTCAGAAATGATTCACTAATAAATGAGCCGGGGACTGATGCCAGCGGCTGGGAAGGATACTCATAGGGTCCGAAATCCCCTGCAGAGCAGCACCCCGAGCTGGATCACTCAGAGATCGCCCCTTTCTTCGGCGAATGCCACAGTAACTGTGCCGTTGGCTTCCACTCTTGTTCTCAATAGACAGCTTCATCCTCGGATAATAAACCTTTCACAGGCGTTTCACCATGACAGTCCTCCTCTGTTCTTGACAGTAAGGTGGACCAAAAGCCACTGGGATGTGTGGCTGATGTTCTAGCTGTGAATTAAAAGGCCATCAAAAAGGCGGCTGGTGGGGGTGATCTTGCAAATACCAACTGCACCACACTTTTTAGCAAATCCTGAGTTTTCACTGGCAACCGTTTTCATTCTTTGCTCTTCTTTAAATTCCATGCATCTGTAGGATAGTACTGACGTTTTCTGTGGCACTAATGAGATCATTTTGCAATTAAAGGCTAAGTAGAAACAAACCTCTCACCACTCTACAGGAGAGTTTGGGTTCTCTGATTAAGCAGCAGTAAATAAACCTGTTTCACTCCTAGTCCTGGTGCAGAGGCTTTCCATGATTAACTCTCCAAACAAGATGGACTGATTGACCCCATGGATTAATCAATGAGTTTCTCAGCTTCAGAGCAAAGTGCAAGTTGTGGGAGTTACCTGCAGTAGGATGTGTTTTAATTATTATTACTACAGCACAGAGTAAATAAATCCCAGGACACTTTATTTGGAGGTTTTACCCTTAGCGCTAACGATTTTCACAACGCTCTCATGTTTGTCAAACTGCCTACACAGGAAAAGATTTTAAACATCACTACGCATTTCTTGAGGAAAACCTCCAGATTTTATGGTAGCTTAACGTGCCAATTATAAAGGGAGGAGCCTATGTAATTGTAGGGCAATTCTCCCCAGCACGTGCAGGCGGAGCGGAGACCCTGGCCCTGCTGGGACCAGGAGCGTCCCCACACTGGGAGCACTGGTGGGGGGCATGCACCACTCCTGCACAACCGCAGCCATCCCTGCCCGCTCTCACCGACGGCGACCTGCGGCCCCGGGGGTTTTTCCTCTCTGCCACAGATCTCTTTTCAACTTGCCAGAACTGTATTTGAAAGACGTGGGGAGCTGCAGGAAGATTTTCGGGAGAAAAAAAATCCCGAACACAGGCCATTTGCAGCCCAGGAAAAGAAGTTGAAAGAGATGCTCCAACCGTGGCTGTGTCAGATCGCCTCAGGCTCCTCTCTCCTCACACTCTTCAAAACAAACAAACTCTCAACACCTAGAAACAGAGGCTGCACATGTCGGGGGGGGGAAAAATCAGACACACCAGTAAAGACACTGAACTCCTCGTGGACTTGACTTGCGTGTAAATACTGACAGCTGTGGGCTTGACTGTTCTCGTCTTCCTTAGCCCGGCTCAGGAGCGAACCTGTGCTGATCCAGGGAGTCAAATCACAATGCGGGAAATGAATAGATCTTTCAGGCAAGAATATTAGAAATGGAAAATTTTGTTAGCTGTACGAATCAAGGCAGGGTAGCTATATTTAACCTGCGGCTGCTGTGCACCTCTGCTCGTCTGCCTGCACAAAAAGCAGCTGCAGTCCTTACCTTCAGCTGTAGCCTACACAAGCCTTCAGGTTTCAAGAGAAATCAGTATTAGGTGGAATAAAACACTCTTTGACATTTGGACAAATTCAGAGCGCTTTATTTACAGATGGCGGCTCTGGGTTCTGTTGCTGGCACTCGGTCAGAGGCAGCAGGAGAAGAAAAAGTGGCCCCGATGCCAAAGCTGCACTTAAGCGGGCAATAAATACTGGGCAAGTGAGAGATGGCGGGGCTGCAGAGAGCCACTGCGTCCTGCCCCAGGGCCGGGCTCCAGTCTACACTGGACACATGGAAAATTCACCCACCGAGCAAGATATTAATTGGAAAAGCAAAACCACAATAAAACACAGCTCCACACTCCCTGATGTTGGTCATCACTGAATAAAAATGACGCCCCTGGCCCCTGCGGCCGCCCTTGAACCGGCCACGTCCTGGCAACGGCATCCGTGCAGCCGCGGCGCTCGGCTGCTGCCGCCTCCGATGGAGACACAGGGAGGAGAGTTACTGTCGTTCTCCCTTTCCTCGCTCACGTTTACGCCCTCTGCCCCTTCTTACCACGGTGCTCTGCAGCAGAACGGCAGCCCTCCCCTCGCTGAAGAACGATCTCGGGATTCAACCAGCAACCTTATATTGAACGGAGTGCTATCGGCAGGGCTCAGTACCGCCAATTAAAACAGACAGACTAAAGCCAGTAAATTAGAGAACGTGACAAATGCAGCACAAAGCACCGACGATCCCAGAAGGTATCAAATTCAGTGTTAAAGTAAAGAAACAATAGGGAAGTCCAAGACGTTTCAGAGTGTAGTGAATCAAATTAAATTGCCTGAAATTCCACATGGAATACATTTGACAAATTTCTTTCCCCCTCTTCAGCTTTCTGTTTGAGATGAACTGTCGTCTGGCAGCTTCAAACGTCTGGCACAGCTTCAGCTTCAGTTTGCTGGGGCTGAATCCAAACACGAACCTGAACTTTACCAGTTCTGCTCTTTTTGTAAACATACTTGCTGTGGCTGCCAAATGCTTTCCAAAAGCACACAAAACCCAGAATCCAAAAGGAAAACATTGTCTTGCTGCAATAAAATTTGCCTTTTCCCACCTACAGGGATCACCCCGCGTGCAGGGCCATGGGTCGCTCAGAGCCCCCGTGTCCCCAGGCGCTGTTGCCGGGGCCGGGTCCGCAGGAGGACGCGTCTCCCACGTCCCCGCGCCATCCCGCAGCCCCCGAGCCACAGCCTCCCCCAACGCCGCGCGGGCAGCTCCTCGTACAACGATCAGCAGAAGGATTCCTCAGACGCGCCGGGCAAGACGAGCAGTAAAATGTCATTCTACGCGTGTCACTTATAGCCAGGACCAGTTAGATTACCCCAGTGAGTAGTCTCGGGAACAAATTCATTCTAAGGTAGGGAACTTGAGGCAGATACAAAGAGGGTTATGATCAAATTGCTCCTGAGCGCAGACAGCACCAGCCTTGATATATCACATTTTTTTCACTTCGCTTTTAAAACAGAGCTGGTTTTGCAAAACGCTTACAACAACGGCACGTTTCTTTGAAGCAGGAGGTGATTCTTCACCAGCAGCTTCCCACTAGCTCTGCGGGTTCTCTCTGACAGAAACCAAATTCTTCCTTCCTCCATTTTAAAGCTTTTTAAAACTACCAAGCTCCATAAACCATACAACCGTGGAAGGCTGCGCCTTTGGGCTGAAGAGCAGCAAATGACAGAGGTGTGTGAACTCTGGCGGTGACACACAGGCCGGCAGCCGCTCTCAGAACAGCGGACTTCATTGTCCAGGCAGCATCGGCCTCATCTCCCAGAGCCGCGTGGGGTTCCACCACTGCCCGACACAGACAGCACCTGGTTCACGTAAACTCTGATTTATTGCGTGTCGTCTCTCCCCTTGGATTTTAATTATGAGTAGATCTTGTAACTATTACATTTGTATTTGGTTTATTCATCTAGATGTTTTTCTACACCAACTGCAAACTGAAAGCTCTTTCTAAAAATAGTACAAAAATATACTTAAAAATGCATATGGCCTTTATTATGAAAATCCCTGTGCTGTATTTTTAGATGAAGTAAAAGCACCACTGAAACCACTGATTAGCAAGCAAGCTTTTACCTGATCTCCCAAATAGGAAGAGACTGAAGAAAACGTTTTTTTATTACAATAAAAACTCCAAAGAAAATAGAGTACAAAACGGGCTACTGCTCTTGACGTTAACCAGCGTGGTAACGAATAAAAATCACTCCTTACTGCCCCACTCTGACGGCTCCCAGGGGCTGTTTGGGGGGTGTTGAGCCTGTTTCAATGGTCAGCGGTCAACATTTAAAGAACCTCTCTAAGGTGGCACCTGCTCAGCAGAAGAGACAGATCCAGGCAGTCCCTGAAGAATAAACCATCCTTTCTCCCATGGGTAGGAGTAATACAACCAGGAATGCCGTAGTTGGAAGCCGTCACCCTGAGAAAGTTTTTTGTCTAAGCTTTTTTTTTTTTTTTCTGATGAAACTCTTGCTCTTTCTGGGAATAAGTTGATTTAGAAGTGACTTTTTAATTTGTATGGTTGAATAACTACCACCATAAAAGAACATACAGTGCAATAAATAAATACCGCTTGTAAACTTCAGAACTCTCTGCCACCGCTTCATCCATCAAAACTAATTCTGTAAAAAACAAAGGATCTGACAAACCCAACCAACCTTTTCCTCCATCTTCCAAAAAGACTGACATCTAGTTCTGGAAATGTCGTAACGTTGC
Source organism: Larus michahellis (assembly GCF_964199755.1). Taxonomy (NCBI): domain Eukaryota; kingdom Metazoa; phylum Chordata; class Aves; order Charadriiformes; family Laridae; genus Larus; species Larus michahellis. Next base: position 2,071,118 of record NC_133907.1, on the reverse strand, counting down.
TATTAAATGATGGGGTCCTCTGGAAACGTTTCGCGGTCCTACACAAACACCCTCCCCACGGACCAGCAGCCCTCCTCTCCGCAAGCCCAACACACCCCCTGGGCAGCTCAGCTCCAAGCACTTAGGCAGAAATCCCGGCCCTACTCACAGCACAGAATTTTTGGGAATATTAGGGAAAACAGAAATTGCCACAGATGTCTGAATTTCTGGAACTGGAATGCAAAAAGGGCCAATAGCTGTGTTTCCCTCGCCCCAGCGTCAGCAGACAGCGTGACCCTCATGCTGAACACTCCTCTGCACAACGAGGAACCCTCCAGGTGGAGTAGGACGAAAGTAAGAAATATCTTGGCTCTGTATTTGTTTTTTAATTAAAAAGTTTTGCATGTACACAGCTATCTTCTCTTCTTCCAAATCCACATTGACATCTACTACTTAGCATTCTGAAGTGATCGCCAGAGGAAACATGATTAAAAAATATCATATTCCATGGAAATTTTCTTAGTGCAGCCCATCATGGTGCTGTCTGGTCCCCTTTCACATCAGCTCAATTGTGAGAGTTTTAAGCTGGCATCAAAAAGCCAGGCCATTGGAAGACATAAAAGTCAGCTATAAGGTTGTAATTTTATTTATTTATTTATTGATTGATTGATTGATTGGTTGAAAAAGAAACGACGATTGCCTGATATATTTTAAAGGTTAACCGAGCGTGATGCATGGCATCAAGGAAAGCCCCACCAAACCTTCGTTCCCGGGTCTTTTACAAGCTACACAGACATCACCAGCCTAAGGATCCAACGATCCCCACTTGACCGACAGGTACCGCAGAGCACCGGAGAGGCGTCCTCTCCTGAGAGACGAGAGAGCAGCAGCTGGCCCCGGCCCCAGGAGGACGCTGCCCGGGCTCCTACGCCCCGTTACCGACACACGTGGCAGCGCTTCAACACCTCCAAGTCACGCATCTGCAGCTTTTTCAAAACCAGGCCTCGGCGAGGACTGTCAGCGACGTCTCGCTCCACGTAAACACTTGGTTAGTAACGGGATGAAATTACACCTTCAGGTTTATTCTAACTACTGAAATAAATCTTTTCACAGAACACATAGGCATTCATTCACATTGCACTGCTATGACCACAAGTTCTCATTTTTACTGTTTAATTATTCATCGTGGATCAGGTCTCAAGTTAAGCTAATATGCAAAGATGAGGAAGTATGGGCACTTGTTTATCTCAGTTTTTTCCAATTAAGTCAAGTCATTCATTAATCACACTACTTTTCTACTGTGTGATAAGCAAGAAAAACAAAACCAGCAACCATCCAAACAACAACAAAAGACCCCCTTTATAGAAAAAGCAGGATATTCTACAAAATTTACTTGCATGAAAAGACTTCATTAAACCAATTAAAATACCCATGTATAGGGATGGTTCATACTATTGACTCGGCCTACAAGGGAAATTTTTCTTCTTTTTGGCTTTTAATGTCTACAATATTATGAGTGAATTGACCTAATTACAGATTGTATGATGGAGACTGGCTCAGGTTTCATGAAGAATTTTGCCTGGGAATATGAAATTGTCCTAAATTTCCCTCCTGTTCCATTCCTGCAGTGATAATAAATGGTACATCAACCATCAATTTCATGTCTATTACCAGGTGCTATACCTGAATTAATTAAAAACAACACTTCCAACCCCCCCCAATGTCTACTAAAAGTAACCCTCTTCTATCTTTTTTTTAATAAAAAACTTGGTAAAAGTTGAAATAAGAAACAAGAAAAATATCATTCAGTCCATAATTCATACAGTTTTAATGACATTTCTGACCTTTAAAACAAAAAATATGAACAACTCACACAGACCATTGGCCAAATAGAAAAAGTAACAAGAAAAGCCAGCACAGAAAAGAGGAACTAACCACAAGGAATCCTCTGTGGCTCCAATATGACAACGTTTCCACTCTTTAAACATAAAACGCCATCAAAACTTCCCCCGCCACCGCCCTCACTTTATCTGAAGAGACTTCCTATTGCTCACCCAGTTACTCTGATGTCCACAAGTTTCTGCTAAGTAGTCTGTGCTAAGGACAGATCACTGGCTGAAATGTGGCTGCCAAACCAGAATATTATTTTCTTTTTTTTGCCTGTAAATACTAGCAAGAGTCACGCTCTGTCATCTGAATTGGTCACTGAAAATTGTCCAACAGCGGATATAAACTTCAGTGAGCCCTTCTGATTCATGCCCATCGATGTATTAACAACTTCACCTTGTTTACAGAAACATCGGAGTCCTGGGCTTTTAAAGATATCCCATATTTCACTAATGAAATATGTGGCCTTGATTATTTTTGTGCTCAAACATAGGCATCATTTGATGCTCTGTCACTACACGTATAGGCACAAGTCAGTTAATTATGCTGCAAATTATTCTACTTAGCCATTTGCCATCGCGCTTGCCTGACTCGAGCGTCCGGTTGGCACGGTGAACCCACTACACGGAGGATGGGGCAGACATCGAGCTCCACTGAACCCCAGCCCGCCTCACCCCCAGCCCTGAATGGGGTTGATTCAGATCTCTATGGTTTACCTTAATGTTTTCCTGAAGATTTATAAAAAATCAAACAAAAATGAGAAAATTTTTTTGTCAAACCCGGCTGCCACCGGCAAGTCCTTCTTCTTTGCCGGACTCTCCCCTGTGAATACACCTCCCAAAACACTGTGGCCTGTGTCCTCACATGGTGGCACTGAAGGTCACGGAGCTGCAGTAGGAGCCCCCGCAGTGTCCATGGACAGTTAGGTCGTTGGTGCAACCGGGTAAGCAAAGCTGAAGAGCTCTCCTCTGTGTGCTCGTGGCCAGGACACCTGCATGGCACCTATCTGCAGCACGCCCGGCTTGATAGCTGCTTATTTCCTTGAGCACCAAAGGGGCTGAAGCTGTAAAATGAAAAGGCAGTGGGGTGGAACGTAACCATCTGGGGAAGATCCCCCACAACTAGTAGTTTCAGAAAGAAAAATACAGGCTGTCTTGTTTAAAACCCCTGTCATATGTTTATGCCGCCGTCCTCCTTGGGTATTTGCGCTACACAACGCCCCCGTGGAGCGGCGATATTACATGTTAGCTCTCTACCCTGTTATTTCTGGCTGCTTAAGCAGCAAAGGACCAATGTCCCGTTCAGCTATGCTCAGCTGGTGCAAGAGGAATCGGTGAGATATCGCTCTGCGGCTCGCTCCAACACCTCTCGTCCTTGTGTGGCACCGCTTGTTTGTGACAATGATTGACGACTCGTACCAAGCCTCTGCAGTCGCTATTACTAGGAACCAAATGGGTATTTCTTCATGAGCTAACCCTTATCTCGCAAACTCTATGAGCTTTAAGGGTAGAAAGCTTATCCCCTGGAACAGTCTTTCACTTCTGAAACACCTCCTCCTTTCTCCTGTGATTCACTGTTCATTTATCTTCACGGGAAACCTGGTATTTCTGAGTTGCAAACTACAGACATCTCAGGCTCTAGTTTATGGAAAAGCCATCCGCGGAAACCAGAGAAATGAAAAGCCAACACTCCCACCAGCGTTATCAGCTGATTTTAGACTATAGTTAATGAGTTCTCAATCATACATAATTTTACATTAAATTGCATTTACATGTAAGTCACAGCAGACTGAGCAGCGGTGTACATAGCCATCAACCAGTTTCCAGTGACCATCAATAATTAATAGCCTCTGTTCGCCCTATAATCTTGTTTCCTAAATCCAGATTGACATCTACCAGGCAGACTGGCTCCCAAGAAGTAATTCACACCTGAAACACGGAGCAGGCGCACGGCCAGTCTCTCAGTGATGGTTTACTTCCTTTCCAAAAGTCACCTCTCTGTTTCTGGGAGCAGGAAGAGCGCTCAGGTCATTTTGGTTTAAAAGGGAGCACCAAACGGAGCAGTGCCACGTATCTCACACAAGGCAGGAAACCAACTAAGGGACTAATGAATTTTATTCACCTACTTACTGAACATCCCACAGAAGAGCCACAGAAAGTGCTTGTGCCCTCTTCAACCTCTTACCCCAATGCTTGGTGGTGACAGTCTTGACAACCTTGGTTCCATTTGGCATTATACGCTGTTGTCTGGTTTTCATGTTGGCATCTAAAGGGAAGACTGAAGGCAGAAGGTCCTTGGCTGGGCCAAATCACGCTCATTTTGAAGTGACATCACTTGGCGAACAAACATCATCACCTCGTCTTTTGAAACTACCTGGTCTACCAGGGAACAAAGAAGAGCCGACCGAGCCCCAGCGGGTTTAGGGTCACTCTAAATAACGAGCATCCAAAGGACTGGTAGGCAGCTGCATCACAGCCTCCTGACCAGGGTTCATCCCCATTAATTGTGAATTTAGGCAGTTTTCTGACACTGTTTGAGTGGCAAACGAGGGCCAAAAGATGATCAAGTCCGCAAAGAATACACTAGGATAAGCAAAGGAGAAAGCAGTAACTCTTATTCTGTAGCTCCAAGCCGTAAAACATAGGCTAAACAATATTTAGTGATTTATTCTGCTTACCTCTAGATAGACAGAATACTAAAATATTCTCCTCCACCTTAGCGTCAAGGCAGGGTGTGGGGACACGAGGTGAAATCTGTTTACGCCACCTTTTAATTTAGCTGATTTGGGCTGAAAGGATTGCATTAGAGATGAATTACTCCCTAAGAGGTTTCTTTAAAGCAAGGAATTTTAAAAAATTCTGAAAAGCTCAAGGTCTCCTAGTACACGTGACTATTTTGCTGTGCTTCAGCCCTGGAAAAAAAAATAATTATTGAAGCAACAAAACTCTGTTTCTTCCAGTAATGAACAGTAAAAGCTTGTCTGGGGGAAAAATAGTGATTAGATTGTGACTGCGTTGCTTCCAAATGTAAAGCCACTTTGCTCGAGACAATATTAAGATGCTAGGATGCAAGGTTTGATCATTAATTTTGGCTAACGCTAGACATTAGTGTTACTGCAGTCTTAGATTTTTTTTCTTCTCCCCTGGTTTTAGACAGCCTTAATCATGCTTACAGCCGATTCTAATTGCTGAATCGTATCACTCTCCACCTTCTCTAAAATGCTTGGGGCAAAAGAAATAGTGAAGATTAATGACAGACGTGTAATTAGGAGAAAATGTAAAGATCTTGTGTTAATCATTCAGAAATAATTTGATAAATATGAAATTCTGAAGAGCTCTCAAAGTAGAAGATGATAAAATGAGTACGGTAGCACAAAGCTAAGCAAATCTGTACGTACCGCGCTCCTTGCGACTGGAAAGAGCAAGCTCACGCGAGCACGCGCAAGCGTGTGGGTACGCGAGGGAGGCTTCATTAACATAATGGCATTCAGCATGGAAGACCATCTGTTTTAATTGAGCAAGCTTATTCGTACAATGCTTTGCTCCACTAATCTTGTTTAGATTAATGTTAATGTTCTATTAAAAGGTAGTTTATCATCCCACAATACTGAGGTAGTGATCGCACCCAGAGTAATATTCTCAGCTCTTACGGAGCCAGAGAGCTCCCTCATTACCAGGCTATTGATCATCCTACAACGCAACTTTTAAGGCTGGGAACCTTGGTTAAAGTAACCATAGGCCTTTTTTCCAGTGAGGGTAAAGGCACAGATACGTAACTTTTATGCAATTTATTTAAAACACAAAAGAGCCCAGTCTGCAAAATGATTCTCAATTATGCCTTTGGATAACTACAGGAATGACGCTTTAGCTAATAATGCCTTTCAGGTCGTAACAAAGAGAGTAAGTTTGAAACCAGGGTGGGTTTCTCTGGATTGCTATCTTATCTTTTCTTCCTAGGACGCATCTTCTCACCATTAACACTTGATCTGTCCTTAGCCTTTGCTTTTAATGAGAAAGCAGGACGCTGAGCGCTGCCTGGAAGCACGCCTATCATTAAAAACGCAGACACAGGGCAAGGCAAAAAAGTGTAGCAAAGCACATTTTGTATATGGATCTAAAAATCCCCAAATTGCAGGAGCCATTACTATATCCCGAAGGTTTAACTTTTTTTTTGCAATTATGCAGAATCTGAAAATGAACTCTTGCATCCTCCGTGGCTGGAGAATATTGTACGTAAATGTTCTGGTTATTATTTTTTAGAAGGTTATACTTTTAGAACAAAATTACGTGCCGGCCAAGAAATGAATCATTCCATCGTTGTTTGGGGGGCGGGTGTTGGGTGTTGGATTAGCAAAATGGAGTACAACCAACTAAATTTATAACAAAAATAAGATTATAATCAGAAAAATAAATTCTAGAGCCATCTGAGTTGGGTCACATTCGGTGATGGAGTGGGGTTTCTTCCTTCAAATACCTAACACTGCTTGTAGGGCAACGTTCTGCCTCCCCGTTCTGCTTCTCTCCTCTCATAAATGCCACCTTGACCCGCTCGAGCCCAGCCTCAAGCCGCCGGTGAGGACCACACCTCCTGGCCGCCCCAGCCACCACCATGCCGTTGCGTTTCGTCGCCCCTCCCTGGGTCCCCTTTCTCCATTGCACCAAGCAGCGTCTGGCCCCTCCAACGCTTCTCCCCTCTCCGGTGCCACCACAGCCTTGGCATTTGCTCCTCTTGTTCTCGGCCAAGCAGCTTCGCCCTTTCTCCCTTGCTGCTCCGTCACTTTGGAAGAGCTCCTGGCGAGCCAGCAGCACGGCTACCTTTCCATTTCCCTCCTTGAAACATCTCCTTTGCCAGAGCAGACAAAAAACCTTGCGAGGGTTAGGCAGCTGGCGTGCTGGGCCACTGCCTCTTCTCTGGAAATCGCTGGCTTTGTTCGGGAGGACTCGCCCCATCTGTCCATCTCAATTCATCAAACGTGTCCTGTCTTACCCTGAAATGGCAACCCCGCAAGGGCAAGGATCAAGTCTTTTTGTGTTTATTTTGTACAGCTCCCAGTACAATGGTGCCTACAACTGCCGCTGCTAAATACCACTGCGGTACAAATAAAGTAACAAAAGGAGCAGCAGAAGTAGCCCCCCCTTGTCCCCAAATTTCAAGCACGGCTTGAAAGAGTCCAGTTAGAATTTTTATTTCCTAAGGGAACATTTTATAATTACATTTTGGACATACAAACAAGGAAGATGAAGGATACCAGAAGATGAAATATATGTGAAGAAATTGTGCACATGCCATTCTAAAAACAATAATCTCACAAAGCAATAATTCAAGTGAGATTTCTCCCCCAAATACCAAAACATGCCAGTCGTTAATTAAAACTCAGAAAAGCTTCTCTGCGCTACAACAGCATCGCCATTCCCCCTCACAAAATCGGGAACCTGAGAAGGAGAAAAGTTAAATGGTTCGTCCAAGAAACCCCAGCTGACAGTTGCCGAACTGCAAAACACTCCAAGCAACACCAGACGCTTGTTCTCACAGTGGCTCTGGGGATGGCAAAAGCTCCTCCTTTTAGCCTGGGATAAGTTTTAAGTTTCTGCGTAAAACTAAACCTGAGAGTAGCCCCTGCACCGAGCTTTTCAAAACCCCATCTGAGCTGACTCCAAAATACACTAATTATGTGGATTATATGGGACACAAAGACATCTTCTCCTTAAAGAACCACACTGCGAGATGAAATCCTCTCTCAAATTGGTGTACTCTTGTGAAAATGAGACCGGCTGAGGACACGTTTATGAACCAGAATTTTTCATGGGAATGTTGGAAGAGACTTAAATGAACCCCTTAATTTGCAGGGCGGAATTGTTAATGCTTCCCTCAGAAAGACAAGACGCATTTCCAGCTCTAACAAGCGATATCCATCTATAGCTAACAAGCCATACAACCTCTGAGCCAACGCTGACAACTTCACAAGGGAGACGCACGGGCCAGAGATGCCACGGGAAAAGTTGATAGTGATCAGGGTTACAAATCACCCATTTCCTCAGCATTAGCCAAGTGCCCGTTCAACGCTCCAGGCTGTGTCCAACACACTGAAATTACAAGTGACAAAATAAAATTAAAATACACAGACATCTCTGCCCCCATCTGTTTTCACTGTTTATTGTCCTTTCTGAACAAATGCTGAGCGCTGTCTCCCCAGCCTGGCTCTCCACACACAGCACATCCCTTTCGCACAGCTCCTCTGCAGGGGGATGCAAGGGCTTGCCTCACGGGCTGCTCGTTCTGTGGGGCATTTGCCACTTTTTGGGGACAGGTACGCTGGGCCAGAATGGCGAGCAGCTGGGATCTGGAGTGCAGGAGGTCCTGCATGAAGTTACAAGGTTGGCTGCCTCCAAGCACTTTCTCCTCTGCGCTGAACCCAAGAGAAGAGAAGTGGGAAAAGCAGCCAGGGAGTGTGAAACCGCCGGGGCAGCGTGAAATTGCATGGGAAGTGTGAAAGGACAGGGACAACACTCTCAAAGAATCACAGTTAGCAGACAATTAACTTCTATACGCCGTTTTATTCCATCATCCGCTGTATTCAACATTAACATGCTCCAAGCACCTTCTCCTTTAGGCTGACGTTAGGCCGCGCAGCACGTTTTCAGCAGGGTGTGCAGGTACCCGCCTGTCCTTCTGCGTGGCTCGTTATGGGAGGGCAGAGATCACACGGCCTGTGGTGTACAACCACCTCAGCACCTTCCCTTACATTTCCAGGCTACCTCCTACGTTTCCCATAGGGAGGGGAGGGACAGCAGCACCCTTTGGGGCCGCCCTCTCCAGTGACGATGATGGACGAGGTGCCTGCAGGACGACCAGGGGAAGGCCTGTACGTACAGGAAAGGGGCAAACCCAAACACCTTGCTCGGCCAATGATACAATGCAGAATGCAACTGGCATTTTTTTCCTCCCAAGACAGATAAGAAATGCATTCAGGAACCTGTGACTAAGCTGCACGGGCTGGCGGCCAATGCACTGTATCTACACATGACAAATTATGCATTCATCCATTGTTTGAAAGTTTTGAATTCACTGTTGGTGGTAAACTTTTTACTAGAACACACAGATGGTCCTGCCTGATCTTGTTAATGAAAAACTCTCACACAGCTACAAAAACAGACGTGATCATCTGTTTTTCAACATTCTGAAAAAAATCTACAGAGGTGTAAGGTGCTATACAAATGAGAATAATTAGCTTGTGCCATCTGTGGACATTAAAAAAAAAAGAGAGTATCTGTATTCCTATGTTTTATAATGATAAGCATTATGTCTCCAGCAAAGTATGCACTTAATAACTTTTCAATTTATTGTGACCTTCTGCTCCAATTTACTTAAGGAACTATAATACTAGCTGTGCCTCACACCTTTTTCACCTTATAATTAGCAAGTAATAAAAAATGCTATTAAAAAGTAATAAGTCTGAAGCTCTCTGACAATTCACTGATTAATTCTAGAGATTTTAAAGCACGTTGGAACGTACTTGCCTAAAACATCCATTTTATCCAGTTCTCAGCACTGCTAACAAGCGCTGGTGTGTGATCCAGTCTCACAGCTCACCGACACGTAATGGCAGCAGGAATTGCACCCTGCAATGTTGGATAGTTTGATGACAGGATAATACTTCCCAGTGTTTCCACTCCAAGTTCAGCAGTGAGCTGTGTTCTGCCCTTGCACATACAGTGCCGCACACCTGGAGTCTTCCCGCAGGACGGGCACAGGGATGCCCTGAGCATCTGACGAGGAACAGTTAATACTGATGAGTGCACTCGAGGGACAACAGTCAAAATGATCAGTATCCAGGACAAGATTTCACCCGGTTCTGCATAACATCCCCTGGGGACACTGGGGGTGCAGAACTCCCCTTCCTCGGCCTCCAAACCACGGGGAGTGACTGGGAAGGCTGGTGCGGCAGGCGGCACCGGCTGGGTTCTCCCCAGCACTTCTGCAGCGAGAGCAGAGACTCTGGCTGCAAAGGGAGTCGGGTCATTTGCACAAACAACTGAAGAGCACTTTAAATAGCACTATACGAGCTCATGCTGGCTGTCCCCACGCTGGAAACCCGGAAAAGAAAGAGGCAAGGCAGTGAGGAGGGCTGAGAGCGGCGCCTGCGTTACACAGATGTTTTCTGAATACCAGCAGCAGGAACAGTCGGGGAAGGTGCTCCCCCAGTCCGCTCCCAGCCCTCTCACAGCGGGCGCTGGTGTGAAATAAATCCCTCCATGTACCGCTCAGCTCCTCTCTCTGAAGCATGTACTGAAACACTGCCATATTAATGGTTTTCCTTTCACATTATGTGAAAACAAGTGATGTGCAGCGGACAAATGCCGAATCCATGCAATGCTGAGAGTGGAACGCCGCTGCCATCGCCACTGCTCATGCTCTTCCATTCATCGACTGCTCTACGTTATTCATGCAGAGAAAAAGGCAAACAGCTCTCTGCCTCCAAACCGCTGCCGAAACCCAGGACTTTTCTCAACAGCATTTTCTACACAGAGCTCCAAAATGGACCTTAAGCCCTGAGCACTGGGTCAACAAACGCTATGTTTTATTTATTATTTCATGGTTTATCGTTATTTTGTTAGATGCCAGTGGCAGACCCCTAGTGTACAATGCAAAGATCCAGACCATAATCGCCGTGCCCCAAACAGCCTGTCACCTAGAGAAGATTAAAATACATAACACGTCCTGCGCTCCGCTTGGAATCCTAGCATCAACACCTACAGCCGCAAAGAAAAAGATACCCAGTCCTTACTCTCTCATCTGCTGCACGGTTTAATACCAGCAAAGGTCTATCTCTGTCCATATTTGACTTGGAGCCAGGACGACCGTGCGAGGAAACAGGCAGCAGGTACTGAAAGCGTTTTTTAATTGAGTAGTCCCGCTCCCAATATAATTTTGTGGTCTCACTCATTCAAAAACCATCCTGTACCGTCTGGTCTTTTTGATTTGTACTTTCTGATTTGAGCCACCGTCATCCTGACTCACCTCCTGCCTTTAGAGAACATTCATTCGTTCATAGCTTTACCTGTTACAGATGGTTAAGATTAAAAGTGTGAACAGGCCAGGACCAACTTATAACAGGAACTCTCCCTCACCCATTTTCTAACTGTCTTAGGGACACGGGTGAGGTTAGGCAGCCTTTGCTGTCAGCCCAAGGACTTGGGGTGTTTTCACCTTGTAAACCTTGTTACCTTCAACTGACCCATTTTCATTTCTATTCCTGAAATACTTCTTTTTTTCTCTCCTCTGATGGCAGTGATTTCTGAGATGCGAATGTATGGCCCTGTTGAAAGTTTGAGAGTACCTGCCTTTATTATGACTGCTGCGCTCATTTAAGCTGCAGCATCTCCAATTAATTTATTTTAAAACGTGGTTTTTTTTTTTCAGACTCCCACTGAATAGAAAGTGGCATAACTTTACTCTGAGATGACTTTGAGAAGCCTGCGTGCATTGCTCTCTCCTAAGTGCACTCTGAAGTCAAATCAATTCACAACGTCATGTTCATAAAGTGGGAAATGATAAGAAAAGAATGAGTTCTGTTATACAAATTACCAGCAATTCAGTGTGGTACCTTAATGTCATTCCTGTTCTTCCAGGGTGTCACTGAATGCACCAGGCAAGCGAAGTGCCCATGTGAAATGAAGACACTAAAAGTAAATGTTTGCTCCTATATTGTAAAGAACCTCATAAACGTCAGAGGTTTTTATTTCATGCACACCACAGCTTGTCGAGACACCAGGAAACATTTGGCTCTAATGGGAAACCGATGTTCATTCCAGCCCTGCGCTGCCCATTAGCGCCCGTCTGCCGATGCTCCCTGCGCGCCCCAGCAGCCAGGCACAGCGGCCGGCCAGCGGAGGACAGAAACACGGTTCAGTTTCGATGGTGTTTTAAGTGCCAGAGGGATGAGCAATTCGTGTACTACTCAAAAACACCAGGTGTGAAGTCTCGTGTCCCTTAACACAGACAAGTGTAGGAAATTCTCATTATAATTATCTGTTAGCTCAAAAGTTTATCGAAAGTTTTGCGCTGCCCCACCTTCTCTACGCTTCTGCGTTTGACAGCTCAGCTCACCTCTGGAGCGTGCAGAAGTGGCAGATTAAAGGTGACGAGGTTGTTCTGGCTGGGCAGGAGCCATGGCGGCTTTAAGGAAACATGCTCTGGGTGCTCCTGCATTTCACTGCTTCTTGTGATCTCTCTTCTGCCCGCATTACTGGGCACAAGAGCGGCTGATGCTCTCACTCCACCAGGCGGAGAAAACCCTGCTCGCTGTGTTAACACATACGGCGGTGAGTCCCCCACCTCCTTTCCCTGCCTTCCACTTGCAGTGGAGGGCTTTTTTACTCCCGGTTTTACTCCGTTTACTCAATAAAGGTGCAAGGTGGAACGCGAGAGCAGCCAGAGACAGGGAGAGCTGAGGGGGGACCTGCCTGGGGTAACGCTGGTGACTGCAAGTTGGAGAGAACACAGAGCTGAGGCGGGTGCTCCAGCTCAGCACCCCTTTGCTGCCCCACTCGCTCCTAACATCCCGGGGTGTACGAGTATGTCGGGGCGTACCAACTGCATGAAGGTGAGCCTGGCTGAGCACTATAATCCCACATTACAACTTAAGCTGGACGCTCCTATCGTAACAAGGGAGCTAGGTATATCGTGTTTCCTCCAGTACTCCCGGTACTGAGCAACGCTGCAAAAGCCCAGTGCAAACACACCACAGGCCAGATTGCCAAGAGAGACCAGCATCCCAGCAGTTTCTGCTGAAACACGGGTAACAAATAACTAAGGGCATCGTATCAGAGATGCTCCATTCCCATGACAACACATTACAACAGATGGTCAGCCCCCAGCGACTCAAGCCTTGCTGTAAACCTGGTAACTTCATTAGGTGATTCGAAGGCGGCTCTGTCCGTAAAAATCTAGTTTCAGCCACGAGAAGGGAAGATCTGAGCATCTGACCCCATCCTCCTTTGGAAACGGAGGCTGAGCCCTTCTCACAACCCAGGTATTATCCTGGGGAGGAAAGAAACGTTCAGGGAGGAGCTCAGCCTGCTCAAAGGCAAACTGCGCTTTCAGAGAGGAAAATACACGCTCGAGTGGTATGTTTTTCAGTCTTGGAAATGCTAACGAGATTTTTGTGTTTGAGTTTTGGCTTTAAATGAGTCAAATCAAAATTAAGGGATTTCCGTGCGTGATACTGAACACACACACACACACACATGCTTTTGCATAAGGGATTTGTGTTTTGTAAATTACACCCTTTAGCCATATCACTAGTCATTAACCTAATTTAAATTTCAATAAGGAGATTCTCCGCTTTTATCATTAAAATTAACTAGCTCCTCACTGCGAAGATACAATCAGGAGGGCGAGGTGAAAGGATATCACCAAGTCAGTCTGATTAACTCCACCGTGTACTCCCCTGCAGTGATACAAAACCAACTCCCAAGCGACTTCCCCTCGCTGGGGGAAAACGTGCCAAAGTCTCCCTTTTGCAGTGTCTCGCAGGCCGCTCGCTGCCTGCTGTTCCTGCTAACCGCTGTCTGGCAGGTACTGCCAACGTTTGTAAAGACACCTCTGGGATCATCTCGCGAGTGCCTTTCTACGCTGTGTTCAAAGGCAGAGGGTCACTGCAGGAATTACCGGTGTGAGCAGCGAAGGCAATCCTGGGGACCAAACCTGGTGGCTCCCGGTGCCAGGCTGCCGGGTCTCTCCGGTTGGGAAGCTCAGCCACCATCACCAGTTCGCAATCAGAGCACGCGATGGCCCCGCAACCACCCACTGCTGCCCCGGCGCCCGGGACATGGCCCAAGACAGGCAAAGAAGGGAAAAGCTTTGTCTGCCAGGAGCCGACAGGACAGGGCTGTTGTAAAAACACCAGGAAAGAGATGCTGCCACATCCAGACGCTCTCTGGAACAGGAAAATCGGCACGTGTGGGGAGGCAGAGCTTGGATGGAGGAGATGTCCTCAGGGCTCGGCCAAAGCAGAGCCCCCCAGCCCCAAGCCGTGGCACGGGCCCACCGGGACCTGCTGCCCCTGAGGAAGACACGAGCAGGCGGGTGCCGCCAGGCACCGAGCTCCAACCGCGTGCCTTGGGCTGAAAGCAGGAATATCGGGCAAGGAAATCCCAGCCGTGCTGTTTAACAGGGTTCAAATATTCATTTGGGAGGATGCTGCAAGTCCTGGTGTGAAATGAGCAGGTAAAGAGAAAGCACCCAGATTTAATGAGCTTTTTTTTTTTTTTTCCCTAAAGTTACTGGGGAACTTCATGGAGCCAAATTCCAGCAAAAGAGGCACCAGGAGTATAATAAATCAGAGAGAGAAGTACAGCTCCTCTATGAACGGGTGTCCTGCATCTCTAGACCAGCGGGGGAGAAGCCACAGGACTTTCAAGGCTGATTTGCCTCGGGGCATACTCTTCTGCAATTTTTTCCTTCCAGAAGTAGCTTTAGAGCCAGCGCTGAGCAACACCAGCCAGCAGAAAGACAAACAAAGTGGGTGGTTAGAGCAAATACAAAGATAAGACCTTTGTAGGGCTTCATCTAGAAAAAACTGCTTCTCAACAAAAGGACATCCAACAACTCGCTGAAGTGCCTCTGATTTTATGGGTCCTGAGGATGCAGTAGAAAATTAACGGCATTGTAGATTTCACAGAAAACAGGTAAGAAAGGACGTTGAAAGGAAATGTTATTTTAATTGGATTTCTTTGTTCTCTTGTTATCACCTCAACAATGCCTGCAGTACTCAAAAATCTTCCGGGACTTAAGAAAGCTCCATTTCTTTGATTCCATTCTCATTTGAAACTTATATGAGAAATATTATTGGTACGTAAGAAAAAACACATGTACAAGAGTATGCAAAGGACACACTATGCTAACTGTCGTAGGGTAAACCTGCTCCACACAACCGGCAACAGATGTAACCCAAGAATTCTAAATTCCAATCAAATGAATCTGAAGATTAATTGCAAAATCCATCAAAGTACTTTGGGGAAAAATGGTAAACTGTACATAAACATTCAGGGACTTTTGCAAATTCCCGTAGCCTATAATTAGATTTACTGAACGCTATCAAATCCAAGGCTCCAGTGCAAACATAGACAGTTTTTGTTGTTTTAAGATGGGTACACAGATACATGAAATGTGTCTAATTACCAACAGTTGTTTTGTTTCCCTCTTTAATTTCAACAGCACAAATCCACTCAGCACAAGAGCTTCATGTACACTGGAATAATTAACTGCAAAGTCTGAATGTCTACAAAGTTAAAAAGTAAAATAAAAAAATGGAAAACAGTCATAAGCCCTTGATGAACCATTTTGGCAGCGAACGCAGGGCAGGGGTGGTGATGCCTACACCTCTCCTACCATTTACGTCCAGATTCATTAAAATCTCATCTTTACTTTTCTCATTACAGAGAAATATAAACGAAAGTCCTTAATCCTGCAATTTCACCCAGGTGAAGAGCTGAGTTTGCATGAAGCCGTTACAGGGTTACTGGACTCTGTGCCTGCAACAGCCCTCTGAAGGCTGCAGAACCAAAAGAGGTCATTTCTAGCCACAGGATCTTCGGAAAGTGTCACCCATTTCCCCCAAAATCCCCAACCCTCTTTTTTGAGGAGGACTTTTAAAGATTCCCATATCACACGTTACACACGTTACACAAGAGGGATGCTGGAGTGTGGACCATACCCTCTGATCGACCACGGCTGCGCTTTCCTACCAGAGAGGGATTTAACTCATCAACGTCTTTCCCCTTTCAGATGCTGAACCTACATCCAGATCTAAAGCGATGCAAGACTTGCTGTCTCTCATGCGCAGTCCACGTCTGCATCCATGTGTTAGAATAAATATGTTAGTATTTTTAGTAAATGCACAATTACATATAATTTTAAGACTAAAGTCACAGGACGTTTAAATACACACACACCCAACAGACACTTTACAAACAAAATTACAGATGACATTCTTCAGTCTTAACTGTTCTATGCAAAATATTTCCCAAACTTGAAGAAAGAACACACTAATCTGTTTGCTAGCTGAAGTAATTTTAGAATTAACTAGAACACTTTTTATTATTATTGGTACTTGCATGTTTAATTTTAGAAGCGTAAATCATGTAATTAAAGCTTTGACATAAGAAGTGATTATGTTCAAATGCAGCTCTCAAGCTACAAGAAAATACGGAGGGATGATTCCAGATTTTTGTATTTAAAAAAAAATCCATGCATTTTAGAAACGTGCCACAGAATACTGTGTTAAACATCACTTTCCTGCAAGTGCACTGGAATAAACCAATAGGCATCATCTTCCTATAGCTGCTTCAGCATTTTGGCTTGCAGTGAGGCTTCCATCGGGTTAACAAGTGGAAAATCGGGCAAAGCGAACACCTTACCGAAGCTCTTTGGGGACTGCGGCAGAGGTGCAGTGGGTACGTACCGAGCACGGGCGGTGGGTCGGGAGCACGTGGGCAGAGGCAGCGGCAGAGCCGTGTGCGCAACGCCCGGGGCACGCCAGCGCTGCGGCACAGGCACAGATCGCCTGTAAGATCCGCCCGCGTTAGACCCAACGCAGCCACCTGGGACATGCTGCCTGGCACAGCCCAGCCCGTGTGCCTGACACTGGGCAGCGCGAGAGCGCACCAGCAGCAACACCGAGCTGTGCCGGCTGGAAACCAGTCCAACGGCATCCCTGGCTTCAGCGTGGTCTCAACTAATCCAGGTTACTCTGCCTATGCCGTGACGTAGGAGCGCAGAAACAGCCAGCCGGCAGAGATCAGCTGCCACCCTCCAATGTGTTACTCCATGATATCATGCATCTGGTTTTTTGAGACTCCAGACTCAAGAGAAGTGCTTTAAGAAGTTTTACACTCTATGTGTTACTTGATGACATTGTCTGGGATTCAGAAGACAACATACGGACTACAGTAATTGAATGGTGTATTGAATGAGAATTGAATGAGACTTTTGCCCCATCTGTTTCTCTGATGCAGCAATAAGTCACTAGGACGGTATTTTCCTAAAGTCCCGGTTCCAGCCTCAGCAGGACTTTCCTGGCGCAAGCACCAGAGAAGACAGTTCCCAAACACACACCTGAGGTCTCCCATCCAGAGACCACGCTCCGTGGGCAGGGCAGCGGCACTGGAACCACATCGGGCTGTCGCACTGGTATGGACAGCTGGAGAAATTCCTGGTAGCACAGACCCCGACACAACGAAGGGGTACATACACCATATACGCCATGTGACGCAGCCGGAGGGGTCTCCAGCCCCCAGAGCAACCCACGACTGGGAAAAACTACAGATTACTTTTCGCCATTAGAGCCACAATGAACAACTTCTGTATGAGATCTGTCTTCCAAAGGAGTATGACAAAATCTCCCCTCTATTCCCAAACAGGTTTAACTCCCAGACAATTTCTTCTTTCTCTTGTCTTTTCCCCTTATTGAAAAGAATCAGCACTGCTGAGTTGACGTAAACTGATAGTTACATAAGATAATTTTTTATAAAACACTTATAATTTCATATTGCAATAATAGGCTTAACATAATCTCTTAGACTTTGTTGGAAATTAGACCCTTAGGGAATTAGAAGCCTAACGCACCTTAACTTTCCATTGTATTTTAAGTCTAATTGGCTTAGCATCTTTTGAAAATTCCAGCTTTAATTATTTGTTACATTAGTTCTTAAAGTTACAGCTGAGTAAGAAAAGTGAATAACAAGGTGCTCATCCCAGTTTCTAGGCAGGGTAACAAAAGTCCAAGTGCATCAGCTGAACCTCTGTCAGAGAAGCACTTCGGCCTCTCCAATTTCCAGGTTCCAGGAAGGCAAATGCTTGGAGCATCCTGAAATCCAGCAATGCCGAAGAGCAGAAGCAGGGAAGTTACCCTGTACCCCATGCGCTCAACTTGAACAACTGGTAAATTGGGGTATCCACTGACTGACCTCTGTAACACGGAGATGATTTTGTAAACAATCTGTTTAATAAGCAAAATTAATTCTGTAATCCGACTACAGTAATGAGCCCCCCTCAGCTCTGCTTCTCTACTAGTGTAATATTATTCACAGCCTATCTAGACCCATGACAAAGGATGCTTCTATACTTTGTAAAGTAACTTAATCCCGTGGTCCCTGTATTATTCCATTTTTCTAGACTCTGGGTGTCCTTTTAAGAAATCTTCCTTTTCAAATTGTGCTTTGCATGGAACCGGAGCTACCTGTCAGCAGAACTGCTGCCCAAATCACAGCATCTGTGCGTGCAGAAAGGCCATGACTCAGTACCTCAAGAGGAAAACAAGCAGGACAATGCAATCAGCTGGCATCCATGCACGAATTAATGGGCTGTAATTTCTGAATTACATACATTAATGCCTACAGTACTATGAACACTATGGCCAAGAGTAATTCACTTCCTGAGCTTTTCTCAGAACCGCTTATGAACCTCCTTCATGGTCTTTTTGCTGTTTGCATAGTTCCTTCGACACTGAAAAGATTCATTTTTAAAAAAGAATGGAAACAGCACGTGACACTAACGTCTTGCTGCTGTACGCCGGCAAATGCACAAACTGCAAAAATCAATGAGCTGCATGATTCTCTTTGCTTATGGTGCTTTTACATCTCGCACAGCTTCGGTCATGGCTCGGCATCCAGCCTGCCTAAAGGTCATAATATGACAATACTTGGAGGAAGAGAGAGGAAGAAAGGGCAGTCTGTAACCGTGGCACGTCTCTTAGAGATCTACAGTCCCCTCCGGTGCCAGTGGGGATGGCAAAGAACGCTTTCCAGCCAGGTCTCTCTTCCACTGTTGCTGAAGTACTTTCAATAGATCTGCACTGGATTTATACTCGCATCTAGATTTAAAGGGGATTATCCCACGACGAGGAGAATGAAGACAATCAGATACTATCCCACAGATGTCTGTAGAAGTTTAAGAGGTTGCCATTGGCCCTGCCATCAACAAACTTCGCGATGCACCCGTGATTTCACATTTGCCCACCACCACACACTCTCTGCCAAGCACAAAAGACTGGCAATTATTTATCACTATTGGCAGGACACCAGGACCAGGCTTTAATTTAGTACAACCGATATTGGTTTTCTTTTCCTTCTCCTGACAGCAATTCCAAAGAGAGTCAAAATAAGACTGGATCCCAGCGTGGTGGGTAAGGTATAGGCACATCATAAAGAGCTCTGTAAGAAACATTATGGGGTTGCCTCTGATTTTTTTCACAAACAAATAATGGCAAAGCTATACATTAAACCATTTCTAAACACACGGGATGTAGGGTGAAAGACAGGAGGGTTTGTATCGTAGATGAGAACTGGACACAGGATGTTACGTGACTCACACCTTGCTCCTCTGCATTCCTGATTTGTCGAATGGAACATTAGGATGGGGACCAGGTTGCAAAAATTGATACTGGGATAAAGTATTTTCCTACTTCATGCGCCCAGTGAGAGCCAGCCTGGATCTGGGGACTGAAGGCTGGTGCCGGGTTAGTCCCCTCTGCCGGTGGCTGCCAGTGTGGAATTCCAGCTGGCTCCGAGGGGCCGGCTGCCAAGCTCGGCTGGAACTAACTGGCAACTCTGCAGGCAGTTCCATTGGCTCATGTAAGTGCTAAGCGGAGAAATAATATGAATCAACTATACCTAAATGAGGTGGTTTGCAACCAAAAAGGAGAAATAAAAAGAAGAATACACTCAAAGGTGTCTGCTCCTCTGGGTTCTTACAGCAAATAGCCAGGGCACGTATCCATAAATGCAGCTGGAGTCTAATTTCAGGCTTATCTTAAATAGTAGCGCATTCACGGATTTCGCTGGCATTATTCCCAATTTACATTCCAGCACATTGTCCCATCTCCATTCCCTGCCTCCCTCCAGGAGCGGAGTTCCCAGAGGTCCAGGGCTCCCGAAACCTCTACAGAGGCTGCGTGGCTTGGTCCGTCCTGTCCCTACACCTGGGGAACGGATGCTCGCCTGAAGCACAGGCTGAGACCCAGGGGGATCACGGCCCCAGGGCAGAGCTGCTTTTACAGAGCGGAGGAGAGGAAAGAACGTATTTGTCCCTAAAGCTGGCAATTTAAAGCAGTCTCTCTGCTGATGGATAGCCTATCTTTTTGTACAAGCAGTGCTACAAGACCAAGGTGAAGCACATTTGTGCAATGCTTCAGAATTATCCGTGTTAGAAAGCACCTCTATATATAAAATATTGCTATTACTATTAGCCTCTAAAGTAGGTTTCATCCTGCAGAGATGCAACCTTAATAAATCTGAAGATGATTTTAAAATGTAAACAGTGTGTCGGAATATTCAGTACTCAAATTCTTCCTCCGATTGCTGGAAAGGTACGAGTCCAGGAGAAAAGCAGAATAAATCTTAAAGCTGTAATGAAAGCAAGTTAACTTCATACCTCTTCCCAGTCTTATTGCTAACCACGGCACAACTAGTAACTTGGGGGACTAGACGTGTTTCCATCGCAACATGTGTTACTGCATGAGGACATCAGACTTTGAACGCTGTATTTTTTCTGAATCATGGCAACAGGATGCCCTGCGCGGAGCTTACCAGTATTCTCTTATTTGTTCGGCACTTCTCTGTTTGCAGCCAGAGTGACCTTTCTGGAAGCACGGAACGGTCAGCTGGTTAACATATAAAATATTGAGAAGGTCAAAGTGTGTCTTAGATGACCACGTTTCACATTAAAATTCAAATACATCGCTGTTACCATGTAGTGCAATGAGAACATGCAACAGCACAGAACAGTGGTTTTGTGACAAAGGTATAAATATAATCATTTCCCAATATTCTGTGATATGTGAAATCTTCTAGCCATACTTTCAGAATGTGACATTTTAAATAGCACTTCTACTTCCAGAGGCATCTGATTTCCACAGTCACCAAAGTGAGGGCTTTTACATTTCCATTTTCTATTGGGAATATTCCCACTGGGTGCTTCTGTCACCAACTTGCAGGTGAAAAGGGAACGTTACGCATTGAACTTGTTCTGGGTAACGTTTTAGGGAGTTAAAATAAATACTTGAAAATGCGTGTCGGAGAACCTTCCTTACATTGCACGCCAGAAACAAGCAGCATCTTTCGCACCGGGGGGTGAGGGGAGCCGCTACCCGGGGGACAGGCCGAGGTGGAGCAGAGCCAGTCCCGTCCGACTGAACGGGGAATGGGGGGAACAGGCTGCAGACGGGCAGGGCAAGAGGGATAAGGGGGGAGGCTTCAAAAAGGGGACGTATTTGATCAGTAGGAGTCTTTTTCCTAATTCTTATAGAAGGACAATATAAAAGTGCTTTTTTTTCATTCTTAAATCCCACACTTTCATGTACTCTATATTACCATTGCATATTTATGGACGGGTTTCCATGTCTGCCTGGCTGCTTTGCCTGTCAACTCACAACAGCTCAGATCTCCTGAGAGAATAAATTTCATTGATCCTAATATATACAGTTATGAATATAGTTTTTAGCGATATTAGCATCAGAGAACATCTGTTTACTTTGAGTTAATCAAGACTAATATTTTATCTTCTGTCTGGCTACAACACCCACCTATATGAAGCATTCTGCTTCAGTTGTAAAGATGGAATCCTTAAGTAACATAATATTAAGCACATACCATATTTTTGACAGGGTTTTATCAGGTACTGTATGATTAAGACCGACTGATTTGCCTCACAGTTGATCCCATCTCAGCGTCCTGAAATAACTCAGGATAGACGGTAGAGAACCCAGAGGCGTGCAGTGGTACAGACAGATCAGCGTGGCACCCTGGACACTTTCCAGCGATGGAGAGAGAAGTTGAGTCATACTTGGAACTTTCCTCCAACTCTTTATTTCAACAAAAACTACGGCACAAGGCAAATGAGGGCAGACAGGGAACTCTTGTGGCCCCCTAACCCATTTTCCCTCACGTGGTCCTCGCCACACTTATGCAGAATGCTATTAATTCCTCCACGTAGGTACCCATCATTAATACGGGCAATCTGGATGTACGATATCAAAGCCTTAAATTCTTGCTCTTGGAAAACACGTCTGTTTTGATCTTTCTATGCAGCCAACCAGTAAAAATGTTGCACATATTTTCTGCACCTATCCAAAGAAATTTATCTTTCACACCCTACTTCATGCCATATGTTGGAAGCTGAAAGAATGAAGGATTTAGCTGTCAGTCTCTGAAGGCAGCACAGGCCCTCTTCCAACTGCACACAGCGTCAGATCTGAAAGTATGACATTTCACTTTAGCTTCTGTCAGCACTATCTGCAGTGTATCACTGGTGCACTGTTGAAAATATTCTTGATAGGCAGCTCATATGCGCTGGATAAAGTGCTCATTAATCTTGCCTTTAAAGTACTGAGAAGTTGGGTGGCAAAATTCTTAAGTGAACGCGCTCGGCTCCCGCACAGAATGGATGTTCCCACTGCACTCCCCAGCCAACAAAGGGAGGCTTCAAAAAGCCGCCTGCGAAGTGATTTCGGCTCTGTTTGTTTGCTCTAGGTACGCTGGGTTTCCTTGCAGAAAACCTCCCTCCTCCCGGTCGGTTTTGTGCTGGCAGCGAGGCACAGCCCTGCAGCGAGGGGAGCGATGCTGCCAAGGCACGGCCCCCGGCGGGGGCTGGCTGGGGACGGGCTCCGCGCCCCCGCATCCTCTGCGGGGCACCCACGGCCCGCCACGGGCCTTGGGACACAGCCCTGCCTCCCCACGACCGGAGTTAATCCTCTCACCGACACAGAGCAGGTGCGTTTTGAAAGAACGATTTTGAACCCCCTCAAGAAATAAACGCACGGGGTGTTTTTTAACAACTGCTCTTCCCCCATGCTGGAATACTTTAGTATTTAGCAAGAATAGTTCAGTCTGCAAGAACCTGGTTCTCTGACAAATATTTTAAAAATGTTTCCACAAAACAAGGACACTTCATGAAACATTTAATGAAAATATGGATTTTTGCTTGTTTTTAATCCCTTCCCTATTAATAAAAGATTGGTTTTTTAAAAGATTCACTATTTATTTTTCTCCCTCTGCAACCTAATACAGTAGAAACAGACAGCAGGTTAGGCATTTGCCAACAGCAACAAGAAAACAATAAAATGAAACAGAACAATATTTTTTTTAGCTCCCCCTGCCCCTCCCTAAAACTTCCTAGGCAGAAAATGTATGGTAAGAAATTCATTCTGACAGGGGACCATCAATCACTTCTGGTGATGATCCTCCGATTTCTGATTATTGTTCACCTATGTTATGCTTATACCAGCATTCATATAAGAGAACTGATTTCACAGTAGAACGTACTAAATACTTTACTAATAGCTGAAATCCTGCATTTCATAATAACGTCAAACCCATGTTTTGGTTGGAGTCTTCCAGTGCAATTCTATGAGGAATAAAAAGCCAAAGCAGAAAACAAAATCTCAGAGAGACAAAGCTCTCCCTTTTCAAGATAGATTTACACTGTAAGCGATACCCATAATAAAATGATTGAATGCCATTTATTTTAGCTTTATTAATCTTTGTAGTGTGCAAATATTCCTGCACTAGGTAGCCACGCTGGTTACACCCTGACGTACCCACTGACCAAGCACCACACCAGGCAATGACAGTAACCTGCAACGATCAGCTCCAGCCGAGCCTGGCGAAGCCTCAAAACCTCTGAATTTCAAACCAAGCTGGTAGGAAAGTGGCTGCACCAACTCCCTGTCTACCTGAGGCCCGGCAGGAGAGATGCGGGAAGACGTTCTTTGATTCATTCACACGGAAGTATGAATGAATCAAAGACCTCACCCAGAAACGTTCCTCAGGCTCCATTCATGCTCGTGAAACAGAAGCACGGGCTCAGCATCCCACTCTCACTAACGCCCATGCCTTATTTTCCCATGGTAAAGCACGTTTTGGTGTACATTCTGACTGTCCACATTTATTACCACGTAAGAATGTCTACACCATGATTTCGGATGCATGTAAAATCCTAAAGCACGTACACTTTACTAGGGAGCCTCTCTCAGTAATAACATTCAGCCACAAACTCTAACAGCTTAGTGTTAACTACCCTCTGCCAATATCTTAACATATATATCCTTCACAACCCATCTGCTTTGGAAAAATCTGGCAGAGAAGATCTGGCAGTGCCTATGAGCTATGCCCTACGGCGCACGGAGGATAGGGGGAATAAACCACGGCCAGCAGGTTCTCCAACAAAAACGTCCTGTCCCCCGTGCGAGCTGACTGACAGCTCAAGCGTTGTAGCCGTGCTGTGGCTGCACCAGGAGAGAGAACATCTCCAAGTCTTTGCTGAAAAACACCCTGTCTTACTTCCCATCTTCCCGTAACAACTGCTGGGTCCCAAGACCATATGGCAAGAATAATCAGTGGGCTACTAATGCTGTCGAGAGTGCATTAGTAAAGGGGGACGTACACGTGCCAGAAACACCTCCCTTGGAATCCCACTGCAACAAGTTTGGAAATGAGCCACAAAGACCCCGAATCTGTTGCTCACCACTAGCTTGAGAGAGGAGGCACACAAGGTCTGCAGACGACCACCTGCTCCGTGAAGCTCCTCAGGATGGAGCTTCGCCTGACTCGTCAGCTGGGGGATGACGGGGAAGGAAGCGTGGCATTTCAGGAAAACCAACCAGAAAGGACCACGCCGGTTAGAAAGAACGCTTTAAGCAACAGAAACACCTGCTAAGTCAATGTCAAGTTACCACCCAAAGGACAATACTTGTATTTTCTGCCATGCCCCAGGACGCATGAGGCTCAGCCCAAGCCGTGGGTGCGTACATGGGAAGCAACACGTGAGACCTCGCAGTACGTCTGCCTCCTGACGTACTAAGTCCAGAGACTGTCTGGAATTGGAGTCTTGAACAAATAAGGCTTAACTTAGCCCCGGTGAAACTAATAAGAAACTTTGTACAAAATGCCTTTTAAGTAAAACCTACTGAAGCTTTAGACCTCCATATTAAGTCTTCAAACACTCCATCTTACAAAGGTCAAGCATCCAAACAAGAACTCGACTGATGTACAAATCTAATGAGAGATGCTCGCATACACTCAGTGTGTGTGTGCCAGAACGACTCTTCTGTGCATCAAACTGCCACCCGCACAAAGAGAGTCCCCGAAATGATCACAGTCCATAGGCACACAGCTGTGCACGGGTTTCTACCTGCAAATTTGCACAAACTTGCACGCATACCTTATAAAAAAGCAGAGCTTAAAGAAATGTGCTCAGCAGACACTGCTTTGCCCATGGCATCTAGTTTTGGTTCTACTCAAATAACAGAGAGGGGGGTAACAAGCCAGATCTTGCCCCGAAAGGACAAAACAGCAGGAGATCACTGAGGAGTTCTTCAGAAAGGCACCTATATGGTCCGAGCCCACCTGGGGGGTCTGACTTGCCTGAGACAATTTAATTGTACCACACAAACTAAACAGCTCTCTGTCATGTCAAAGCGTGTAGCTTCACTTATCAGCACCTAAGCCTTTTTTGGTGAAGCAGAACTGAAGTGTTTATGTGAAAGCTGCTTATGTGGCCAGCCACTCGAGAGTTCTCACTTTAAAGTACCATGAAATAGGCACACTATTACGGGAATTAGGGACATTTCTCAACAGAGGGCCAGCTGGCAATCACAGGACACCCGGCTTCATCTGGAACGTGACTGACTTCGCACATCTCGCCCTGACCAACCGCACGTCGGGATAAACCCGGAGCATGTTGAAGGTTTACCTCCAGAGGTACCTCATCTCTGCTGGAGCCACGGATCGGCAACGGCGCAACACCAGGAGGAGAAACTCTCCTCTGTAAAGGCCATAAGAGACCCCCGGCAGTGCCTGGGAAAGGGAGAGCGTCAGAGGCAGGGATGTCACAGCGATCCTGGGATGCTGGGGAATGTTTCACAAAGCTGTACTTGATACTGTCTCATGTTTTCGATTCACTATTTTACTTAGTAGACACATCTGGAAGCGTTAAGATTTTCCTCTGTGAAATTTAACTTGCAGAGAAGACTCTCTTCTGACACATTACAAATTTCAATCAAAAAGTTATAACTTGCTGAAGTGCCACGTACAGTTTCCTATTGACCCCGCAGTGGCTAGCGCCACGATCTGTTACAGGGGAGACTCAGTTACGTTTATTTCCCTGAGGAAGTATTCATACTACCACAAAAGGGAAAGCTGGCTTGAAAAACTCTGGAAGGACCCAAAGTATAAATGTCCCCTGATAAAAGTTGCCATGAAGCATTTTGACTTCATAGAAACAAAACTTTACAGAAGGAATACTGACGTATTTCCAGTTGAAATTTTTCAGACACACAACTGCAAGAGAAATTTCCCTTCCTTTTTCAGGCGTGAAATTCCAGAATTTCTCCCACAATGGATATTTCCCATTTTACTGTGCTCCTGCCTGAGCCTCAGTCTGCCGTCAATTCAGTGGAAATGCTCAAATCCAGTATATTCCTATGGAGAATTCTGCATATGTGTTAGAAAATGCGTATCAGCAATGGCGATTTCCACCTCAGTACACACCTACTGACAAAGCACAGTTTCCCAGGCCCTTCCAGTCACTCGGCTACACAGCCAGTGAGTAAATAAGGAAAAATCCCTCAGTATCTTGGAGAAGGCAAAATCTCTGAGTTATTTGGTATCTGCAGCCTCCCCACGGCAAAGGCACAAATGCAGCTGGACGCGCACACTGGGCACCGAGCAAGGACCCTCTTTCCTCTGCACTCCAAGGTGTTGCTGTGACTGTGAGACCATTTGAAGCATCCCGATACATCTCCACCTGCCCATCCCAGCAGCTCGAAGCGTTCAGCCAGAGGCACTTTGGGTATTTACCCCTCTCTGAACTCCGCGTGCTCCAGCTCCACCCTTACTGGTACACCACAGGCTCGTTTTGCGTTATGACTAACCACAAACCTAGCAGTGAATACAGTACAGACCCACTATTTAAAATGTTTGGCGTTATTTGTCATTTCTGTTGGTTTTCCTATGAATTTCTTTCCAGAATGTGGTGGATATATTAATGATGGGGAAAGCTGCTGTTTTAACAGCAATAGAGTATCCCAATAACACTTTTGTTTCCAAGTATTTTCATGTCAAGACTACAATTTCAGGCAATTAAGCGTTTCACCATCCCTGGGAAACAAGTAATTATTGTCACTCCCATCTAACAGACTGAGGATCTGGCACACACCAGTTGCTGACTAAAACAGAAACCGGAGCCGGGATGTCGGGAGGTGCTGCAGACGGAGTGCGGGAGCCGTTCGCAGAACACTGCACCCTGCCCGGGTCATTTATCCTGACCCCAGGAACTGCAGATCAGCTCCAAGCAGTTTCATGCTGTCTTTTGTTTATCAAGCAGGGTACTTCGAAGCTGTGAATGCTTCTCAGCCATTTAAATGCCATATTTTCCCTTGAAGCTCCTCGGTAAATTCTTAGTGTCAGTGACATCTTGTGGCAATGAACTCTTCGCTACAGCATATGGCAAACGCCGGCAGGAGAGGGACCGGCAGCCATCCTGCCTGCTGGTCCCTCGGGTACCGGTCTGGCCCAGCGCGGAGCCAAACCCCGCGCAGCCAGAGCCTACAGCCCCTTTCGGGATACGACCCCTTCTACCAAGGTCTGCCCAAGTGAAAACCTACAGGGTTATTCCAAACCCAGAAACTAGACATCATTTTTCAGATTTCCTGTCCTTTGTACTGCTTGAATGCTCGGGCTTCTGAAGTCCGTATGATTCATCCCGAGAGCTTTCCGGCTCAGTATGCAAATTTGGCATAAAATACATTTAAACAAATTGTTTGAGTTCATAAGGACTCAAATAATTTTGTTTTCTCTTTTCCTCGTTCTTTCTTTTGTAGAATAAAAAGGGATTAGTGCATGTCCAGCTATCTAAACGGAACCCTTTTAGGAAAAAATGTTGACAAAGGAGAATGTATATTTTTATAGCTCTGAAATCCATGCAGAAAATAAGTATTTCTAAGATAAATACCGCAACTTCATAACTTCAAAAAGTATTTGATGAAACAAAATCAATTTTATTTAGCTGCATTTCATTTCCTTCTGTTCTAATACTTCCTTTTTTAGACTTTCTTCTGTCAGTTCGTGTTGTTGGTCTAGTGAGTATTAAAAAACCCACTGAAAAGTCCATGGCTGGATACACAGTCTGCTTAAACAAGTGGAATCTTCTTTACTCTCAGCAAATCTGAGGTCAAGCCCTTTGACAGTCTTAAACAGAAGGGTATTTTTGCATTATGGCTGTTTCTCAAACACTTGCAACGTTCAGCTTATTTACACATCTTTGCACACATCAGCACACGCTGTCAGTGGGAATTCTCTATCTCGGTGCTGTTATTAAGCAAACTTCCATACAGGTTACTTGCATGGGATTTTAAAAGTTGGGAGAAAGAAGGAACCTGGAAGAAGAGAAGCAAGGGAAGCGCAGCAAACTAGAACTGGGAGATTAGCTACATTCAAACCACCAAAAGGTCACAATAAATGATGTGTGTCTGAAACACATATCTGATTTCATCCTTCTGAATGCAGAGTCTTGTGAAGTACACAGACATACAACAACTCGCCTTTTATAGCCTAAGGAGAAAAAATTTAGGAAAAGCAGAAATTTTAAGAGGCAACGGCAAGGCAATAGGAAATTCCAAGTATCTCTCAGTCTCTTCAGTTTGGAAAACTGTCTGAACGGTCTGCTCCGGGCCTAACACAGATTTCAGGCACTGGAAATCCCACTACTACATGCGAGAAGGAGGTGTTTAAAGTTGCTCATTTCTCACTGCAGGCGTGTCTCAAAGCAAACAGCGAATGTTCTGGAAAAAACACTGGACAAAACCAAAATTTTTGTCAACTGCTATTTAAACACTTGTTCAAACTCCTGCCTACTCTCCCGATAATTGCTTCCCATTTAGATCAGTAATTAAAAAGCAATTGTGCTATTTTACATGTGTTACCATCAATTTACTCTTCCACTGCATATCTGAAAAAATGCAAAATGAAAGCACTTGAGCCTGGATTTAGACAGTCTAAATTCCACTTGAGTTCCTGCACCTAATGTTTCCAATTAGCGAGGTGTCTGTGCAGACCCAGCAACCGGGAATCAGGAGGCAAAGAGCCCGAAGCCATCTGAATCTGGGCCTCCCTGCAAGCACCTTGCTGCAAAAACACACCCTGATCTGCAAGGGCTTGAATCTGCAGACGGGTTTCTGGGCTGGGGCACTGCTTCCATGCACTGCTTCAGTCAAGGTTAGTTCATTGATTGCATTTAAAGACAGGTTATTGACAGGTTTATGTCATAAACCGGGTAGCAACACTTAAAAAGAAATAATCTGTCCATAACCCTGATCCATAACTTCCCTATGGCATTTATGTAATGCTCAGTCCTTCAACTGGCTCAAAGAAGGCTGCACTGAAGTTGTAAAGTACGGCTTTAGTAAGGACTCTTGTGGAAGAAAACCTTAAGAATGGGACTTTTCCTATGAGGAACAGGTATCTGAACTAGATAAGGAAGGGTTTCTGAGCACGGAGGGACGTGTCTCATCTGTGCTTATCAGTGAACATGACGGAATGGAATCTATACCCTGAAGGGCTCCTATTTCATGACAGGTGGAAGATGGAATGTTGGTAACAGGAATCAGGAAGTCCCATGCTTTCAGAAAGCCAAAACTCTGTAGACATCTGTCACTAAGAACTGGGTTTGTTTCCATACCAGATCACGTCTCTTCTGCATGTGTTTGTTCTTAAATAATACAGCACCGGTTGTAAAATCCACATACCTCCACAGCTGGGTGACGGCCCTCCGTATTTGTGCGAACCAGGGTTACTAAAACAAAATGGGCTGACGACATCTGTGGCCTTTGGAAATGTGTTTTGGAACATCAGCACGGACAGAACATCAGCAAGAAGTCAGGATGTCTGCAAACAGCGTGGACCAGAGCAACTCAGGAATGTGCCAGAGCAGGAACCTGGGCATCCACAGGCTGCTGGGAGAACACTATGAATGCATTAACTCTTCTTTTGTTACTCATTTTGATCAAGAGGGACGCAGCAAGGACGGCATTCCATTTGCTCACAGACAATAGTCAAGATTTGACCAGTGCAGCAATGGCTAAGACAAACACAAAGCACACGTGTGATGGATGGAAGAGCAGTGTCATCACCTGAAGACTGCTGAAACCCATGAAGTCACCTGCAAAGCCTTCCAGGAAGAACTCAGACTCCACGGTCAATGCAAGTGTGTTGGATTGGCTCAGTCACCTTCAAGAAGGCAAATCACTGTAATTCCCTTTCAAGGCAAAACAATTTCAAACTCACTTTCTCAAAGTTAGGCACCTAAGCACAAGTGGCCTTATTTCCAACAGTAGCAAGCACTGAGGCTCTCAAAAAGATGAATGGGAGCTGTGATTGCTCACCACTGCTGACAATCAGGTGGCTTGTGGTTAAGTGTCTACATCTGCAAAAGAAAAAAGCTGGCTCAAAGGCTTCATTTTTACTGCAAGTGCACGCGGGGGTATTTGAGTGCAGCCAACAGTCTGAGCGCCTTCCTTGCAAAGTCTTGCAACCTCCAGCAAAAAATGCTAAAAGCATCGCGTGGGTAATGCTCCTTTTCTCAATTTGCAGTTGTACCTTCCTAAATATTTTAAAAGTTTGACATCAGTTGCAGGCACAGGTACCCAAGAAACGTGTGCCTTCTGCAGTGCGGGTTCCCCCGGGAGCCCGCCATCAGGCAGCGCTGTGCTTAGACTGAAGGGAATACTGCTGACTGAAGCCCATTTGCTGCAAAGGATGGACAAGAAACTAAAAATTTCTTTAAATAAATTCTTTTAAGTTGCATCCATTAGGCTGGAGCTCACTTAGGCTGTATATTCTTGCCGTGTTTGCGGTGGGGCTGTGACTTGCCAGATACGCTTAATAAATCTTTCCCCCATTTAGTCCATTTATTTTAAGAATCAGCTGCTCAGTAAAACACAGAGAAGGGTCACTTCTCACCAGGAAAACAGAATCAGCACTCCTTGCCCCGAGATCCTGTCCTTCATGCAAAGAAAAGAGTGCCCATAAATCTACAATGGTGGATCTCAACAGCTGAAATGGGATTTATTTGGATGCCTTCCACACACTGCAGCTATATTTCATAACCACTTACAGTGCTCACTAAATTTTGACATGGCTGTTCTTGCAAACATACTCTTTTCACGGGGGGGATACTTAACTGTACACCTTCTACCCACTCAAGAAGTATCAGACTGACTACCTTACAAGCAAGATCTGAAATCTGTTGCTACTGCGCCATAACTCTTCTTGAAAAGGTGTTTCAAGTTCTAAGCACGATGACAATTCAGAAATATTTAAAAACACAACCTAGACCCATTCTTTGCATTCTCGACAGGATCTCAGTTATCATTCGATCTCCCTGTTCACCGTCACATTTTCTGCTTCTAAACAGACAGGGAATGTCCTGACATCTAAATCAAGTTAAGGAAGAAGGAAATAAATTTTTCTCATTTAAAAATCTTTTTTTTGGGGGGAGGAAAAATACAAAATCATTTCATCACCGAAAGCACAACGCACCGGTTCAAAGCCTGACCTCAAGGAAAGTAAGAAAGAAGAAAGTGAATATTGAGAAGGGTGTCAGCTACTATACCTAGGAGAGAAGGAATTAAATTAATGAAGAGAAATTAAGCCTGAATATTAAGATGGGGAGGAATTTGTCACAGAGAGGCTTCTTCCTCTTAATGCAGCACAACACAACGACGTATGCTTTTTGCCTTGTGGAGAGGTTTACGTGCGTACCAGACGCCTGACTTCCTAAGGCTTTGGAAAAGAACCGGGTGCCCTAACCGTCCTCTACGCCTCTGGACGCTCTCTCCTCAGACCCTAACTAATCCTTATTCATTTCACTTCGTCCATTTCCAGGCTGGAAACGAAGCACTCAAGTGCTCTGCGCGAGATTATGGGATGATGTTGTGGAAGCAAAGCTGAAGCCCCACCACGTGGAACATTTCAAGGCCCACTATCCTGATGAACGCAGGAGAGCGACCAACCAGTCCCACTCCGCGGGGCAGGCTGGCGAGAGCAATCCACCACCTCCTCCCCGTTCCTCTTTCTCCCAACCAGAAATCCAGTTGTGTAATGACAAACCCGCAGTTTCAAAACAGAGCTGCAGCTTCTGTGCAAACTCAGATTTTTCCTAAAGGGAGTCTTTTCATGCTCAAAGTACAACAGACACTCATGTAACTACGAACCACCATTTTAATTTTTCTTTTTGCCTCATCAAGTACTTAGTGAGCAGAAGGTACTACCTGTGATAAATGCTACCTGTCAAGACTTTACTTTGATCATGCTTCAAGAAGGAAGGATTTCCAAATCATTTGCTTGGAAATTTTTAATTCTTAAGTGGGTTGTTTGTTTGCCTCAAAGGAAGCACTAACCTATTTTACATTGTCAAAAGTCTATTTTTAA
Source organism: Larus michahellis (assembly GCF_964199755.1). Lineage (NCBI taxonomy): Eukaryota > Metazoa > Chordata > Aves > Charadriiformes > Laridae > Larus > Larus michahellis. Next base: position 2,038,770 of record NC_133907.1, on the reverse strand, counting down.
ACAAAGTTTTCCTTTGTACTTTAAACATTCCCTAAAAATACTTCTTAGGCTCATTTTGTAAAATTAAAACGAAGTAGATGTTTAAACTATCATCTGATTCAGCAGCCCTGTCGCTGTGCTTACCCAGCGCCTGTGGAAGGATCAAATCTGGCCAATGGCTCTGTTCACCTGAATTAGGGTGTTGAGTTAATACTGTCATTTGTCATGGCACCGAAGTCCCTCTAACTGTGTCAAATCGCAAACAGGAGAGATTCCTAGTTTTGCTGAAAATTCTTTTAAAAGTCACAAGCAGAGCATAAGTATTACAGCCCTCTCACTAGCCCTTCCTATGGTTTATATTTAGTGTCAAAAATAAAATGAGGAGGCTTGGTGTGGGAGGTGGTATAAAAGGTCACCTCTAGAGCTTACAGAAAGGATTTGCCTTGCTTCGCTAAGCCCCAGACACCGCACTTCAATTTTACCGGTTAAATTTGACTTTGCAGGACTGGGCGGGAGGGCTGCGATTTATACAGCGCAGTCAGCAGAATCCCCCGAGCGATGCATCACGGCCGAGCAGCGGCAGGAGCTCCCCAGGCTCGGCCCCGCGCAAGGAAACTGCGCCAGAGAAAAACCAAAGCAGCCTGTTTTTCCTGTATGATGGAAGATTTGGAACTACACTGATATTCGGAGCCGTCATGCTCTAAATGACTGGTAGCCTTTTTATGGAAGAAGACAAAAAAATAGCCAGGATGTTGTTATCATCTACATATCACCTGTTAACAGAGGGGTCCTAGCACTAATATTACCTATTTTAATCAACAGTAAAAGCAGCAGCAGGAGAGTGATTCTCCTGGCAATGGAGACTTCGCTTTCTGCATTTGGAGGATGCTCTTTTCCACTCCTTCATGTCACGTCTGAGGGAATTATTCACAGCAAACACAGCAGCCAGACCCCTTTGTTTTGCACTTGCTGTTCTTAAGACTCGAGAATTTCATTAAAATCCTTTCATGTTAAAAAAAGGAAAATCTTGGAGGAAGGAAAAAATAAAGCTTTTCCCCCCATTTTATTTACAGACACTGCTAAGCCTCCTTAAGCTACTTTTGACTCGCTGTCTCATACCCCGACAAAGCAGATGTGAGGAAGGCAGATATATAACAGTACAGCACGCACAGCAGGGCTGCCAACTGTCAATAAATTTATGAACAGTTTGTAGATCTACAGGAGTTTTGTGAAAATTCTTATTCTTTCAGTAAAAACTGGCAAGCTCTCCTGCATCTTGGCAAAAAAATATATAAAATTACAATTTGAGAACATAGCAGTCTACTTCTACCTGGAAAAAAAAAAAAAAAACCCAAACCATAACCCTGATGTTGCTGGATCAGATCATTCCTGCATGGAGCTCCCTTTCAAATCCCTCTGATGTTGGAATGGATAACGGAGTTGCTGATGTTTAAAAGTAATTGGCAAATGAATTCTGCAGGATACCAAATATTGTGCAACAGAACGTGAATGCTGTTTAGTTAACCACTAAAATAGAAATACTTTGTTTCAGAAATAACTTACTGACATTGGAGTTTTAAAAATAACCACAAAGAATTACTTTTATGAAAAATCACATGGGATATTTCCCTTTCTGCCCCAAAACTGGGTAGGTTGATATTCAAATGCTAATCTGCACGAACAGCTCCGAGCTCCGGTTTCACTGAGCAACTCGAATGTGCAAAATCTGTGCTTCCAAAATGTAAAGGCTGTACTGAAACCGTTTTGCATAACTGGCTTAATATGCATGAAATTATAGGGGCACCCTACAAATTAGTCATTGCGTGCTTTGTACTTGCACCTGTTTGGGTGTCTGTAACCTGCCATTTTCCTGTGTGGGTCCAGCAGGCAAACCCCACACCTGGAGACCCCACGTACGTAATCCACAGCGCACGCCCCGGGGCAGGCGTAACGACGGAGGTCAGCTTGCTATCCACAGACATTTAAAATATCAGGCCCCGAGCTCCCTTGCTCTACGGCTAAACCCTAAATTCAGTTTTTGCCTCTCTCCAGTTTTACGGATTGCCAAGGTTTGATTTAGAGAAGAGCAGCAAGAACACTACTGGAGAGAAGTCTTGCCCACAAATTTTTATTGTAACAGAGTTGAATTTATTCCAGCTGGCTTTCTGCAATGCAAATAGTACAGCCGAAGATTTTACATTCAAGATTAAGCAGAATTTTAAAGGCAGGAAGCACGCCTGCCTGCAACAGCATCTCATGAGGTCCCACATCTCTTTGTGTGGTTGAAAAAATTATGAAGAAGCTACAGAACATCCATTCTTCTCAGTAGCTTTCCTGGTCCTATAGCTACAAGTTAAAGATTTCCAGGGCTCATGCCATCTGTCAGGCTTCACAACCATTTTGAATACTTACTTCAGCCACGAGCTGTGCTACGTTTCTATCAGCTGCTTTTATCAGCACTAAGTGTTCAAGGCCAGGCTGGACGGGGCTTGGAGCAACCTGGCCTAGGGAAAGGTGTCCCTGCCCATGGCAAGGGGTTGGACTACATCATCTTTAAAAGTCCATTCTGACCCAAACCATTCTATGATTCTGTCAGGGACTTAATAAAATAAAAGTAAGGAACTGAGACTGTGTCTTCATCTTCTTCCTATTTTGGTTTGGGTAATGATAAACATGAGCCTTTCATAACAGTCTGTTTGTATTATTTTTGAAAGTTATTTTAAATGTGTAAATTTGAAGTGTACAAGTGAAATCAACTGTAATGTTTCTCAGCATCCCGAATGTCAGAAATGGTGTGTGTGCACACACAGACACCCCATCCGAGCAGGGGAGGGAAGCAGCGAGAGCAAGAGCTCACATCCATGCCCAGACAATCATTCTGGAGGGAAGAAAAAAAAAAAAAATTGCCTTATATCAAACTGAGATTAAGTGAATTTCTGCCACTACTGAATGACTTGGGAACTCTATGCGCTTTAATGTACTATGAGCTGTCATTCTCATCTTTATACAAAGACACTGAGTTTCTCAAGAGCAGCTTGAAAAAGTATTCAACATTTTCTGTACTTTCTATATGTATTTTTTTCCATTAAAATGATACTGCTGCATGTTAGCAGGAATAGCACAGACCTCTCGTCTCCCCCGGTTTTCTGTTTGTATATATTATTTATGGGGAGAGCTGGCTCCAACCCTTGCATTTAGGCTACCTGACACTTGCTATTATAAAATATTATTGTGACCTTTTTTGAGTTCTTAACACTGTCATTGTTTACAGCTGGCCTCAGAAATTCAGAAAAAGCCCTGCAGGCTTTTCCTTGGTCCATGAAATTCCTTTCAGATTTGATGGGTAATGATTCGAAAATCTCCATTTTGTTCTCTCCCTTTGTCAGCAAGGATTTGGCTGTCCCCAGACAACACCTGGACCCAGGGACGCGCTGCACCCATGGCCGCAGCACTGAACGCAGGGCAGCAGCACGTTTCGCCACCCTGCAGGAGCTGAGTTTTGAACTCCATCCCGCCCTGGCCGGGGACATGGTTTGTGAACCCAAGTGCTGCGACACTGGTTTTAACCCATCCAAAATGAGTTCTTCAACACAGCCACTGGTCCCACGGCTACACGATGCCCTGGGACTGCTGAACTGGCTCTTTAGACATGCCCCTTCAAACTCCTGACCCTCCAAGGCCACGGCCATGCATCAGGTATGACTTCACATGACATACCCCAGCAGAGACCCCGGAGACTGGCATTAACCTTTCACCATTTGCGCCCCGGGAAGAACAGGCAGCGCATCAACAGCAATTGAGCTGTACGTGCCCCGGAGCCCCCGGTCCCTGTCCCACCACCAGCACGGCAGACCCAGCTCTCGCTCTTGGTGGGTCCAAGATCCAGTCAAGAACAAGCTGCAGCTACGAGCGCACCCGCCGTTTACAGGAGGCAGCCCGGGGGGAAACGGCGGCATCGAAAGCCGTTTTGCAGCCGGCGTGTACCTACCACACGAACACTTTCAGCTCCAGTAATTCTTTTATACTGCAGCAGGGACAAGATGACAAATCTGATTATATTAAAGTCCATTCTTTCACCCAGCTTTCCAAAATATGCAAGTTTACCATACGCTTTAATGGAAGAATAACCTGCCTCTTTGTAGGTAACTATCGTTTCAGCTTTAAGGGATTCAATCCCTTCGTGCCTGCCTCTCCACGCGTGCTGAGGAGTCGGCTCCTCTGTATTCCTGGGCAAACAGTGCTTCTGCCGAGCCCCACGCTGCACGCCTGCAATCTGACAGACAGCAGCTACGGAACCTTTGCAAATGGGTCTTCTCCATTATGGGGCATTTGTACCCAAATTTTAAAAGATATTCAAGTGTCTATTTACTAATTATGTCAAATTAACATTAGAAGCATATATATATATATATAAAAAAATGCAGGGAGGGAGGAAGAAGGATAGATATATGGATAGATAGACAGATAGCTAGCTAGATAAATTGTCTAATGTATTTTGCCACCTCACAATTTAACTGTATTCTACTGCATCAGATTTTTTTTTTTTTTTTTAAATTTCAGAGAAGACACATTGTTCAGTTTGTCAGTGCGAGAAAATTCATACCAGGTACTGCAGAGAGCTACTTACCGGCACCGTATACAATTTGTAGGTAATTCACATTAAATTATATCTCCCATTCCACTGTGTATTAGAGAACAAAAGATATGCCTGCAAGAATGACAATGTTACATCTGCATAGGGAGTCTGTGATTATTATACAATAAGGCACATTCTTCCCACATCCACCTTATGGAAATGTGGATGCCCCGAATCAAGGGCCACATTTTGATACCACTTATGTCAATGGGACGTTGCCACCAGATAGGACAAAAGATAAATTTCTCTCCCAATCACACTGAATATAAAAACATAAAATACACTGGGAAAGAAGGGTGGTGGAGGGCTTTTTTCTTTCTTTCCTTTTTATTTTTTTCAGGAGGGTAAAATTACAGATCTAGTCTAACGGTTTTTTTCCTTCTGGTATGTGGGTGTCAGGATGTCACAGGTTCTTCTTCACCTCGTGAAATATGATTTTGCTAATGTTTCCCTCACACTATAACAAAAGCCAAGTAGGCGGTATGTACTGGCTTCCAGAAGTGCGAAGTCCTATTATTTTTTTGTAATAAATTCAAATGCGGTCTGCAGGAAGGAGTTTATCCTGGAGAAGGGATTAATTTTTACTCTTCAGCATCAGCGTGAACACACCCGCGCCCGTGTTTGCACGTGGACTAACATCGACCTATGGACGAACCCCGAAATAAGCATAAACAGCGGCAGGAACCGTGTGTCATACTAATCCACGAGAAAATTCTGGGGCATGTAGGTGTGAGGCTATTTACGGGATTTCCAAAAATGTCAAAATGTTAGCAGGTTTTTTAAATTTTTTTTTTGCACCTGCAAAGTGAGGGTTTGCAAATCTGCAGTTCTCAGCACATGTGGAGGCAGTGTTGAGGCACCGGTAAACAGTCTGAGCCCGGGTAAACACTGACGGTTTTTTCGCCTCCTTACATAAAGGAGAAAAAAGCAGAATGGCAGCTTATCAGAAGGGCTTTATAGAAACCCAAAGCATGGAAGACAGGAGTAAAAATCCAGAGCAGTCTCTTGCATTTAGTGGAACAGCCCTTCCTAGTGCTAACCGCAAACCCCGAAGTGGCTTCAGCAAACCCTCTCCTAGGGACATCCAAGCCCAGGAAAGCAAACGGGAGACGTTCACCCCCCGGTGGGTGGCACCCGCCCCGGCACAGAGATGCTGGGGACTCCACGGCGAAGGAATGACTGGTTCTTCCTTTGGCCCTCGCGCGCCCGCCAGGTCTCACCACGGGCCAGCGCTGGCCCCGCCGCAGCGGGAGCCGCGGAAAAGCCCCGTAAGCATCGTCTGAGGGGCAATCACAGCAGAAGCGGAACGTTTTCCGAGGTGACTCTTTTCCTCACACAACTTTCATCAAAGATCAAATAAAAAACCTAATTACAGTATGTGTATACATGCTAGCTCACACACGACCAATCCCTATACTAATGAGTGAAGCATTTTAACGTTTGAATTCTAAGGAATCAAGTCTTTGGAGAGCTTTTTAAAAACACCAAGCAGTTGGGGTGCCTGATGTTCTTCCTCCTCAGATTTTGTCACTTAAAAGATATATATATATAAATGTTTCTTTCCAAAGCAAGGCCCCAAATGAAATTTTTGCCCCAAACGCCATCCTTCATAATTTGCATGTAGTTAAACACTTTCCATTTTCTGTCAATTTTAACATTATTTACAGTACAATGAGGCCTAGTTTTAATTGAATATCTAAATAAATGCTTTCTAATAGATGAATGCTTAGTGTCTGCAATACGAAGAGGCAACCTTGCTACAGCTAATTATGTCCTACTTTGGTTTGGAGTTTATTTCAATCATGAAATAACGAAAGGAATGGGAACACAATTTCATCCAGAATTGTATGTTTACTCATATATAATTAATAAGGCCCGTACCTAATTTGCATTCCAAACTCCTCAAATGAATCTGTTTAGGCAGGAAATAACATGTCTAATTGGTCTAAATGGACAGGTTGTGTCCTGTCAAAAGCCCTCCCCTTTGCGAGACGAAGCCCCTCTAACCCACCGCGCCGCATGGGAACTTCTGCCAGGACACGAGGGGAGGGGGCCTTCTGGACGGAAAAAAGGTCACTGCCTATACGGCAAACAAGTGCGAGGAATAAATTCCTTTACGCTTGAATATTAATCACTTATATGTGAATAATAACCATGCCCCATGAGTCTGAATGATCCACTCATGTTTGTGAATGAGCTATCCATAGAGATTACTCCCACACAAACTTCTGAAGACCCAATCTTGCTGCTGCCGAAGCCAACAGTAACATCTCTATAAACCTCATTACGCTTTGAATTTGCCAGGCCCACAATAAAATATTACAGTCTTATCATTACAGGATAGCATTTCTCAAACTTCAAACTCACTGTCGGTTTCCTAAACTGCGGATACCCAAATCCATCCTTTCAGAAACGACGATTTCTTGAACTCCTTTCAAAATATACACACGTGCACACATATACGTTATTCAAACCCATTGATTTTGGGAGCTGCTCTATCCGAGCCAATACATACCGCATACGACACTAATCCGTATGGCTACGTTTTCAAAACACCTACCAGCGCATAGGAGAACTTCCAAATTAATTACATGTAGTAAAATTCACAAAGGTGCTTAAAAAGGTTACTTAAAACACTGTTGCTGCCACATGCGTAACACTTAAAACTGAAATGGGGCCATGTATTACCGAGTTCAGCACCGCTCCGCCGGCCGGAGTTGTGAAGATAATTAAAAGCCACTCTAAGTTACATAAGAAGATTATTCTTTTAGGAAGCAGTGCGTTAAAGGCTTCGCTTTGCTTCCACAGCACTTAGCTATTTGTTTTGTTTCTTAGAAGTGTTTTATATTAATAAGTGCAGTTTTATATGGGTTCTACTGCTTTAATGTAAAACAGATGAATATGAATGCGCAGTATTTACAGGAGATTTCCCCCCTGCTTTCTGCTCTATTTTGTCATATTGTCTGCAGTAGATATGTGATTTTTATTTCCCCTTTAGCAGTGAGGTAATTTGCCCACATTATTTGCTCTGTGGGCATCCTCATAACACATTCTGAATTTATTTCATGATGTCTCTTGAAAGCACTGTGAATCCAAGACATGCCGAATCAAACTAATGAAGTAACCCCTGCACGAACAAACCCTCCCTGTCTCAACTCCGTTAGAGGCAGAAAGGACGTAAGACTGATAGACAAATATTAAAGATATAATTCTTTTGGACTTGGTCCACATGTTCACAAGATAATGAGACCTTAACAAAGACATAGATACGCATATGAAATATTAGATCTGACATTTCATTTGAGGTGAAAATTGCCAGTCCTCCTAATGACATCTTTTCTTACCAGGTACAGGAAAAAAAAGGACTGAACTGTAAAAACTTGCTTTTTTCACAGCACTGATTTGATCTTACTGTGCCTATTTTCATTGAAGAATTTTAAAATTAATACAATGAAAAGCTGGCAAGAAAAGGCAAGCTGCTGGTGACTCACCGAGAGTTCCTTTAATTTTAAGAGCTCAACACCATGAAACAACCTTGCTGATATCACCATTACTCCCTAATTTGTGGCTGGCTCAGGCCTCTAAGATTTAAACTGCGCTACAGGAAGCACAGAGGCTGAATGTAAAGTGAGAATGTGCCTCCTCCAAGTTAACGCTATTTATCTTGAAATACTGAGGGGGTTAAAACCAGTTTACATCAACCTAGACATTTTCATTCCTCAGGTTGCATCTTCAGCTCCGTTTGTGACCTTACAATGCAACGTGTCAAAAAGAAGAGGCATCTGAATCTTTTATTCCAGCTGTAGTATTGCGTCCTGCATACATTTATACATTTTGTTTATGCTCCAATGTCACATTCCATTCCACATCGGTCACTCACACACAGCTGCCAAAAGTTATTTTCATTAAAGCCTTTCAATGTGTTGGTAGGGGAAGGAGGTCAGGGCTGAGACGCCTTCTTTTTTGTTTGCTTGCGTTTTGTTGTTTTTTTTAGAAGAGAAGAGAAAATATCAAGAATACAGAAGAAAGGAAAAGCTTCCCAGACAATACCGCAGAACAAGTAAATGCCATGGCAGATATTCACTCCAGGAAGATAAAAGAGACACTCAAGCAAAAAGTTCCATTTCACGTATTTATCCTTCAAGAGATGACAAGTGTTGTAACGCAATAATTGCAACTTCACTAACTCCATGGCATTAACCCAGCAGAACCAAGGGTCCTCTACTGTAAATGCTGCGGAAAAAGGTGGTGGGACACCCTCACGACTGGATCTTTTCCTCCTCTATAGCCAGACCGCAGCAATTAATTAGCCCTTAGGCTCTCGGTAGAGCTCCGGTATCATTCTTGAGGCTTGATCTCCAAACCACTGGGCACAATGGGCCAATCCAGATGGGATGCTAACAATGTTCTTAATTTTAGTCATTTAGTTAATATAAATGCAATTATTGGCCATATTCCTTTCTTCTCCTCCTCACCCTTTCAGAAGAATTTTGAAACATGGGCAGGCTCATCCCACAACATTTGTGCCAGCTCTCAGCTGCAGGACCAGGCTGTCAATAGGGCTCGATCCCATCATAAGGGTCTAACAAACATTTGCAAGCTTTCCCGAGCAAAAATCCCTGTGTCAAAAGTTATGGAGAGTGTCCTCCTGCACATCCCTGCGTTTTCCAAGGCCATGACATTGAGCAAAAAGAGCAACGCAACATGAACCACAGCCCCTCGCTGAAACTGCAGCAGCACACCTCAAGAAAGCAATTTTCAAGGTTGCAACTCCATTACACCTGTTTGGGGGGTTCAAGTCACTTTCCTGTAATGACCACAACCTTAATGGGGTCTCTTAGAGCAATCGGTCCTCATCAGGCTGCCCCTCTGCCTACGTTAGCTTTTCCATTCAAAAGTGGAGCTCACTGTAAACTACTATAATCTTGGAGGATTCAGAGAGGAAAAACAATAACAAAGAGACGGTGAAGGGAAAAAGGGAAAAAATGACACGTGACAGCCGACGGTGCCAGTTAAAAATGTAATCTTTGCACGTAGGAGCAGCACAGCCTTAACATTATACACGCAAAGGTCTCGGCCATGTTTGATGTTAAATGACCCCAGTGAATTATGACGCAACCTCGCTCTCCTTGGCTACACATGCTCCGTGAAAGATGAATAAACATAAGCCGGTCTGCGATCCTGTATGTGTGCTCAGAGTAATCTTGAGGAATTACTGTGAATCCTTCCAAACTGTCTGAGCCCCTACGAAGGGCATGTTATAAAAGGCATTCATCATCCGCTAAGAAGCTACATCTGGGACATTCCAGCGCCTAGGTAGTCCCTAAAACCATTTAGCTGGGAGAAATGGCAATCAGCAAGATAATCAACTTGTACCACCCAGGAAAGAAATCACCCAATCCCTGTTTTGAACAATCATGTCTTCTCAAGGAGATTAAAATCTGGAGATGATTTTTCAGTAAATCTACAGACAAAAGAGGGATAAAAATATTTTTTAATTCTTCCAGAATATTAAAACACTATCTGGAATGATAAATATCACTAAGAACCCAAAGCAGTATTACTGGTCATGAAAAACTGGACTGTTAAATGTTAAATTGGAGCGGCTAAAAACCCCAGAATCGATGCTTATTTATAGCACCGTTCCCTTGATAGCTGTAAATAGCATCATTTTCACGGCTATAAAATGCCCTGGCATGTGCTCCGATTCATTCAGCACAGGTCACGAGTCAGATCCAGGACAGCAGATAAGCACGTGCTTAAAAATAGGGTGCATCTAAGTCCCAAAAGGTGGCCACTAGGAACAGTAACGCTGCTAAGACCCCTTAGTACTTGAATAGTATCCTCTACCTGAGAAGAGAATTTCTTCAGCCCAGATTTAACTATAAATATACAGTTCTCAACAACTGATGGTGATTTTTAATTATTTTTGTTGCTGTTAACATGCTGGACATATTCCACTGAATTTCATACCCTATAGTGGAAAAACTGTTTATCCTAAATTATAAATTCTTCTTGTGGACAGAAATATCGATCTACCAGCAAACAGCAGTTTTATTTACTCAATATCCGTAAGAACAGGCTTACAGAAGTAATTTTAATTATTAAGTCTATGTTCAGCAATTATACATTACGTACAAATTTCATTTCTTTTGTTAATTTTAATAAAAAGTCCATTCCGTGCCTGCTGTGTTCCTCTTCTACAGAGGCATTTAAAAGATTAGTCTTAATTATGGGTTTCAATATACAATGTGAGGAGGAAAAAAACCAACAAAAACACCAACGATGATGGATGGACCGCATGGCTTTCTGCTAATTTCTCAGCAGGCACAAACCCCGTGGCATTAAAAACATAGAAGGAAAGAGACTTCTGAAGTTACTGAGGGGAAAACATCATCAAAAAGCAAACTCATGTGGTATCTGTGTCACGTGCATATGGCACAGGCTAAATCCTCAGAATTTCCTATCTGCAATTAAGTCACATTTTAGATGATTTTTGGTGTCAGATTTTCAAAGAGCGTTTTGCTGACGCAAAGACTCAGCCCAGAGGCTTGTAATGAATGAATTACGTACCTGATCAAACTCATTTCACCAGGTGTCAGGGAGCCACTTGGTTTTGGCATTTTGCAAATCCCACCACGCACCCGTCAGCATCCCTGGGGATCCCAGTCCCTCCAGACGGCTGGATGGACGCTCAGTGCGTCCACGCGTCTGCGTAACTACAGCCAGGCAGGGACATACCCGCAGGCGTACGGCAGGGACAAGTCCGCGTGCCTGAAACACAGCCCCTTTCTGGGTCTCACGCACTTAAGCACATCAGCAATCGCCATCAGTGGATCCTGTCACTGATCTGTATTCGCGAAACATTCCTCAATGCACCCTGAAGGAGGAGTAGTTAGAAACAAACATTAATGAAGGAGATATTATGGTGATGGAGCTATGTGAACATTATCTGGTTTGAAAGTTTTTGCTGCTGCTATTATGGCCTTATCGCAGATGAGCACCTGGAAGCTGCTGAACGTGCGAACGTGCCAGTATCTCGGTGACAGCTCAGGAAAGCAGCTCTCAGTTCTCCATCTCCCCGGCTCCCGTCCTCCCCAGCCCAGCCCAGTTACGGGGCCCAGATGGACTTTGCTCACTGGGAGATGTTGCGCTGCTCACTCCCCACGCCAAGTCCCTCTGAGCTCGGCAGCCATGCTGCCTGCTTGAATCGAATGATTCACCAGCCCCTCTCCACTCGTCCGGGATCTCAATGTGCTCTTTCTTTTCTGCTCCTCTCTGCCCTTCTTCTCCAGTTCAGTTGCATCTGAATTTCATTACAGCCTTTCTTCCCAGTGTCTCAGCGCATCCACATTCATCCACGTTAACTCTGAACGGCAAAGTCTCACTATCTGTTGGGAATGCTGACAACAGATTGTTTCATAATTAATTGAAAGGCAAAACCTGGACATTCTCAATCAATGCTGATGGGAATTACTTTGTCCAACTTCAGTAAATCAGCAGTGCATGGCACAGGGAGACCAACGCTCAAGTTAAATACTAGTTATTCCTCTGTGAGCTAAACATACAAAATTAGTGCTTATTTTAAGAAACCTTTTTAAAGCACTGCTTCAATGGTGAGTAGTGTAGACATTTGGGGGTAGGTTATATCTGGTTAAATTAGCTAATATTTGCCTTCAAGACAAGATTACATAATATTATAGCTTCCACTTGCAAAGTCAATGGGGATGTGCAACAGGGATCAGACATCCATGGTATACAACCATCCTACCAGAAACATGGAAAAAGGGCTCTGCTTTTTACAGCACCCATAAAAATGTAAAGGTCAGTTCAGTGCACATTTAATCACCTTGGTGCCCCATGGCTGTAACGTATCTGTGACACAAAGGATATGGTGTACAGTATTTTGCACCCGTGCTCCTGGTCTACCCAGTATGGACTAGATTCTGGTTTTGGTAAAGCTGAAATAACTCTGTATGAGTTATTCTATAGGAATGTTAATGCAGTGCATATTTGAGTGCCTCATGTGAACTGTAAGATAAAAACTGCCATTTGAGATGAGGCCAACGGTCTAGAACCTCCTCCCCAGCTGCAGTCCATCCCCGCGCTGCAGAGCCCATCTAACAACTTCGCAGCAGTCGGCTACGGAAGATATTATCAGCTCAAGGATGTTGCTCATTACTCCCTTAATTAGAGCTTGCTCCAAGAATGAAGGTTTATAGTCTTTACTAATCCAACTTTGGCCATCTTTCTTACCTAAGTAATCAGGGCTCTCACAAATCTTATCAAGCTTTATGTCCCGTAAGATTTAATGACCTGGATGAGATCGAAGGTCCTGCTATGAATCGCATTGCGTCTTTGCCAATGGCCAGTACTAGATACTTTAGACGTACAATACAAAGGTACATAATTAAACATACATTTATGTATAAATATAAACATACATACACGTGTGTGTGCTAATGCATAAAATAGAATGCATATAATAAATATATATATATATAAATAAAAACAAACTTTCTAATAATGAACAACTCTAAATCTTTCGATCTTTCGGAACAGGCTGCCCAGGGAAGTGGTTGAGGCACCACCCCTGGAGGTATTTAGAAGATGGGTAAGACATAGTGCTCAGAGATATGGTTTAGTGATGGTTTTTGTCAGAGTTAGGCTGATGGTTGGACTCGATGATTTGAAAGGTCCCTTCCAACCTTGGCAATTCTATGATGCTATGCACGACGAAGCAGCAGTCACACACGCGTGCACGTCAAAGCAAGTGCAAGCCCCGCTGAGCAAAGGAAGATGGGCGCCCACAGGCCACTGGTGGCCGCGGGGGAGGCGGGACGGCAGGGCTGTGCCACCCCAGTCCCTCCTGAGCAGGGTGCGCCTGCCAGCGGTGCCGAGCAAAGGGCTGCCAGGGTTTAGCGCAGACGGCAAGAGAGGCCGTGCCCTTCTCTGTTGTTTTTTTTTTAAGGAACAAATTGGGAAGAAGGGATATGTTACACAAAGAAATTCAGCACATTTTTATTATGCGGAGAACCTGACAGAGGAGCTACATTTTCAAAAGGAATCAACTTTTGTAAGGAACAGAGTAGTGAAATATTTAACCATCTGAAAGGCCAAAGCTCACTATATCACAGTTTTGCTAGTTATGCTCTCACTTGACTGAACCACGGGAACAAACGAAGGTGTATTTTTTTAACGTTGGGTCAAACCAAACTAACCGAGATTTCAACTAGTACTTTTAAAATGCTCCCTTTATTCTGTTCCAGGTACTTCATTAAAATACGAGTTAATCTCATACTATACATTAGAGTATTGTACCTAGTGACTGTATAGGAAAGGATCTGTCAGGCTTTTCATTACAAACCCCTATTCTAAATCACAAAAAAAAAATCCCTCTGGGCTGAACCTTGGCATACAAGAAACTTGAAAGAAATTCATTTTGTGGTTTTTGAATTCTAAGAGTGCAAAGAAAATTGATTTAAAATGTTTAAGAGACTATGTCGTGCTTATGTAACTCAAAAAATAAAATTCGTGTTTCTGAACAAAATCTTGCTGGTTCATTAGTCCCTACCCACAAGCCAAGCAGTCTTGCTTTTAAAAAACAAGCACCCTCCACTCAAAACTAGAGATCTTCCACCTTCCCAAATGTATTTTCTATAGATGAGAACTTGTACAAATGCTACATAATATCCCACCAAACTCAGACGAGGAAATATTCTTGGAGGAAATATTTGGGATACATCAAGACTGTGTTCAAATGGATAGACGTAAGTGATTTAAAAAAAGAAATGAAATAAAAGAACAGAAAAGGAAGAATAATGATTACAGCAATCCCGGAAGCCGTATGAAAACAGTCTGGCTTCAGCCTTTGAAGGAAGACGGGATATTTACAACACGAGTGGCTGTCTCCTTGCTGCTCCTCCATTTTGGAGAAGGCTGGCAGGGTCTTTTGAAGCGTCCACCTTGTGCCATAGAGGGGTGTGGAGAGCGAGGCGTTGCTGGGGGGAGTTACCACCTCTGCCCGGCACACAGACCGTGTCTCTGAGGCAGGAGAGCCACCGCAGCCAGCTGCCCGCCCGCAATTCAATACCAACCACCCCCGCCGCAGGGACCCACTCAGACAGGTAGCCTTCAAAAATGCACTGGAAAACGCTGGCTTCCTGAATGCCTTTGAGGTTGCAATGCCTAGTTTGCCTTACAGAGAAGCTAAATGTTCTCAGCCCACTGGTCTCCAAACGTGGAGCCATTTTTGCAGCTGGTGGTGGGGATCAGTGAGGAGAACGCTCCCCACCACGACAAGCCACACATCTCACCTCCCTGGTACCTTGTGCCAGCACAGGCGCAACCCCCGCACAGCCCCGTTCCTTCTGCACGTTGGGATTTAATCCAGCACCGCTAACTGTCATGCCTGTAACTGCAGCCGCTCCTCTGCTGCTCTCCTCTGCTGAGACACGTGGGTAGACACGTGGGTTGCCCCGTGGCCCACAAAATCCCCTTTCTCCTCCAGGGACCAAATGTCCTCCCCTTCCCTCCTCTGCTTGGGCACCTTTTAACTTTCTGCAGCCTGGAGTCAGCACGACCCCTGCCCCATGGTCGAACTCGTCGCAGAAACAGTGGCTGTTTCCTCCCTGAAGTCGTGAAATCCTCGCTCGATGGGCAGATGAAAGGCAGCAGACATCGACTCTTGGCAGTGGACGGAGGGCTGGATCCTGACTCAGCCCTTGCACTGACACGCTCCTGCTGAACTCAATGGGAGTTAATCCGTAAAATGACTGGCTAGAAATTGAATCAGGATGTCAAAAGTCAGTTCTTTATCTTCACAATCCAAAATCTTTATTAAGTTCTCACTCAACCAAAACTTGGCAAAATCAATGGGGCAAATCTCAAAGTGCTTACTCGGTTTTTATAGCATTGGGACTAAAGCAAATTTCTATTGACTTGAGTAGGAGCTTATTTGAGACAGGACCTAAAAAACAGTGAAAAACCTATGAGATGTTCAAAAGTAGTTTGAGGTTGTTTCCCCAGAACCTTTTCCTCTCTAGGATGAAGAAAAGGGGATATTCACATCCACAGAAAATCTTTAGAGACACATTCTTGCCAAAAAGCTTTTGCAAAAACCTTAGTTCTTCCATCAGCGCCCTGTTTCCACCAGTGCTGTTGTTCACCCATGTAACACCTTCTTTTCACCCCTTCCTACAGCACGAACAAATATTCTTCACATTCCCCAACAGATTTTAGGGTAGGAGCAGAAAGGCTGAGAAATTCCTTGTAAGGTAGTTCTGTAGCTGCGACTGGTGCTCTTGTTTCTTATTTCCATGCCAGATTAGCAAACGGTGCTCCTCCCTCATTTACCCTTTCTGCCTCTGAATTTCACTGCGCAGCACGCTGTTCTTGAGGCTTCTGCTTAGCTTCATCCTCTGCTGCTTCTGCCTTTCCTTCCCCTTTGCAGCCAGGTTAGTTTTTCTGCCTGTTGGCGACTGAATTTGTGGACTTTGTAACATTCTCTTTTTTTCAAGCTTCTCAGTAAAAAGTGCTCAAGTTGTGAAACTAAATCCACTGGTACTAAAACTACTTCTAAACTGCACAGCAGAACCATGATGGAGACGGGACACAAATGCACCTCTGGATCCTGCAATGCTGTGATCTGGCTCCCACATTTTTAAGTACCGTCCCTGCGTCCTCCAGCACAGCATTTCTGCCTCGCGACTTGTGAGAAGGCAGGTAACTGGCTGTATCAAATTCCGATACCTTTGGTACCACATTGGCAAAGGTGCCGGCAGAAGTTCAATTACAGATTCCCTTCTTGTTCAGCGTGTTCGCTCAAAGGACAACAATGTCTCTCCATCTTACAGCTTTATTTTACTGCTCTGAACAAGGCTGCAAGGTTTGGAGCCGCTGTAATGGAATCCGTCCTAAATAATCACCGAATGCACCCTTTGCGATTTAATAATCTTATACAATAGGAGTATTTGTGTACACCCACCGAAATAAAATGGGAGCACAATCATCCTCTGATATCATTACGGTGCTGATGCAAGTCATTCTTGAATTTAAAGGATATTTTATGCAGATAACTCTACTAAGTACATAAGGAATTTAGGCACATAATATCAACAGTTTTCAGAGACGAGAGTTCATTCTGAAATGAAGCAGCTCATTTATCTCTCTCAGTAGTGCTCTTTGCACTATCCACTTTAATTTTCCAAGAGAAAGGTGAATAATAGAATTATTCAGATAATCCTCCCCAGCCCCTCCCCCAGTCCCCAAATCAATACAAACTGTGATTTGCCTTGAATTCTCTCCCTAACGTACAATGAACACATAATTCAAATACTCGCAGGTACGCACACTTCATACAATATGCAGCATTAGTGCCTCGCGTTGCCTTTGATTTGGCATTCTGTTAGTGAGGCAGGAGCTGCCTGGATGCTCCTTCCAACGCAGGGCAGACAACAGGAGCTCTTACACACCAGCCTTCACATACGAGCTGATATTAAGAAACACTGAAAAGACAATCACTATTCTTTGTCTGGTTTCTAATTTATTCTGTGGCTGAAAGACTCATTCCGGCACAAAATTCGCCATTCAGTACCAACGCAAAGAACTACTTACAGGTTAAGCAAGAAGGAAATGTTTTAATCTATGGATTGCTTAGCATTTATATATTTGTGCTCTGACAGATAATTGCTTTCTTTGATTAAAAAAACAAAGGAGAAAATGAGCTGCGCTATGGCACTCTTCAGTTCATTAAAAACCGGGACTAGGCGCGGCAGTATATTTCTGCATGTCCCAAGTTCCAGGATCTCGTATCATGATACAGAGCTATTCTCCTGGCTCGCACTGTCAGCAAGACCAGATGGGTCTGATTAGTTCCAACCCAGAAATACAAATGGTTGACAGTCTGTACGAGACAACAGGGAACAGAGAATTCAGTGAAGTGAAATGCTAGAAACCTCCAACTGCACACAGATATTCGCCGCTCCTCAGCCTACAATAAAGGAAACGCCAGGAAACAAGTGAGTTTGGCCCTTGTTCAACAGGCATGCTGAGCTAAGAGTAGAACGGCAATCCAGTTACTGCGTGATTTCCTTTGTCTAATACATCAGTTACTTAAATATAGTTGAAATGCTAAATCCTGATGCTATAAAGACTGTAGCGACGGGAGGAGTCCCCGATCAACGATACGGGCATAATTACATTCTCTGCTGTAGATGGAGCCGACAGACCTTACGGTAAAAGACAATTTTTTCATTTGCTTATCTTAGTGATGAACTAAATCCATAGAAATGTGCATCTCGCATTTACAGAATCAGATAGGCATTAGAGAAGTCAAAAATTAAGTCTGCTAAACCTGATACTAAGAGTGTGGCATCCTTTAAACTGCTGCAGTTCCACAGAGCTGCTGAAATCCTTCCCTATGATGGGTGGAATTATGAAAAGTAAACAATAAACTCTTAATAATTGTGGAATACTTGTTTTGTTTCATAAGCTTAAATTACTTTTAGAGCGTTGCACAGGAGGGAAGGCCCATCTGCCTCTGGATACAGCCACATGAATATTACAAGCCAGCAATAACGGCAGTAGGCTGGGAACTTGCTTAGGATTCAGGATAACAGAGCAGGTCTCAATTCCCCACTCTTCCAATCAGTAATTTCCTCCCTGTGCCATCTATATTCCTGGAGATGTACAGAAGATCAGTACTCAGTATTGGAGATCACGTAAATACCTTAGAGAGAGAAATATAATCATCTATTTAAAAAAAAAAAGAAAAATAAGCTGCCTCAAGAACAGCCTGGGCAAGCTCTGTCTAGTTGATCTGAAAAACACTTTAAAGACTCCGATAAGCTCATTAGTACCGATGACTAGATAGATGCATCCAAATCCCTATAAATACAGGAGAGTAGCATCATGGATAAATATCTTCCCTTTTCTTTTTAATAAAGAGTTCCTGTGGACCACAGATTACAGGATGTCTGGTTTCCTTCTGTGGTCGCTCACTTCCCGACAGCGGGGCATAAATGGACCAATTGTTGTTTCATTTATTCCTTCCTTGCAGAAATGGAAACCCAGTTAGAGGAATGCAAGGGCAACACTGTCAAAATCCACATCTTTTGGTAGGAATCTCAGTGTAATTTTCTACAATAAAGTTATCTTTCCTTCAGTAAAAATGAGGACACCTGGCACAGAGTGGCTCAAGCTGAGAAGCAGTTGCAGAGAGTTCAGGAGCCGCCACGCCAGACACCAGATGCCTTTTTCATAGACATCACACTGTGTATTGCACATTTGTAGACATAATTCCCACTCAATAGGCACGTTAATTCCAATACTATTCATCCTCTCCACTGAAAAAACGTTTACGTTGACAGGTACATCAACTACAGAAACATAAAGAACCGCTGGAGATGTGTCTGCACCCTCCTCACTCAACATGCCCAGCGCCCGCATCGACACGAGGGACGAGCAGGCAGATAGCCCGCGGCCAGCGAAAGGCTCGCAAATGCCACTGCACCACGCAGAATGACAACCACTTAGGGCTGGGTTTTTTCCCCCCAAATTTTAATCTGCAGTAGTCACACATGGTTTTAATACAATTCTTTCATTAATCTATGGCAAGTCATGAAACCTGGTATTTTTTACCACGACTAGTCCCTGAAATTTGTCAACTCAACCCAGGAGACATGAGTGTTATACAAATCCTACCAAATTCACTGACAATGTCTCTACCAACTTCGGGGGCAGAGGATACAGCCCCTGCCTGTAACTCTGTGAAATTTTATTAGCTTTTTGAGGGGCTCCAGCCTCAGGAAATATGTGACATCGTTTCATTGCTCATTAAAAGCAAGGAGTTTTTTAGTATTCCTCACTGTCAGGAAAACTTGAAAAAGTCATCTCTGAAAGCTCTAAAACTAAGATACAAATATAAACAACGTTAAATGTGTCAGGTCCCTTCACATCACCCTCGGTTTCGGAGGTCTGATGCTTGTTTTGCCTCGGCAATACTGCAATATGTTATCTCCCATGCAAAACTGCATTAAAGTAATAACTAAAATATTTACCTACTTTACAAGGGTGTTGTGAGAACGACTGCAAATGTTTCCACAGTGTTTTGCATATGTAAAGTACTATATGTTTTAAATATTATTCTTATTTGCATACGACAAGGCAAACAAGCTGTATCCTGGATCTCAATCAAAAAATAGGCAAATGAAACCCCAAACCTAGCTACCCCGGCTGCAAACGAAGGGAGCCCCATGGAGAAGAGTAAAGCTAATCAAATCTCAGTGCTGCATCATGCTTCAAATGGTCAAGCAAGATCTTCAGAAAGAATAGGTATGACAACCTGCATATTCTGCATAATTATTCCAATGAACACTTTTTCTGACAGTGCAGGGAATCTGTCACTGCAGCAATGCCAACACCTGAACACTTGCGCTTACACACAAACATAGCAGAACTCTGCCATTTATCACTGAAAAGACAACAATGATGTGAAGATCAAGGGCTTGCATCTAGCACATCATTCATGGGAAAACACTGTAGAAAATCTTTTAAAATGCAGAAATGGTTCTTCTGGGTGACATTCTTCCTTCTTTAAATCATTAGGAATGATTTAAAATAGGCTGCACTTTATTGGCTGGCACTATTGTTATTCCATCGGATGGTACCAGAAGCTGTTTAACCCTGCCACCCCAGACGAAGACGCGTTAAGTTCTGTTCTCAGACCAAATGAAAGGCCATCGAACATTGGAGCTTAGAGGACATTCATGTATAAACAGAAGGCCCTACTCCTGCCTTGGATGTGTGCTTCCTGAGGAACCACCTGTAGGTACCTAAAACCAAAAGGTTTTCCAAATCCCTGTATATGAATATATGTGTACTCCAAAGGGAGAGTTCTTGAGAGAGTTGCTTTACATTTAAATTAGGATTTATTTATCTTAATTTATATTTTTTATCAGATATGCAGATAAAGGCCAGAGATGAACCAGAACCACGGCTGCAAAGTTTTCCACCTGCGTTGTCCTACATTTATGGGTGGCTTTTATCCAGAGCCCTGGTTTGGGTCTTGTCTTGAATTATTCAAGACAGAAGCACTGTATAAATCTAACAAAGCCGGGGGGATCCCTCTGCCATAACATCATTACTAACAGCGCAAGAGATGGGGCTGGAATACAAAGATGCAGAAATACCCAGAAGAAAACAGTAATTATTATAAAGGGTCCTAAAATCACCTGCAGGAGCGCTCGTGGCGAACGGCCGTAGCTGCACAAAGCCAAAGGCAGTGCCGTAACCCACAGAGCCTGCGAGGGCCGGAGCCAAAGGGAAGGGCACAGGGACAGCCCGGACCCTGGGCTGGGGACACTGCACAGCGGTGCTGAGCCGCCCAGTCCAGCCTGCAGAGCCTGGGAAGACAAATTACCTCCTCAAACACTTCTGATCCATCTGTTTATGTTGGTAAGTTTTCATTTGTGTTTCATTACTCTTCCTTCCCGAAGCGAGGGAGAGAAATCACAGACCTGTGTCACTCCTGCTGCCCTCTGCTCATGGGAAGACAATGCAGAAAAATGAAAGCAGCCACATTTCACCCTGAAGTTGCAAAATCCTCCAGGCTACCAGACAGCGAACCAGTTTGGCACCTGCCTTTGCAATGGGCCCATAATGCTTAAACTCATTCATCTGATACAGCTCCTCCTGGCTGCTGGGATCTCCCGAAACACGCTCAGCACATGCTTCTGCCCCAGGCACGTCTTCAAACACCCCCTCCCTCAGCTGATACAGCGTTGGCTGTGGATGTACCTCCAGGCTTGCACACGGATGTCTGCACACCAGACCCAACAGCACATGTTTCCTTGGTGTCGAGCAAGAGAAAAAACAGAAGGGAGAAAGAAAACACTTCTTCCAACAAGCTACTTACAAAATAACCACGGAACTGTGTGGTGGAGAGAAAGAACTGCCAGCTGCACCTATCTCCTGAAGCTTTATCTGGCAGGAGGAGGACAGGAAGAGAAAAGAAGAGGCACAAGCAGGTGGTCGAGGAAGGAGCATCCCAGTGAGCAGCAGAACTGTTGGGCCACGCCTGCGTTATCACTCGGGCCCCCTCGCCCTTCGGGGAGCAGTTTCATGCCCACTAAATGAGACTCAGATGGAAATCCCCACTCCACAGTGAATATCTAGAGAGGTGGCTTCAACATCACTTCTCTCGAATTACTGTTTGATCGGGGAAGGAGCGGAGTAGGTAGGCACGGTTCCTACTACTCAGGCTAAGGGTCTTCTCCGTTAGGCAGTTTTTGCACTTTTGTTTATCTGGAGAACCCTTTCCCCCCCCCTCAGGTTAAACTCAATTACGCAGTAAACAAAGACAGCAATAGTCACTTCTCCTGACCTTTGGAGAGAATGAATGTAACAGTTTTATCTGGACCAATACAAATATTGCGTCCATCTGTGCAGAAATATACCACACACAGAAGAGGTTTATCTTTAACCCCAGAACTAACCATGAAGCTACCCGTGGTTGTGATACTAATTCAAACCCACACCTACAGGTTAGCAGGAAAGACAGATTTTGTGGTTGACCTCAACACGGTCACCCACAATCTAATACTTCTACTATGCAAACCTAGCTGCACGTAGACTGCAAAAGAGAAAGATGGAATGATTAAATTTAATTCAGAAATCCAGAATGAGGAACAGAGGGATAAATCTTAATAGGAACATGGGATTAATATCTTAGCATAAATAATAGTCTCAGGAATTGCGTTTTGATGATTCAACAGTTCTGCTATAAATAATTCACATCAATAAAAGAGAGATAACATCAAATTCAGTTGGAACACTGGTTAATCTGAGCATAAAGTGAAGGACTTCACTCAAACTAAAGGACAGCTGTAAGTAACTGCTCTACTGTATGGGAATCAGCACTGAGTATTTTCTGCACATTCACATGCGTTACAAATTGCTTTCCAAGGTTACCAAAGAGCAGATAAGAGGTGAAGAAGGATAAAAAAGCTGCCAGTGGATGGAACTTAAATGCCTACACTGTGCAACAGAAAATCAACATGGAACAAGCAAATCTGCCGGGTGATCCCTTGCGTGTAACAGTGAGAAATACTTCAACGTTTCTCATTTATTGAAGTATCTATTTCTGCCTGTGAAGGGTAATGACAAAAAGAGCAGTGACAAGAAGAGTAGCTTAAACTGGAACCCACACATCAGGACTTTCTGGTTGCTCATTTCAGCCTGTCTTCATGGTTTCCACCTCAACAGCACAAACAGGGAACGGGCCACCCACGCTAACAAAAAGCCCTTGTTCTGAAGAGCATAAAAATAAATATTAAAGAAGGCATGGAACAAGGAAGTCCAAGGGGCGGGTGAGGCACAAAGGAATAAATGACTTGTCCAGTCTCATAGAGGAGGCCGGGGTACAGAGCTCGATATCACATCCAGGCTTCCTGAGCCCTGGGGTATAACACAGACCATAACATTAACCTTCTCCCTGTCCCTGGTTTTGGATGTGATCAGCAACGGGATGAGTATCAATAATGTATTTGTAAGGCTTATTATTTTTCAATGGTGCACTTCACCCCAGGGAGGTTTCCAAAGCACTTTAACAATTATTTATATATGAAAGTTATTTTTCCCCAAGAAACGCAGCCATCCTTGTGATAGAATGTGGCAGCTGTGCTGCAGTGCAAAGCAACAGTGAAACTCGTTGAGGCCAGAAACTAAGGAAAGAGACTGCATTGAGTAGAAACTGCGGGAAGTATTTAGGTAACAGACTGCAAGATTTAATTACACAAGCTGGATTCTGGCCAGCAGGCATGAACAAATGTTTTCAGTGTGTTGTGTTTAAATATTTTAATTTACTTTTTTTATAAACGTTATTGCAAAAATCATGAAAAATTGAAAGGGATACTTGTTAGACAGTGCATTCCCAGAAAGTGAAAAAAGGTGATATTTTAATCCCCTAAAGTGCTGTAAAATACATAAAAAGTTCAACTACTATTGAGATTTCCTTGAAAAAAGGCATAGATGCTTTACTGTAAAACACAAAGAACACCATCATCGGAAAACAGGCACCCCTATTGCTGTCCGCAATAAGTAGTAATGATTTAGTTTTCCTTTCTTTAAGCGTAACAAAACCCTCCAGATCACCTTGACTTCAGCAGACCATGGCTTAGACCACACGTCCTTAGTTCATTCAGTAAAGTAACTTACAAATCCTTTTCTCCTCCAAGTTCTTCCAATGCCATTTTGATTTAGTGAACTGATACTTAGTGTGTCAGGCTACAACCTATCTGTCCTGAGCCCACCTGCCTGTGGCCCTTCACACAACACGTGCAAGCAGAGCGGAGGTCACCAAGCCATGTTTGAGATCTTAATTAGCACTGCAGGTCCCTCCAAGCTAACAAGCTAATGCTCCGTTGTTCATCACATCCCTGAAATTACCCACTCATCTCTCAGGCTCATCAAGATCAGAAAGACTGAATGTAGGAAGCTACGTGACGGACCATGCATCAAAGGCACTCTACCATGCAAACCAACACCATCAAAACACCATGTTACCTTGGAAATCCCCGCTCAAATCTAGATATCTCCTCTTCGACCGACTGCTCTTGTTTCCTCAGAGTGCTAGAATTAGCTTGGAGAGCAAGTTTTAGCTTTCTCTGGATCGGTATAAGGGCAATTAGAGATTATAGTAGAGATACTAGCAATTTATATCCGCACGGAGAGTGGAAATACGCTACATTTGGTACATTATGTCTTAATGACAGATGAGGCTGGGATCAAACGATGTGATAAGCACGCACAGAACCCTTATTACTGAGTATTGGGTCAATGCCATATAATTATGCACAAATAACATATGTCGTGGATGATTGATAACACTCCAACCCACCTATAAAAGACATGCATTCTTCATGGTTGGGCCAAATCACATCCCATAAATGACTTAATCATTTGTGTGCTATCAATTTTTCATCTCACACTTAGCAAATCACTTTGACATCTGTCTGTCACTTCAGTCTGAAAGACCTTCTTTAGGAAAAGCCTTTTTGTGCTGAACTTCATTAGACATCAATGGAATCCTATCTTGCTACTGTTTTGAACACGTTGGGAACGTGCGTGCAAAAATGAGTCTGTCTGGATACACTGTTAACCACGCATGCCACAGGATAATTTTGTTTTGCTTGATACTGTACTATGTTACTATACTTTTTATTTTCTTGTGAAAATGTAAAGACAAAGCTTCCATGAACACAATGCCCACCAAAAAAACTAGCTTTTGAAGGCTGGGCATTTTTTGACTTTTGCTTTTTCTAAAAATCTTCTCCCGCAATTTATTTTATTATGGTCCATTTTGTCTTGCTGTTTAGTGCTAAGGCTGTACAGAACTTTGATTAACATAAAAACATTATTTTAGAAATCAGAAGTAACAACCTATTTGTGTGAGAAGCAACATGAAACTTTTTGTTGCTGGTTCCCCAGCAATAGTAGGTCACATTTTCCATGGACGTGGTGCCCAACTAATACATGCCCATCATATCCCGAAGTTAGCAATCCTTTCAAACAAATCCACTGTTTAAAGTATAAATGGAGAGGATTTCTTTCCAGGATCCCAATTTTCAGGATCTGTCACAGCTGAACGTCCTCATCGAACATTTCTCGTCTCTCCTGCTAGATGCATGGGGAAGACTTCTATGCCAGAAGCATGCCCGGGCACTTCAATCAGCTCGGTTTCATGCTTGCATTTTCAACTAAGCTTTAAGTCAGAAGGACAAGCCTG
Organism: Larus michahellis; assembly: GCF_964199755.1. Lineage (NCBI taxonomy): Eukaryota > Metazoa > Chordata > Aves > Charadriiformes > Laridae > Larus > Larus michahellis. The sequence continues at coordinate 2,013,370 of NC_133907.1, read as the reverse complement.
GATTTCAGTGGTGTCAGCAGCGCGCAGAAAGAAGGTTCAGTCAACAAGCCTTGCTGGGTGCCTTCCCCTGCCCCACTCCCTTGGAGAAAAACTGTGGAAATGAAAAGGTTGGAAGAGAAGCAGAGGAGAGGAAGGCAGTAAGACTAGAGGAGACACTCAGCAGCTGGCGACACAGCTGTGTTAGTGCTCATCTTCTCCCCTCCTGAGCGTCTCTTGTTTCTGCTGCCTGTCCTGTCTCCATTCCACCCCAAAAGACCTCACAGAAGATGGGACACACCTGACCCAACTCGCACTGAAGTCAAACGCGTTGTTCCTCGGATTTCCTGCTTTTCCTAGTGCCACCAGGAAATCCCCGCCTGTTGAGGCAAACCCACCTGCAGCCACTGATGCAACACCTGGTCCAGCTGTAAGTCAGGGCAGGAATCGTGGGCAGGGAACCGCACCTCAGGGCTCCCTGGCCTCATCCCCAGTTAAGCTCTGATTTGTACACGGCCCCGCTGCAAAACCATTGCCGGGCCCACCTCTCATCTCCCTGAAAGTGGCTGTTTATTTCTGCTAATTCAGACCTGAACTATGAAATATTAAGAAGATATTAGTTAGAATACAGAAAAGTCTCTGAAAATAGACCAGTCCTGTAGCCACAGCTTTCACTGTTCTTCATACATTAATCAATAGTTCATATTTAATTAATTAGCACCAAGTTCACTTGGTGATGAAAGTAGAATTTCCATGAATAGGAAAATAAATTAATGTGAAAATCCAGCTACCAGGCTGTTCTAAAGGCCGTCTCCCACTGGCTTACATGTGATAACGGATGTCCCTTCTTTATATTATTAGGCTTTTTGAGCTTTTCTTAATTTTATTTTTTCAGAGGGAAAGAAAAGGACAGCTTTTTTCCAGCTGGGCAAGAAATATCTTAAACTCTTACAGCAGAAAAGCCACCTGCCTGTAATGGCACCATTGCGGGTTGATTTAGGTAAATGGCATCAGCAATCTACGTATCAGCACTGACTTAAGAGCACACTTAGGATGCAAGCACCCCAACTTCTCAAGACAGCACTTGAGTGGAAAAGTACAGAACGTTTACCAATTAGAATGCCAACCCAAAGCATTTATTTACAACCAGAAATTTAATAAACTGCTTATATACTATAGAGTAAACACCTCTTCTGCTGGCGAGCAAAGTATGTTTAATATTCAGGATCTATCTGCAATGTTATCATGTCCTCTTCATTAGAGCATCGGTTTTGTTAATTAGCATTTACTCATGTGAGTAGTCCCCTTGACTTTAATTGATCCATTTTCATGAATAAGTAGAACATAATTTTATAGTTAAAGAATTCAGTTCCTAGTGAATGCAACCAGCCGCCGCTCTCAAAGTTTAATTCTTAGCATAATAAGGAAATAAAAATGAGTACAACACTTTTCATCTGATAGAAGAGAAACATGTGCAAGGCAACAGTAAGGAGTCCAAGCCAAGATACCTGGCTATCAAACCCATTCCGCTTGCTCCCTTAGCACAGCAAAAGCGTGATCCTCAGAAATACAAAACATGTGGCTAGAGATAAGGTAGTCTCTATTACAACGGCAACGCCTTCACTAGCAGCACTGTGTTTTCTAAAATGCCAAGAAGCATTTGTCCTTCAAATTTTTGGGAGTTAACAGACCGTGAGATGATCTGCTGAGAACTGAGGTTTTAGAGGAAAGAGAAACAGCACAAGCTCCATCTGCTTCCCAGGGATTTGTTCGCAAGCTCTCACTTCTCCTATCCGCTTTGTGCTTATAACCGAACCCCCTTTGTTTATACTCTTTATTTTTATTCTTCAAGCTAAAGGCTTCAGAATGGATTATGGAATTATTTATAATGATCCTTAACACCAGAATATTTTAATAAAAGACTACGATAGCTGAAATTTGGAGGCTTTCCTAAGGATGGTAATTGAAGATGGTAGCCAGTATTTTTCCTTTCAAAACTCCTTATCGCGTTTCAAGAATATCAGATTAGGGATTTAAGTAGAGACATGAGTGTGGGTCGCTGTGAACTCCTCCAGGCTGACCGAGTGAGTGGGGGCACCAGATTACCTCCATTTGTAAAAACTGTTCACAGCTGTAGCTGGCAGTTCTTCACATTTCATCACGGGCTTTATGTCTTTAATTTTATCCTTAATTCAGAGTCTGAGGACACAGAGTGTGAGATAACCAGTAAATCTTTAACTTTATAAACTAAAAAGAGGTCGCTTTAAATAATTCAGAAAGAATTAATATGTTTCAGGAAGGAAGCCAATTTACTAAGCTAATTGCTGTGTATATTTTTTTAGAGGCTACCTTTGAGAAGGCGGCTTTAATCACCAGGTGCCTTTAGAGTTTTCTCATGTGACTGATTAGAGCCACACATCTAATGGGCTGCAAAACCACGAATGAGAAATGCGGGTCTTTTGGATGCACTGCTCCCTCTGATTACTTTGTGACCTTGCCATTCCCTAATTTTCATATATAAGGTAATATTCTTTTAACAATGTTCAGCAAATGTCTAAAGGGACAGAACTGAGTTTATGTGAAATTGAAAAATAGAGGCCTCCTCAGCCAGCATCTGCCCCTAATCTGGTTAACCCAATAAAGTATCACCCATTTTTTCTAGAAAGGCATTTGTTCCCAAAGAGACTGACATTAGCTTTGGTAAAACAGCTGACCTAACAGCTGAAACAGTATAAAGACTATGGTCAGAATGTGAAACCTTTTCCAAACACAACAGGATTCTGATGCCTTAAAACTATTCCAAATCCCTGCAAAAAGAAAAGGAGAAAGCAGAAAGCAATCCAACATCTCTTTGAAGATTCACTACAAAGTTATTTCCTTTAGTTTGGTAAAGAGGTAAATAGCAGACCAAACCAGGAAAACAGTTCCTTTCATGTGACACAGACGGATGACCTACCAATTCTGTTTCAGACTACATTATGCTTTGATATAGTAACTGTAACATTATATTTATCAACTAGTGCTATAAATTGCTTTGAAGATGAAAAGCCCCCCCCAAAACAGGTTTGGGTGGTTTTGAACACAATTAAAAAGACGTATTTTGAAAACGTTATTTTCTCAAATGAAATCTATTTAAAAAGCCTGGCAGAGTGGCATTACAGGGGCTTTGTGGGGTGGGGGTAGATGTAGGGGGATGTAAGGGATGAAGGGAATGAGGCAGAATTAACAAACAACAATTGGCAAGAACTGCTCCTTACCCACGGCGGGTTGGCAACAGCCCGCTCTCAGGTTCACGGCAATTAGCAGATACAGCCTGACGCACGTGCTCCACCACCTCTTTAGCTGGCAAAGTCCCATTAACCACCTCATGGAGAAAAATGCTACCGATGGGCACTTCTCCATCGCACGGGAGGCACAGCAGCCCTTTGCCATGCAGGTACTTTGCGGGTTCTCAACTTGCAGCATAGGTAAGGTAGAAGACAGAGCACCTGGGTTTGCTCTGAGGTCTCAGTAACTGCTTCATGTGTGAGACACAAATAGGATTATTATTTATTAGTAAATTTATCATCATATGTTATGAAATAATATCACATTACTTGCCCTTCAAGACCTGAACAGTTCAATTAACACATTCGTTTTCTTTTACTATAGCGCATTGGAAAGGCACAAAGTACTCACTAAGAGAGAGAGGGAAAAATAACCCACAGCAAATTATATATACGGCCAATGAAGGAAATCAATTAATTCAATGAGACATAAGACGTTAAATTACCATCTGAGTTGATGTAGCCAGTGGTTATTATCAATAGTCTGTCGAGTAATTGCCTTTGCCACTGCTAGAGTAGGATGTCACAGAATGCACGTTACACAATTTAGACACTTTACAGTCTGGATCATAAATGTATCGATTACATCAGCTAGGGGTCAGGTAGACACATAATAAATCACTGTTGATCTAGCATATTTAATTTATTGCTTTTGATGAACTCCATGAATGGTTTCCAAACCTCATAGACTGCAGTATTTTTACTTGGCTATGTGCTGTGTGTACGTATTTTTTTTTTTTTCTGACAGCAATATCCATTCTTGCTGGCTTCTTCTTTTTTTGCTTCACTATCAGTGGAGCCAGACTTGATGGTGTCATCAATGGGGAGGGGGAAGAAGGGGGGAGTGCAGATGCTGCAACCAACCTTACACTGATGATTTCCTTATCAGAAAAGTCTGAGAAACTGCTTTGGTAGGTAGTAAAGTGGATGACCAAAGACAGCATGAAATTTGGATTACAACTGAACATACAAAAGGAAGTGGCAGCTGCAGCAGGGAAAGCAGCATTTCAGTTAGCTTAAGAGCAGGAGAAGGAAAAGTTGAGCTTGCAAAAGTGGTTCTCCTCCTGGGATACTAAAGACAGATCTAGTGGCAACATGAAGACCTCCTAGAACATTCAGCCCTTACAGAGCTGAGCTTTGGGTTGCTGTTTTCTTCCCAGTCTCAGGAGGGACTGTATTGTTTCAATGAAAGGAAGATGACACGTTCCCTATCTGTAATGCCCAAGCATGAAAGCAATTCCAAAAAAAGAAAAGCCACCGATGGTTGCAGAGGTACCTAGTGAGCCATGGTACTGAGAAGTCAGCATGCATCATTACTCAGCATCCAAAGCTCATCTGCCGCCCTCCAGCGTGCACTGTTCCCTCAATCCATGCTGTTCTCCTTCTCCAGATACTCTGAGGCTCGACTCCCTCCTAGAGCAACACAGCTTCTCTCCAGCTATTGCTCTTTTCCTGTTGTGATGGCTCGTGTTGAGCTGAGGCTTCTAAAGGTTGATGAAGCAGATAACTAACAGCCAAAGGCATACCTTCTGACATTCCTGCTACTAAATACACGCAGGTAGCTGCACACTGTCGTCGCAGCAGAAACCTCAAGCCTCCGTGTTGCTTTTAATCACCTAGCAGGAGCAAGAATCTGGCCAGAGCTACCTGGAGCTCAGTGTAGGCTGGGTCCTCCCATGCGTTCAAAGGTAGTTTATGTATGTCCACTATCTTAAGACACAGTTAATAAACCCCTGCCTTTAATTTTTTTTTTTTTTTAAACAAAATCAGAAAGAGGATATTCTTCAGATTTTCCTCCTTTCCAGTGGAAGGCTTGATTCTGATGAAGGGAGAAAGAAAGAAAAAAGGGAAGAAAAGTAAGAAAAAGGAGCACCAACTGGTCTGCTCATATCCTTCCAGAGCATTCTCTGGGGAAGCTGCTCTGGAAAAAAAGATCTATTGCCCATGTCTCTGTGTCTCATCATGATTATTTAGCACATTTCAGCCCAATGTGGTCCATTGTGAATGTCATTTTCTCTAGCCATGCACACAGCCACAATCACTCCCGCTACAGCCCCAGCTGAATCTCTGGCCCTTCGTTTTCTACAGTTTTACCAATGATGGCGTGACTCTAGGAAGAAGGTATTTTCTGTTACTTCAGTAAAGTTTTCAATTCCACTCACATTCTATTTTAGCTTGTCCAGGAACCATTTCATTAGTTGGAGAACTCATCGTTTGAAGTCGAGGATAATCAGTTTAAAAGGAAGGGATGCAGACAGATGCCAAACTATGCACGGAGAATTTGAAGTATCTATTAGACCAGGTAACCAAAAACTGAAACGATGAAACATCCGATTTATATTGGAGTCAAGCTACCATAACAATGGGGAAAAAAGGTAAGAAGAGTGGCAATTAATGCAACTCCTGCTGTATTAGAGACTAACATTCATCAGTAACAAGAAGGGTTTTTAAACACCTGTTGCTATCTCACAGAATGGTAGTTAATATAGGAAATATACAGCAGGGTGATTTGTTTCTGCATTTCTCCTTCACCACTTTCCACCATTTCCTTTTCCATTATAAGAAACATTTGCACAGAAAACATCTGCTTTTTGCCCCTAGGTAAGATAGTTATAGCAGAATTTTATGACATGATTCTAAGAAGAGCTGGCAATTGATATTAATCGAATAGTTTCCCCCCCCGAATAATATTTTAACGGGCAGAATACATTACTGAATAAAAACAACTGATCAGTCGTTTAATAATTTGGCAAGCAGTAGCACAGGTAACAGAAGGTATAAAAAAACCCTTAACTGATCCAAGCAAGCCATAAAAGCCAAACTAAAAACCCACTGACAAAACATAGGGTCATGCTAGAGGCCTGTACGCCATATAGCTTCTTGCTCCTTGCAAAATGCCCCGGCGATGTTGCAAGCAGCTACGATACCATCAACAGAGGTGCCAGAGGAAAGTCACAGAGAGGGGATGACAGCACGCAGTGAGGAAGATGCAGCTTCAACAGCTGAACAGGAAAAAAAGGAAAAAATGACTGCTTTCATTAAAAAAAATACCGAGAAACTGAAGATGAAGTTAGCTTGACTGTGCTTGTGCACGTCCACATGAGCAAGCACAAGTTAAGACAGATGTAAGTATGCCTGGTGGTGTGAAATCCACTATTATACCTGCACCAGCAACTGCTACAGGAGGTTCAGAAGGTCGTGGAATATAGTAATCATGGCCAAGCTCACAGATATACTGCAATGCCCTATTCTGAATTAAACAGGTCAGCTACTGTTCTGAGAACAGGCATTAAAAACAAACAAACCCCCCCTTTGGCTTTCTATCCTGACAACATTAATACATTTATTAGCTTCAGTATCTGTATTTTTTTCTCCAGTTCCTGCAATAGCATTCCTTTTCTTGTGCAAGGGGTCTTCATTTGTATCCTTCACATTTTCCTCATTTTTTGAATGTTTTCCTTAATCACTGCTGAAGAACAACAAAATATGGAAACAAAAATGAAAAGAAATGCATGTGAGAGAGAGAGAGACAGAGTACTGGACTCTTGTTTTGGATTTGCTGGCATCCATGAAATATAAAGTGCTTTCAAAAAGAATCTCTCACAACTACAAGGAGTGAACGGTTAAAAGAGCTCACAGGGTGCAGGGCTGGGCTGCAGCCACAGCTCCACCAGGGGGTTACGGAATGACCTTGCGCACACCTTTCTGCCTCAGTTTCTCCGAGTGTAAAATAACTGCAATGATATTGACTTCCTGAAATGCCTCATTGCCTCAGGATCTACTCATGAAAAATACTATTAGAAAAGCTGAGCATAATTATTATCAGTTTCCAAGCCGTCTGCTGTAAGCTGCTGAGGTGAATCAGCTGACTCAGTAATGAAAAGTCAGTTTTCCTCCTCAAGGTGTTACATGAAATTGTTATCTGAAAGACTTAGGACTTGACCTTCAAAAGAACTCAGCTCCCTGGAGTTCCAATTTCTGGCACACTTTTAGACATTCAGAAATGACCGCATCTCCAAGTGAGTTTCTCCCACAGCGGATCCCATCATTTGCAGAAAGGTTCTTCTAGAACTCCCCCAGCTTCTGGGAACGGGGACTCGGCTTCGCCCGAGAATCCCTCCGTTCTTCGTTACCACCATGGGTCAGACTTTAGCATCTGGAACAGTGTATTTTCACATGGAAAAAAGATAGCACATGCCAAATTTCTCCACTCTTGCTCTAGAAAAAAGCCTGACCATGTGACAGACAAGCATGGAGATTTCTCTGTCCTCCTCCGTTAACTGTTTTAATCTCACAAGCAACGCCGATTAGGGAAAGCAGCAACGACAAAAATTAATTCTCATTAAAAAACACAACGAAGACCTTCGGGAAAAATAGCTTTTTTTTTTTTTTACCCACAGTGTCTGCAGGGTCTTTCTTTTTTCAGTAAGAAAGTGTTTTTACCCTGGAAGGGGGCTGCAGTCCGAGGAGGGAAACCAGCGCTTCGTCACCGTCTGGGTGTACAGGATGCGCGTGTGCCCAGGCGAGTGCGTAACTCTGGTGCTGTCAGCAAAACTTGCTGTCTTCTGACAGACCCCCTGTGCAGCCTTCAAAACGCCTGCAGTCAATCCTCTCACCTGCCAGCCGCACAGATAGCCTGGGCTGCTCTCCCCTTCTCCCTTTTCCTCCATGAAAATAACAGAAGAGGTACAGTCCTGTCACTTGGAAATATGAAGATTCTGGGATTCTCCGGCACAGTCTCTCTCTGAGGGCTTCTTTTAAACATTTTTATCTTCCAGCTCACTTAAAAGTGTAACAAATAAAACTAAATGATGGTGTTAATTTTGTCTGCAGCTCCATGTATTGCTGCAGTCTTCAGTCTTCCGCTGCGGTCCCCCTCCAGCGGCCTGCGCAGCCGAGCCGGACCAGGAGCCGGAGCTGACTTTACACAACGCCTCAGCTAATAACAATCTGTCAGTTCATCTCCCTCCACTGTTCTCTACCGCTTTCCATGGGGGGTAACAAAAACGTTCCCAAAGCTTTTTTTTTTTCTGCTGCATACATATGTCTATATAATTATCAAAGCATCGCTTAATGTTCACTAAGACAGATCGCGTCACTGAACAATTCATTTTCTAACACCACAGCCTGATATGACTGGGCCTTTTGGCAGTAATTGAATCCAGTCTACTCCTGTCAAAACAGAGAATTTATGAATAATAAATTCATTGTAGCCAGCAAAGCTAAGTCTGAGAGATAGCAAGTTATGTCAAGGAATAAGAAGAAATGTAGAAACACAATAAAAATTAATTTAGAATCAAACCTGCAATGCTTCCATGGTGGACAATAAAAGCAAATAAAACTGTCATTCTTATATGACATAATCTGTAGTGCCACAAAGCGCATGAGCTCACAGACAGAAATAAGTGAAGCAAAAACATGCACGTACCCAAAACGTTAGTGCAGATATAAGATCCAACATAAGAATTCAACGCGGTGGTGCGCTGTTGTAGCCCTAACAGTTTTTAGGTTAGGTTATCACCATTTATAGGAAGAGGTAATGTGTTTTATTAGACCAACTGCTATGCAGAATGAAAGCAGGCAAGCTTTTTGGCATGTATTTGTGAGATCTTTGGACTCGCAGCAATCACATTTCAAGGTTTCTGTACAACCAAAAGGCGAAAATACAGATACAAAGGAACTCCACCCAACAAAGAAACAGCAAGAATTAATGGCCACAGACTGAAGGCAGAAAATAAGCTGTAGGGTGCGACTTTCTTTACAGCAAAGGCACTTACGAGATGGAACAAAGGGTCAAAAGGAGGGCCATGTTCCACATCTCGCCGCTTTCAAATCATGACTAGCCGCCTGTCTGGAAACAGCATTTTAACTGCATAGAAGTTACAGGAGCAACAGAGTCACAGGGTAAAATCCTGCAGCTTGTGATCTACAGAAAGCCATCGGTGCCCCACCAGTCCCTCAGGGCCTCAGGCCGCGTTAACCTCTGCGTGCCCGTGAGCCACCCAGGGCTCTGCAGGGCCAGACTCCATGCTGCAGTTCATCTGCTAAAAGGAGATAATTAAGACAGCACGGCTGGTTCAGAGAGGAGACTCCAGCAATTTCTCGTGTATCTCCTGTTATTCCTGTTGTCTGGGAAATTGTTTCTCTTAAGCTTTCTCTGGTTTCTGGCTCTGATCTTGGACTTAACAATCCCACTAAACCTCCATAAATGCGTTTCTGGATTCCTCGCAAATTCCGAACTGGTCTGACTTGATGATCTTCAGCATTGCTTCAACAGTTGTGGCTGAGGGTTTACCAGGGCAAACGGTGCAAGCCCACCCCTGCCCAGACCTTCAGCTTCTGAGACGTGCTTTGCAGACGCCGGCCAAACTCCCTGCACATCACCCGCAGGTCAAACCACAGGAATGGCACACACGGACTAATAGCAGCAGATGGTCTTCTGCCTTAATGGTTCCTAGGGAGCCAATGGACTCGATAAAGTAATCATTAGCAACACATTATGTTGGTTTCATGAGAAATTGTCCTCCAGGAATGTAAAGTTAACACAGGATCGAGACCTCTCTCCAAAAGTTGGCCATTAACAGCTGGTCAATTATTCTACTTTTAAATAAAACGAGTGACCATAACTGAACTCAATTTATACAAGCCACATAGAAAATTTCGTAACTGCCTCCAATTCAGCCTTCATTTAAAGCAAAAAGTTCAAATAATCTAAACAAGAAAAAAATGGTATGATTGGTATGATCTGGAGCCACCCTCTTTCACACGGTAAACTGGAACTAACCACTTCCAGCTCAGTGGATTTATGAAGATGGGTGCGTGAATAAGGAGAAAACACTGTTGGGGTGAGGTCTTCTCTGGCCACAGTTTGTCTTAAACAAGACTTTCTTTTTAGTTGGGTCATGTCCTGACACATAGCATCCAGACTCCCAGCACCCCTGTTTCCAGACTGGCACTGCAGTCATGTCTGCAACCTCTGCAGGAACCCACCACGCCGACAGAGCCCTACTTGGAAGCTGTAAATCTGAACACACGCACCCCCTCCACACCACCCACACCACCCCTCTGCCCTGATTTGCTACTAACCAAAGCCATAGGTTTTATTCGCAAGATTTTCAGTAAGGAAATGGTTCTCAGGAGAATACTGATTCCAATGACAAGATACGGTAATTGGGGCAAACGAGGGTAAACTTTCAGAACTATATTGCACTGACTACCTGCCTGAAAGCATCTGTGGATTCAGAGATAATCAGGTCAATTCCAAGGGAAAAAGTCACAATTTCAGGACAACGAAAACAGTAGAGGCTTTCTGCAAACCTCTGTTGACTTTGCTAAGAACACAAACTCTAAAAAAAGGAGAGAGAAACCTATCTATACATTTGTATGGATGTCTGTATTCAGAAAAAAATTCTCCGTGCCTTGACCTCTTATCATAGCTGATCCTATTACATTCTTTTTGGATGGTATCGAGTGGTTCTATCATATTTAATAAGACATGTTGATATGACATTAATAAGACAAGCTAAGTTCTCCCCCACAGCCTCACAGAATACAGAGTAGCTGATAGGCTTATGTTCTTCCAAAACTGATGGACTTTTCTTATTGCCCAAGTCTTCCCCCTGCCAACTGTTCTCCCTCCTCGTCAAAGAGGCCTGGAGAGAAGCAGGACAGCATGGATGGGGGATGGAATCAAATGTTCCACAAATTTATCTTTATCCACCTTGTCCTCTCTTCCCTGCCGCCCACTGCCAAACATCAGGATGAGGCAGTGATAAGGGACTCCGTATTCCACAGACGAGCTTTCTAACACTCTCCCCTTCAGCAGACTCTCTCTCCAACACACATATGTTTGACTTCACCAAAGTAGTTGCCAGGGAACCCAGCCATGATGGAAAAGGAAATGTATTCAGAAGGAGGATGACGCTTTTTCAAGGAAGGACCAACACAGTATTAATGCTGGGTACACTTCCACCATCTTTGAGAAGAGGATCTTAAAGTGCTTTGCAAATAAAGAGTCTGCAACATCTCCCTTAGTTTCTAAAATATTGTTAATTTGCAAAGTCAAGCCTCACACTGTATTACAGAGATAAAGAACTACAAACGGTCACAAAACTCTCTCCCATGCAGATGACTGATTTTTTTTTTTTTCTTTTTTTCTGGTCCTGTATTGGGGTGAACCTCCGACATTTCATTAAAAAATACACTGGGCTTCCACAAGTCTAATAGTCCATGCTCACTTATGAGGGATGGGATATACAGACACCCCTGCTGGTGTCGCAGGAGCCTGGTGGACAGCCAGCTACTGGTGCTACCTGTGTAGCTATGTGCAGAAATGCCCTGTGGCTTTTCACCAAAAAAAAAAGAAAAATTTGATATTTTTATTCATGAAAGCTTCTTCAAAAGTTATATAATCCTATAGGAAGTTTCAGTATTCATTATCTGGTACGGCATGACAAAACCCTTGTCCATCAGAGCGCTCTGCAGCCCGCAGGCCAGCTGGCTGTCATCCCATCGCACAGCTACAACAGAGGGACCGGGGCAGGGAGCTCGGCAAGTCGGCTGAGCTGATGCAGGGAAGAGCTGCTCCCTTGGCACGCGGGGGAGCAGGAGGAGCAGGACAGCAATGAGAAATGCTACCTTCTATTTTTAGGGAAAAAAAACCAACCCAACCCCCTAAACCAGTAGTCTTCCCTCCTCTTCAGACTCTGTTTCACCTCTACTCACACGCTCCACATACGGACCATTACTGCAATTTGGCTGTAGCGTGCTGGCACCACACCACCCTGTAACAAAGACCTCACAGTCTCCCGCATCCTTCCAATGTGGTTATGTCAGATAACAATATAGTTATATACAGGGTGAAATCTTGGTCCTATTTAAGTGAGGCTTCTTCTGCCTTAAATGGAGGTAACATTTCATTCCTGTTTAACTGACTCCTCTCCTGTCCTTAGTTACATGTATCCCAAAGCCACACACGCTTTTAAGACAGGTTATAAATTCCATCGGCTCTACCACATTTCTTCTGCAGAGAATACGCCACATACTTACTAAAAATGAACCACTACCTGCAGTAGCACTGCGTGAATCAGTGCCCCCTACCAAAGGACAGAGAAGACCCAATTCCACTTAAAACTCCTAGTGCACATATGGCGGTGGCATATCACACATAAAGTCAAATCATCAGTACTTAATTTAGGAGTTTTACCGCTTTACAGCCATAATTCAGTTTTCAGAGACCCTAAATTTTGTGACAGAATGCAGGTGTGCCCATAAACAAGCACTCATACACAAGACTATCTCCTACTCGGCAGTTACGCAGTTCACACAAGTACACGTGTATTTATAGTCATCAACAACAAAAAGAGACATTTTCAAGGAAACGTTTTAAGGAAGCTCTGTTCTTCTTAGAACTAGTGAAAAGGTACAGATGAAAACCTATTTTTGGATACTGTAATGCTCATCACATCTCACCCCTTTTTAACTTCTGTGGCTCTGGATGTTACTGGTCAAATTTTACCCTCTTTCCCGCTGCAGTAAATCTAGGCTAAACCCACTGATTTAGCTGGAATTACTCAAGTTTTGAGCTCGTTTCCTAGAGCATGAAAAATGTTATTTGTAGGAAAAAGAAGTTATTGTGTTTTTCTCTCCATTAACACTGATGTGTTCCATATAACAAATACTGGATGCAGTCACTGTATGCACTACCAGTGATGAGAGAAATGCAGTAGAAGATTGGAACCTAATTGTTAAATGATCTTTCTGATTGTCAGAAAATTAATGGCCCACTGTGGGCCATGTAGTGCATGCCTTGGATATCTCAATGCAAGTTCCCAACTCGTTTAAATAATTTCAGTTTATATATTTAATTTGCTTTTAATGCAGACATTTAATTTGGTTTTGGTTTGTTTTTTAAAGAAAAGCACCACGTATTAGGAATCTTTATGCATGCACATGTACATACACAATTTTGAAGAAAGTGCTATTTTCAAGCAAATTGTATGAAATGTAAAATTAACAAAATGCAAATAATATAAACAATCTAAATTAAATATTAAAACAATGCTATATCTGAATGACTGAATTTTATTTTCATAAGAAGCTAAACCATAAACCATTCTTACCAATGCAACACCCAGCTGTTTGGTGTTTAGCATCGGAATAACATTATTCTAGTGCAGCTGCTGTTATTGTTTGCTGTATTTCTGCCAACCCGTGGAAGCCAGAGATGTTCGTCTCGCGAAGAGGGACAGCTCTGATGAAAGCTCCAGTTTGACAGATGCTCCCATCAACAACTTTGTTACTCTGATTGACTACATGGTATTTTAGGCAAATTAACCTGTCCAAAAAAATTCTTTATTGCTATGCTTGTGGCACAGATGGAAATATGAACTTGACAATTCTGGGTACTAGCTTAGCAATTAACTGAGATGTTTCAATAGACTAATGAACTTTCATTCAAAGCATGCTCTCTGTCAGGAGAAGAGACAGGCTGTTGTTTGAGAAGGTGTTACAGAATGTCAAATAGATCTCGACAGTGATGTTACTATGAAATCTGAAATATTAGAAAGACACAGAAAGTAAGTCATTTAACACCTTTATAACATCAGGAGATCTGGGCTGAATCTTTATTATCAAAGTCTGAAATTCTATCGCATTTTACAGTCCTTTTGCTCTAATTCACGCCTGGTACAATAACAGTTCTACAGTCACGGAGGCTGTTCAGTTTTGAATGGTCACTCTTTGCTAGAAAGGGGAAAAAAATCAAGCCATCGTTTCTTCTATTTCCTGAAGATATTAACATTCAACTAAAAAATTATCTGAGCCTAAGAAACTATTACAGGAAAACCAAATTATCTGAAATAATACGGTAAAAAGAAAACTATGCATAATTAGTATAGATAAATTTTAAAAGGATTAATTTGTTTGGGGAGAAATGAATGTAAGGTTCCAGGGTAGCCCGAAGAAAACATACAGAAATTACTTAAAAACATGCATTTGATCTACTGAATTGACCTTTCTGGGATCCAGCTTAAATTGTGTATCTAGCAGTCTTAATACAGTAATACTGGACAAATCACACCCTCGTTGGCCTGTTCCAACCACCGTAATAAACATACTCTACCGTCAAGTTGCAGTTATTTTGCCACCTCAAACTGCACAAAACGTCCGTGACACCCAAAGCACCAGCTCCAAGGATTTTCCAGCCATCAAAGAGCTTCCCGCTGGTGCATGAATTCAGCCTAATCCCGAGGAGCAGCCCTCACCCCACCCCACATTTATACACGTCACCAGGAACGGGGACAAGCGGAGCAGGACAGAACGTAGCTGGATTAGACTGGAAAATCTGCATGTTAACCTTGGAATATTTTTCAGTGCATTTCATTCAACATCGGCAATGTATTCTTTAATTTTTGACAGTCGCATTGTATTTCTTTTGTTGGGGATGAGCTGAACCTGTCCCATTACAGTCATGTACCTAACCTTGAGTGAAAACCTGTACTGTGACAAAATATAATCCACTTTTCCTACATACCTCATAAACAGCTTGACTCTCATCATAAAATATTAAAGCCTAATATTGCAGTTGGTTTCTTCTAAGTATCAAGACTTGGAGTAGCCCCAAGCATGTCAAACATGCATTGGAAGCGCTACATTTTTAAAGCAAGGCAACGTGTTAACTGATATACTGTATGTAACATTTAGTCTAAAAACCTTTGAACAGTTTTTAAAAATCTTTAAACCATTAACTACTTGATGACTTAATAGCTCTAAAATGACCGTTAAAATTTAAAGTGGCCTTTTTAAGAACTAGTCAATAAATAAAATATGAAAATACTGCATTGCTTCTATATTTAACCCTACAACGAGAAAATTGCTTCTCCTACTTAAACTAACTGCAATATTCCCACCAGTTTCAAAGTAATTCCGCATATTAGCTGGTGACTTGGACAACTGCCATACCACAGTGGTTCTTTGAGCTGACAAATTAATAAACCAGGTAAGACGGGCAAACAGCCCTGACCCGTGTCGCCGCTCCACTTCCCCGGTACACCAAGGGCAGGGTTCGAACTCCTGCTGCCACGCACTCACTGCCCCGGCCTGGCCAGGGCAGAGCAAACAACATAAACCACCGGATAAAACAGTTATCTTGATTCCTTTCTCAAACTGTTACATGCCACTTGCTTCTACTCCTCTTGAAATTATGCTCGTCGCCATAGGTGGCATGATTAATTACGCAGACTATTACTGCACGGGGCATACCTATTTCTTACTTTTAACCATCAGAACAAGCTGTTTAGCAATGACAAATGGGAATACTTGTTTCCAGTGTTCCACTTCTTGCTAACGACAGAATCACAGAAAACAAGCTGATTTTGTTGAGCTGAATCTTACAGGAATGTTTTCTATCCACCACCTCACGGCAGGTTCCTCCCAACATTCCCTGTTTCACACAATTTCCCAATATCAACTTATGAACATTTCTTAACCTCTTGACATACCATACAAAACTCAAGGCAGCCAGAAGGCAAACATCCATTTTAGCGACTTTAGGCAGCTACACATGATACTCACCAACACACTCTTCACTTAAAACGCTTGCCCTGATGCTGCTGGATCAAATGATTAACACCATAGTTCGGAGCTAAGGAGGACAGTTCAAAGCAAATAGTGCTTGGGAAAGAGACTGTGTGAAGAATTACTCCAGCCAGAACGGTCAAGGGTAGGTTGAGCCCCTTGAGAGAAACAGCAGTCTTGTTAGCGGCAAGTTGGAGGTCAACCAATAGCCTCGTGAGGAGACAAAAAATAATGGGGAACTCTTTGTTTAAAGGTGGTATTAGAGCAAAAAGCTCTGAGGAGCACTGAAACGGGACCTCTGGCATAGCGACCCATCATGCTGAGATCAGTACGGTATTTCTGTCTCAACGTATTTGTTTTATATTCTCTATCACACAGGCCTAGGAGCACGATGTTACGCTGAAGCTCACCAGAACTGCTTTGTCTGCGAAGGCTTTGTCATCGAACAGGGAGAAATGGGCAGACGACCTATTGACTACACAGATCGATTCCTTTTGTTATCCTGGCCCATGAAACTCTGCCAAATTTTAGCACTAGTAAAATCATCTGAAATTCCCTTTTAACTTGAGGATGAAGTTTCCAGCTCTTTAAAACAGCTTGCTCTGATAGCAGGTAATGGAAAGACACTGCTGAAAGAAATACTGTAGTGAAAGGCCAAGAAAAGTCCTGTTTGCAGGAAAGTGGAGTTAAAAGGCTTGCCTCGGTAACTGTAATCAAACAGCCAGATTAAAGGCAATGCTGGATTTCCTGAAGTCCACAGAAACTCTTAGGAAGGCCCCACTCACACCCTGAGAGACAATGAGTCAGCGGCTGCTTTTTCTGTTTGAAAAGCCTTCCTATTTCTCCCTCCATTTTATTCGCATCACACTGAAGATGAAAGACTGGGTGACTGTCACATGCCTGGTATCTCCTGCAGCACAGGGTGCATCAGAGTGTGGAGAAAATGAGCTCCAGAACACAGGAGGAAAATAAAGCTGGGAGGACTGGTGAGGTGCTGCCAACATAACAGAGCACTGGGGGAGAACTGCAGCCCCATCTCAAGTAAGTAATGGCACTAACCTTGCGTGAGGACAAATCCTGGATGTATTTGATGATGCTTTGAACCGATAGAAAGAGGAGGAGAAGGCATTATTTGAATGAGGAACATATCTACAGATACATATACACAAACATATATACATCAAAATATTTACAGCTGCAAGCTTTCGTAAATCACTGCACTGCCTTGAGTCTGCAAAACATTTCTGGTGATTTCAACAACTAATTAACTGGTATTTTCACCCTCATTCTCCTAGTTCTTTATTCACTATAAAAATGACAGTCGTAACTCCTATAAAATGTTGATTCGATTCAAGACACTTAGTAAATTTACCACCAACACTTCCAAAGCAAGATTAAGGAACGCCCTACCAACCTGTTCCTAGTTTATAAATAAATTGTACTTCCTGACACAGGAATTAAATGTGTTGTTTGGGTAAGGTGGTGAACTGCAGCCAGACTTACATTTTATGTAAATCTATGACAAACAGGCTAATAAGCATTCTTTATTTTTTATTAATGTTTTTGAAGATATCTCACCAATTTCCCCTTTGCGTATGCTGATTCACTACATTTACCAAGTTCCTTTTTTCTGTATGTACAATACTTTGAGCCTTCCTTTGCAGATAAATCCGATATACACCCTTCTTTAACTACTGAATGACCAAAAAGAAATTAGCTAATTCTGAGAAGTGAACCCTAAACAACCTTTCTCTTTCATTTTTCACAGCAAAGGTTTTTACTTCCCTGAGACATTAAGCCGACAACTACAGTCCCGTTTCGGTTGCAATGGTAAATACTGCTTCAGCCCCTGCATGCTTATTATGGGTGTAAGCATTTGCTCCTGTTTCAGAATCAGGAGTTGCAGGCTGCATCCTGCCCGTCGTATTTAATTATCACCATAAGGTCACCTACTCCTCCTGCCTATTACAACGATGGATCGTACCTCACGCTACATTTTTAAATTTTTCTTGTAGACACCATTTTCTTACTATGGTTTGCATTGTGCTTAGCAGCTCAGCACCCTAGGACTCTATCCCTATGTGGTGGCATAAAACAGTAAGCATAAAGTACTAGTAGTAATTATCAGTAGAAAATAATTAGACGAACAAGACTGTGACCTCCCAGTGACAAATCACATAAAACGCTGGTACGTAAAGCATTCAGGATTCTTAAAAGCATCAGCACCAGCAGAAGCCGTGCTGGTGATCAAGACAAGGCAAGAAGCCACAGACAGAAATACTGTAATGCACGCCGGGAGCATCGCCATCCGCTGGAGACGCCTGTCTGCGCCCTCCTGCAAAGGAGGAGGACAGGCTCACCTGCAAGTGGGTGAATCATCCCCAGAAAGAGCATCTCTGTCCGCACCGACTACGCGGGACACCCGGGGAGAACAGGCTTCTGATTTAGTCACCTCATTTGGAGACTGACACCGAGGAATGGAAGCCCTCCCCTCTGATAAATGGTAAATGGGGCATGGACTGCTCAACAGGAGCTTCATTAAGAAAGGTGTGCTTTATGACACTAAACCTGTCATGTTTTGCTGTGAACTTATTTCTGCTAGATGATGAGATAACTCAGTATTATTAGAGAGGTTTCTTAGTGATTCAGAAGATGACACATCAGGAAGCAGTGTGCACCTTGCAGAGCACTTAATGCTAAAAATCAGAGACATTCAGAAACAGAAGCTTTTCAGAGAGCCGATGATAAGCCACAGCAGCCACCCAGAGTCCTGCCCAGATTCGCTGGTGTTGTCAATCAACACAGCTCCACTGATTACAATCACAGTTAAATATGAGACTTGAGCTGAGAATCCATCTCATGGTTTCTTGTGTTCAGAGGGCTCTATATACTTATTTCTCATTTTTCAGTCAGGCAACATGAAAACACTAATAGAAAAGAAGCATCCCCACGAAGGTGATAATGAGATGGTAAATCTAGCGATCCTCCTGGTGTTCCTGTAAGCAACAAAAAAGGAGCTGTTTGAAGTAGAGGTTTCCATCGGAAACGCAGAGGGTAATCTTTTAAATACTGCATTTATTCAATAAAAATATTTTAGTGAAGTTGCTTAGGCTACATTCTTGCATGGGATCCTCTCAAATCCTTCGGGTAATGAGCCCACAGTTACAGCTCTGGCCGTGAACTCCAGGATCACGCTGCATCTGTTCCACAGACAGAAGGCACAGGAGGTTGGACTCCAGTAGGTCACACCTGGGGGGCAGAGGGCACACGCGGCTGTGCCGCAGTGGAGTGGCGACCCCCATCTCCACTGTCCTGGCTATATATTTAGCTCTTTTTTCCCTGTAATACCTAGAAATGACCTATTTATTTGATGTGCAGCTCAGTGCCTTAATAACTTTCCCTGTGACGTTATTGATGGAATTTGCATCCTCACTAATGCTTGGAATGGGGAATTATCAAAAATACCATTAAAAATATTAATGAATCTGTCACTAAATGGCACCTATTGTATTAAACCAAGTATGCTGTGAGCAAAATGGATGTTCATTGCAAAGTATGTTTAGTTTGCAAAGCTTGGGTGTTGTCCAGCACGACTGGCTGTATGCATTAAGCAAATCCCTGTCCATAGATTACTACACAATTTCCCCTCATTAGCGCAAAGGGAGTGACATTTTGAACTTCTGTGTGAAGACATATTTCAAGGAATAAGAGAAGCTGGTGTCTGGAAGCTAACCGCTGGGTCATTACTGCTACAGTGCCGTGCGATAACTCAACAGCAGCTACGAAACCTGGCTTTGGAGAGCATCCAGGGGAACATGGCCCTCCCACTAGTTACACCACGACCTGAGAAATCGACTGGGTTACTTGGTAGACAGGAATTGTTAACCAGATACGCTCTCACAGATAGACTTTGCAGTCCCACTGGAAACAGAGAAGGTAGTAATGAACCTCTCTCCAGAGGCAGAAAAAACATCTCTCCCTTTCCCAGCTCACCACCTGATGATGGGGAAGAGACGGATTTGTACTGGCCTGGCACTGCCTAAGTCTGTGGGCTCTGCTTTTTGTAGCAGCAGCTGGCTCACTTGCTTCCAGGGCCTCGGAGGCATCATTCCCGTCATCAGCTAGAATGGGGGAAAGAGCTTTCTCGCCTTACTCCCTTCTTTGAAAAAACTCACCCGTACAGCGCTATGTGGGAAGGATTGCTGGTACTCCACTGCTTCCCCAGAGCCCCTGAGCTGCCATAACTCAGCTGAGCACCATCTACTGAAACAATCGTTTGTTTATATTAAATCTTACTTCAAACATGATAATGGTATCATTTTATATTTATACAGTGCTATTCATCCCAGAGGATCCCCAAATGTTTCAGCTACTTATGGGCAGCAGCTGTTTAATAGTGGATAGTACGACTGCACAGCAGTGCAGGGCAGAACCAGGGAAGAGCTCTGCATCCAACAGAAACTACAGGGGGAATTCAGGCAGGTGAAACAGAATTACCCAAATTGCAATTTAGCCAAGACGCCTGGGGCTAACATCTCTCTGCTCACAAAATGTTGCCTTTAACAATTCAGAGGGCATTCATCTGTTGACAAATAGAGAGAAATGTCTTTGGATATTCATGCAGCTTGCTCAACTCAAAAGCAAATTGAAAATTATAATAAAACCTGTTCCACATTCTTCATTCATTAAAACTGTGTTTGTGCCATGCTATTTCTGGGCATATTAGCATCTGCTGGGAAGAGCTCATTAAATGACCATTAGCCTGGTCTCCTTTCCTTCCAAGACAGTGCAGAAGCTGAAAGTCTGTCCTTCCTTCGTGGCACCACACATGTAAATGGCAACAACACAGAATTTAATTTTGGCAAGAAATATGACAAAGAAAGTTTTTTATTGGAAGCAACCGTGAAATAGAGGGAAGAAAGTGCAGGAAAAAAGGCTGCTGAATAGCAAGCTTACACAAAGTACTGCCACGATCATTGAGGAATGACTGCTGACACCCACAAAATAAACAGGGACAACCCTGGCCACTGATCTAGAGAGATCTGCCTCACATTCATGGAGATACGGTCCACCAACAAGTCCAAAGATAACTTACGGTGTTGGAATGGCCCTTAGAGCAAGGGTGCTAGAAGAAACATTGCATAGACCCAGAGCTTTCCCAGACACATCTGTACCCAGAACCACATCTGCAGCACGCTGGCAGGGGCTGTGAGCCGACGGGCAAAGCCTGCACTCCACTACAGGAGGAGAAAAAGTTGTGGGAACAGTTAAGTCGAGGAGAGAATGAGAAAGAATCAGATTTGACATGGGAAGCACCAAAACCCAAAGCAATTCGCAAGTTCTCATGGTTTCCACAGTACAGATCAGCTCTGAGACAACCTAGCGATGACACACTTACATTGCTTTTCTCTTCTTTTTAAAACTAATTACTTCTCACTCCTACCAGCAGATCACAAAACATCAGAACTGGAGTTAACAGTCACAAAAGTAATACTGCAAATGCAGAAATGAAAAGACAGGAAGAACCTTGCACTCCAAGAAGTAAACAAAAGAAACTGAGGGCTAAAAATTGTATTTGGGGATTTTTATTTTATAAAAGGCTTTTCCGGTGGAGAGAGTCCATCAGGACACTGTTTTTATGGCTTGTGTAAACATCTCTGCCTCATGTCTTCTCCCTCTCTTACCCATTTTACTTTTCAATTTACCAGGAATATCTATTAATAAGGAGCAACAGAAATCGTCATACAGGATCAAGGGCACTGCAGTCATTTCCCTTGCTATCATGTCTGTGACATTCTTTCAAAACATCTAATTTAGATCAAAGTTCAGAATAGTCGGTTGTTGGCAGTCACGGAGTAATCTAGCAACTGTCCTCATGACCACTAGCTAAAATATGCAGATTTACCAGACCAGCAGATTATGTCTTTCCCTGGAGGTATGACTATTTGGTGCTTTAGCCTCATTTCTCAAGGGAACGGTATTTAAGAATCACTACATCTATGCACCACCCTTACTCACTCCCCTCTAGGTAACTTCAGAAGCTTTTAGCCTGCTTCAGTTGAATTTTCCAGAAAGACAGAGATCTCGAGAACTTTGTTTTCCAACAAGTTCCAGAAAAAAACAGGCAGCTGGGGAGAAACTCTTCCAGTAACTCCAGCGAGGACAGCTGCAGTGCGAGCTCAGCTCCTGCCGTCCCAGCGATCCCCCAGGACAGAGCCCACCAACGCTCGGCCACAGCCAGCGCAGCCGCCGGAGCGTGGCTCCGCAGAAGGCAGCTCCAAGAGACGCCCAGCAGGAAACCTGGCTGCAGCAATTCACTGCTTAGAACTGCTTGCTAATCTTCCCCGTCACAACTGCTCCGGCCAACCAGGTTTTGGAAACTTCCCAACGATATTGTGTGTCAGCGAGCTCCTCAGACTAATTAGACACTGCAGAAAAGCTTTTCCTTCGGGGTGCCTTCAGTTTCACTGACTATCCCCCCCTTCCTCGCAACCCAGAAGGAATTATACAGTCTACATCTCAGACAGTAATTACTATCACCTTCTCCTCTTAATTGATCTGGCTCCAGTGAGCAATAAGAAACTAAATAATTAGCAGATATGCCTAGTGTTCCTAACGTCCCACCTACACTTTGTAGTCTATTTACTCTAGAATCAGCTGGGTCCATCGCTTTGATGGTAACGCCACACCGTTCTGGCTCACCAAGCCATCTGACTAGCCAAGTTCGAAGAAGTTTCCCAGCTAACACACAAAGCCCAGCTGTAGCTGTTGCAATCGTCAAATACTCGATCAGCAGCACTGGAGCCCTTGTGAAATGGTTCTTTCTGAAGCTCATTTGGAAAGGAACTGAGGCTCCCTGCTCTCCTGTCCCCTGGAGAGGCAGAGGATTGCCAGGAGGTCTTCATGCTGCCAGCATTCATACATTTGCTCCACTTTCATTGGAGACAGAGAAACACACACATGCAAGTCGGGAAGAGAGGGTAAAGCCTTGGAATAAAAATAGCATGTTTAAGGGATTAATTTCAGTTTTGTTCCTAGTGATCTCGGCATTGCATTAATTAATGTTCCATCCTGACTGCTGAGCATGGACAGATTTATTTTTTTTAATAGAAAGAGAGAGCTTTGAGCACCATGTGGTTTTTCCCAAGCTCTTGCTCCTCCACTAGCTAAATGTGGAGATACCACTTAAAGCAAATCGTGCCCTCTCTCTGCCCTTAGCAAATAGTCAGTGATTTTTTTTTAATTTTTCCTTCCATGCACAAATAATCTGCATCCATCGCCCTCCTTTCAAGAAACAGAGAAAATCCAGACCCCAGCAAAGTTCAATCTTTTTCCCCTGCACTCTGTAAATTTAGTCAACAATATTAATCCACATCGAACAATTCTGCAGAGTACAACAACAAGCTGGTTACACAGACAGGGATGCATTTGGAATTTAAATGAGATCCTGTTATTCTCATTCTCTTGAAGCCTGCACAATGCTGAAGAAGCCTGTCTAATGTCTCTCAAAACAGTGAAAAAAATCAATTTCAAATATTTTTAACTATTCTGCTAGTACTATTGTCTGTACTCCTGAAGGAGAGTGTTTCTTGATTTGCCCCCCTCCTCCCCCCAATTAAAGGCAATCATCAAAGACACATGCTACCCGGGTTGTCTTGACAATGCTTTATGATTAAAAGACTCAAATACCTTCAGCTTATCATGCATTTAAAAATATCATGAAAACAAAGAATAATTTAGCATTCTGCAAGTTCGTTGTTTCTTCATTCCTTCTACTTTAAAATTCTTTTATTAACATGATTTATTATTTCTATTGCAACACTACTAATGAGGCCAACTCACATACTCATTGTGCTAGGAGCTGTACAAACAACAAAAATAACGATAGCGCATGATACTTATTTAACCTGCATCCATACAGTATGTTCTCCCACTCTCAAATCAAAATACTGTCTAACGGTTGGGTTAACGCTTACCAGGGAAACAGTGGATATTTGTGGATACTTCCTTAAGTTGAACCAGGTCTTAGCCTGTTCTTCCTGCACAACATTCACTGAATTCAAATACATTATTCCCTTGTTTCCTTTCCTCCGACATATCAAGGGGTTATTCAAAAAGACAAAAGAAAATCTTGGCTACCTTTCAAAGTAGACTCGTTTGTCCATTTGTGTTCTCTTGAACAGCACCAGGTTGCAGAAGTTAATGTGGACTGTACTCCTCTACATCTGGCTTCAAAGCATCCCTTCCGCCAAAGCGCTCATTAGGGAACTCTCCAACCCATCACCAATGATCTCTATTCCTTGCCTCTTCTACTGCTGAATATAACCTAAACTTCCAGCCCGCTGTCTTTAACATTCAGCAAAGCCTTTTTATTGACCTGTATGAACTGGACACCTGAACAAGTATGTCACTGGACAAGCAGAAGGGCCCAGTGACTGACGATTCCCTCTCACTGGGTCAGTAACAGAAACGAAGGCTAAAATTGAAATAAATGTTTGAATACTGACTGTATGAAATACAACCAGCTCTCAGGCTGAAGATAAATTCCATCATTAGAGTACTTTGCCTTAGACAAAACTCCAATTAAACTCTGGCCCTGCAAAAGCGTACCCCAAAAGAAAAAACCTAACATAACTGAGAGTGGACATTTTGACAGTAAAAGCTGAGCACTATTTGTATGCTGAAGTGTCCACAACAAAGGAATGCGTCTGCTTTCCAAGGCCTAAATATTAAATAGCATTCTCTCTGAAATCTTTGCTTGGGAAAAAAAATCCCTTGCTCTCAACTGAGCTAAAAATTTCCTTGGCCTTTTCTCCTGGGTTCTTAGAGCTCGTTTACGCATTTTATTGCAAAGAAAGAAGGAAGAATTATGGTAATTTAATGTTTATTCTTCTTTGTGAACCACTCTCGGCTCTTCTGTATAACTAACTAAATGCTCTTATTAGTCCTAACACACTGAGAAATACATTCTATTCCAGACTGTCTCAGTGTGAAATCTATGGAAAATCAACTTCTGTCTCTTGCCCTTATTTTTCAAACAAGAGTTTGATATTTGCCTCTAGTTTTTTCTTACCTGCTGTTCTGACAGCAGCACCCCTCCAGGTATCAACAACAGGGAAGGACCGTGCTCTTACTGGGACAGCAATTCTGTATTTTATGATCATACTACCCAGCCCTTGCATTTATTCCAACAGCGTGTGTCTACCAGCACACAGAATGCGTTCTGCAGGCTCCCCCGGGCTGGGGCGGACACCAAGGCAACAGCCAGCAGCGCCAGGAGCACTCCCAGGGAGTGCTGCTAGAGATGTTCCCAAGAAAAACCATCATGGATTGCACAGACCTCGCCACAGCGCCGGGATGTGGCATCACATGGCCATACCCGTGCCAGTGGGGTAGCCAGGACGAGCGTACTGCACTAACGCTGCGCATTCCTCTTGTTTCAATTGAAATGAAAAGTTCAGGGGAGACTGTAATTTCTGGGGAAAACTTCACATCTCTAAAGTATCTGTGATAGTAAGTCAAACTGCATTTCTTCCCCCCAAGTCTGAAATTTCCATGCACTTCAGGCCAAAACACTTTTAAAAGAGCAGAAGGACACATAGGTTGCTTATGAAGTCAAGGAAGAGAAAAATGGCAGCTCAGATTTCGAACGGATTGAACTGCCCGGTGGAAATATCTCTCACTTCTCACTAACGAGGTCGAAAGCTGAGAAGCAACTGTGCTCCTCGCTCAAGTGAAAGAGAACATGAAAATTAAGTACAGCATCTGCTTCGGCGTTGGCTCTAGAGAACTCAGCAAAGAGGAGCAGAGATCAAGCCAACCTGAATTTCAGCATCAGCTCTGAATGTGCCTTTTTGCCTTGGGGAAACTAGAGCTCTTCTGCTGCCATTTTTTTGCCATCTGTAAAATGATGATGATATTAATCACCTACCTGCGACAGTTATGCTGAGGTATAGATTTTATCCCCACAGTATGGCACATTTCTGTAGAACTACAAAAGCAGAAATGTTTGGGCTTTTATAATCTTTTCCACAGTACATCTGTATCTGTAAGCACCCAGAGCTCAAACTGGCAAGTATTTATTCTTTATTCTCATATTGATTTCAATAGGACTTCTGAGCACAGAGTGTTTTCAGGAGCAGTTTACATGCATAGGTCTCAGAGTACCACATCATCAGTGAATGGAAATAAATACATGGTAAAAAATAACAGCTGCAGAACACAGGGGGATATTCTACGTCAGAAGCAAAATTCCACAGCCTCAAAAGAAGAAAACAGTTCAGAAAAACTTGGGTTTTTTTTCTATGAAGTATGGAGATTAGCAGACACTAAACACAAGTACATAATATTATACACGTACCTCCATAAACACACAATTTTCTGTCTTTCTAAAACCATTCAAAATGGTAAGGAAGACTACACAAGCGACTTGTTGATTGCACTGTGAATCTAAGAACTCTTTGATTATTGCTGCCATCTACTCATCATTTCAGAAGCTAAGTTGTTTAAAAAAATAAAGTCAAATCCTGACACTAATAATTGGATCTTTCAAGTTATTTTTCCCCCTCTCAGTACAATAACTGCTTGTGTGTGTTAATATTCCTTTTCTATTTGGTTTTTAATAGTTTTACAAACAAATGCAAATACTGATGATGCGAACACTAAGAACAGAAATCATTTTTCAGCACGGGACATAAATGTCAGGAAGAGAAAAGAGCGATGCTGGGTGCAGGCAACGCACGCTGAGACCTCCCTCGTTTTACGAAATGTCCTGTGCATTTGAGGGGGGGATGCTGTGCAAAGCCCCTCCCGCTGTTTGCTGAGGACAGCCGAGCACCACGCTGCGGCACGGCTGTGTCTGATCCTGGGCCAGCTGAATCTGGGAGCCGCTCGGCTCGAAGCTCTCTTGCTTGCACACCTGTCTGTGAGAGAGCCCTCCTGGCTCAACGGTGTGGGCCAAGAGAGCACGTAATGCCCACCATGGCCCATCGCTCTTGCCAGGCCAACAGGCAGCACGGAGAAGTCTCCCTCAGATGGGCTTCAGCCCCTTTGGCTTTGGAGCTCACAGGCTTTTTGGGAAGTCAAGGCACTATTCAGCATTAGTGGGAATGCAGGGATAATGATGAATACTCACTTTTTGTCAGGCAAAGAGTTATTTAATATATGTGCCAGATGACAGCAGTAAGGAATATCCACCTTACTTCCTCAGTCAACGAAAGATGTTCCTTTTCTTCCTTGCAAATCAGTTCTCTATAGGAAACTTGCACAAAGAAAGGTGGCAGCATTTTTCCTTCCCATGTTAAGGAGAATAAGCTCCGAATTCTCCTTTTGTGCAGTGTGTTCCTTTAGAGACACATGACTGCAATAGAATTTTTTAAAGGGACATCGTTCTGCATAGTACAGAGAGGTGAATTTGTATTGGTGTTTACAAAAAGGTGCTACAGAAAAACTCCTACAACTGGGCTTCTGCCCAACAAAGTTAAATGCTCAATTCTTATAAAGGCAGTTCCTCAAGAATGTCATCGAGGCTGGATCCCAGAAAGGGTGAATGCCACGAACTTCTAGTCTTCATGCTGATCAAAATGCAACTTGTGCAGAAGGGGCTGGACGAACCTCAAGTGCACAGCTGCTTGTTTTACAGTTTTATTTTTTACATTCTGAAAGTTTATATGATCTAATTACCCATTTTATTTCACAAAAATACACGTTGGCACAGTTGGGACTTGGAACGACTCAAATGCAAGGGGTTTGCCTATGAGGGAGGCAGACGAGCGCATGGAAAATAAGCGTTATGCTTCCGTTTCAGAGAAGCAGAGCTAAGCTACACTCGCATGGAGATGGCTTCACTGATTTGAAGCTTTTACATACTGTACATTTCTTGAAATCTAGCTGAGAAGAAACAGTGACAATGCCTAGCAGGAATGCCTAAGTATTACTCAATCTTAACGAAAAGGCTAAGAGAGCAAGAGGCACGAAAACCACAGCGTGTTCACCCGTATTCCCCCGGGTTATCTGCACCGCTGACCCCCAGCCCCACGGCAACCCAGCAGCAGCACAGCCACACCAGGGGACTTTATCACCGAGCCATCTTACTCCCCAAGGCCCTCTAGTTTCTCATCACGCAACGCCTGCCCTTTCCTGTAGCAGCTCCTCTGCCTCTGATTTTATCTGGTTACCCGAGAATGTGGATTATGCGCCTACTCGTTTCCAAGCCCCAACACTGTGAAAAGGGTTATCCGAGGTGGGGGTTTGGCCAGAGAAAAACCAGCAATTAGGTTCCTGTATCTGCAGTTATTCAGCAGCGCAGACACCTCGGGGAAGACATCCTTGCCATGAATATTTCCAAGATATCCGGGTAAACAAAAACATATCATCCACAGAGCCAAATGTCAACCAGCCACTTTTTAAAAGCACTGAGATAAAACATCTACCTGTGCTCAGAGAGCTGACACAGGCCTACACGCTACTTGACCCGAAGCAGCACTTAAGCAGGACCCAAGACGCATGCTGCTCCCGCACAACTCTCGCCGAGATAAACTTTTTCCATGGCCAGTGGACAAAAACATGCCCATCCTCCCCTGCCTCGTATTTGTATCATGAAGGAAAACCAAATGCCTGACTTGAGACACTACCAGGAGATTCAGAAAACAAGACAAGCCAGCCAGACAGACTTGTTCAGAAAACAAGTTAACATCTTACTCACTGGTTTCACACCACCATTTGTGATAAAAGCAAAGTATTAAAGCATAAACTAGTCATGGAACAGCCGCATACTTAAAACATACAGTCTACCTGAATTTACCCCCCAGGGTCCTTCCCCATAATCTGCAGTCCTAGATTCATCACAATGGGATAAAAGGTAACGGGGAAGGGGTGAATCTTCACAGTTGTCCTCCTTCAGACCCACGCGCCCTGACAGCAAACAGCCCAGGTAGGCTCCGGCTGTGAGAGCCCACCAGGGACACAGAATAACTAGCGCTTAGTGCTACCACTTCACTGCGTTAAAACGGTAATCTGAGTAACCTGAGGCAAATCATTATGCTACAGAACATCTTGAAAATGTTAGAGCAATAAGCACTTTGTTTAAAGGATTCGTGAATGCAAACATGTCTAATCTACACACTCAGGAAGAAAACCTCAACCTCTTTTGGATTGTCCTTGCTTTAATCCATCTCACAGGAAATGTCATCTAGCTCCAATTGTCAGTGATTGATAATAAGGATAAAATACCTTTTTACTTCAAATGCCCATCTATCACTATTTAGAATACAAATGTCCCTTGATGATGCATGAAGGTGCATTTGCTTCTCTTAAACTGTTGATGGATTCATTTCTTTTCATTAAAAGAATAAATCTTACTGTGTATCTTATTGTTAGCAGCAATATGATTGTATCCCAACCTGCATCAGGCCCACTGTGTTTGACAGTGTACGTGTATTTGATGAAAGACAGCCCTCAAGAAAGAACTGGCTGATCATGGGGAAAAAGCACCATTTGACAGCGCAAAAAATACAGATAATAAATGGTGGAGCCGCCAGAAAAACAAAAACCTATGCACTTGGACATGCAGATGAGGAAAGGGATCAGATCTTCTCCTATCATTTAACTAGCTTTTACAAGATGCTTGTCCAAAATCACCTCAGTGTGCTGGCCCCTAAGTCTTGGCTTCCTCGGAAAACACATCAAACGCACATTCATGAAGCGCCACCTTCTATGACCAACCATTAAATACACTTCTCCTCAGTAATTTACATATTAACCATTTATGCACAAGTAACACAAAAAAGCATAATGGCACATGAATGCTGCTGTGTATATATAGTGTACGTGCAATATACATGGTCTCTCTGCATTTATTATGAGACGTGGTGATGTGCTAAAATGGTTTTCCCACTATTATTTGCTCCGCTCTAAAACTTCTCTAGACCAAGGATCCATTAAATCCCACAGATTTCTCATGTGTTACAAGGTTAACCACCAATTCATGTTTCCTTGCTCCCTTTTCTAGCTAATTTTTTTGACAAAACTTTCAGAAAGACAAGGCAAACAAGCGTTTTTGAAGAGATCAAGGATACTTAAAGTATCAAATAAACAAAAAATATTTTGAGTAAAGATCAGAAGGGTTGCACAGGCCAGTCAAACTTTTGCCGAGATCATTACGTTCTTCAGATGGGCACTGTAAGCGGTGATGGGTTACCTCATACGCCTCGCATGACTGGCTGCTGGAGAATAGCTGCAGAATGGGGCCAACTTCTCGGCAGAGACAGGACATTAAACATACGATTAATTGCATGGGATGATGTGCCAGAAGTCCGACAGTCAGTTCTGGCCCATACCAATTCCAGATACTAGCTGGACTCTTGCCCCATATTTGGTAAAGACATTTTTCAGCAGGGAGTCCCACACCTACTCCTTATGCAGCAGGCGGTATTTAAATGGAAGGACACAGCAACGCATATTCCACCCCATCAACACATTACCAGTGACACCGCATGAAGATGTGCTCTGTTATTATTTAGGATAGACGCTTAATCAATTGCCCTGATTTACTAAGCTTTACTGCTTTCTAAATGACTAGCAATACGTAACACCATTTTCATCCCAGTTTTAGAAACCTTGATCATTTACCCCATTAAATCAGAAGGAGAAACACAGGCTGCTAGCGGGAGCATGTTCGGCTTCTTATATGCAATTCTGTGACAGCAAAACACGCCGTAAAAATGCATTTGCTGTTTCAGCTGACATACAACACAATATTTTGAAAGAAAATATTAGCCTTGCCACTGCTACAGCTAGTGATATGTCCCCTCGAATTTAGTACGTGCACTAGGCTAGAGGATAAAAACATCCCAAAGATAGCAAAAGAATTTATAAGTCAATGATCTGCTTATGAGGAATGGAGACTGCTGATGCAAGCTGCAGTCTTACTGATAAAAAAATGGATTTCCCATAGCATTGCCGATAGCACTGGGAACTAATTGGCCTGAGTTTACTCCTGCTGACTATCCTGTGTTCATTCTGGCTTGCTCTGGAGGACCCAATCAATCACAAGCCCAAGCTGCAGCTGACCCATAGGCAGCCACAATTAAAACTCAGTTCCTACTTACTTAAAGGTAGAAAGTGAATGTAACCTGATCTAAGTAAGGGAGAGAGAGCTTGAAACCACCTGCAGTCCCTAAGATGTTATATCACTTTAGATAACCCTTTTCCTTTTAAGCGGTGCTCTTCACTGCCCACAACCTTTAGGAAAGCTCACACACCGTTTTGGCAGAGAGTTCCTCTTCCAGACGCAGGGTAGACACAGCAGGATGCTACAGCAGGTCGGGATCCTGAGGATCAGGCCCCACAGTTCTTAAGGAACTCACTGACTTGCTTTAATGAATGTTCTGTCTAAAACTAATTACGTGCTTGCGCTCACAGCACTTTTCTGGGCACTTGACAATTTATTTGCCTACGTGCTGCAGAAAAGCAATCCACAAAGAAAAAGCCTCTTGGAATAAGCCACGAGTTGCAATACATTTAGAAGCAGGGTGTGCACATCCTTGGAAATGTAGACAAAGCACACCTGGATTGTGTATCCGTTTCTACCCGGGTGCTTCTTGGACAGACAAGTTTTACGAAGCTTTATAAAGATGGGGATAAGGAGGCGGCAGAGGAAGAAGAGGCAAACCCAGCAACACGGATAGCACTTCATCCAGGACACAACAGGGGGTGCAACCTTCCAGCTACTGCAGAGCTTTCACATCTGTGCTTCCAAGTGCTGCTTCTGGGATGCAACAACTACAGCTGCAAATCATGTCTTGCTACGCCTACCCTAGCCCTGCATCTCAACCTCTTCCTGCCGAGAAACCATCGTTTGTTTATCTCACTAAGTCACAATCCAAACCTGACTCTTCTTATGTGGTGCAATTTCACTTTTAGGAACTTACAGTAGGGTTAAATTTGGCTCAGTGGTTTGTGACTGTACAGCACATACATGAGACAGAAACTGAACCGCTTTAGTAGCACTATCGCCTTGAGACAAAAGCTATACTTAAAACTGCAGGTCACAAGGAAGTCAAAAGCAGTTACAAAGAAAAGAATGCCATTAAATAAAAAAAAAAATCTCATAATGGCTTGTATTTACTAGCTCTGTATTTTTAGAAGCCTCATTTAAAAAATAAATAAATAAATAAAAGAAATTCTTTTCAATGGATGCTGAATTTCAAAACCTTGTCCACTATACACTCAGCCAGGAACCGCCAAAATCTCTTATCCTCTAATATATTTTGCAGATTGTGCAGTTTTAGCATTCAGAGAGTAGCACTGTTTTTCTCAAAAGGAATGAGTTAAAGGACAAGTCATATTTCAACCTAGTCACGCTTTGGGCCATTTTCAAATCTCTTTGCACATTCTCG
The DNA here is from genome assembly GCF_964199755.1 of Larus michahellis. Classification (NCBI taxonomy): domain Eukaryota; kingdom Metazoa; phylum Chordata; class Aves; order Charadriiformes; family Laridae; genus Larus; species Larus michahellis. Next base: position 1,981,095 of record NC_133907.1, on the reverse strand, counting down.
TCTGAACCCTCTTACCCACATGTAGCAGGAAACACACACCTGGTCAGGTTAAAGAAAACAACCAAGCAGTCAAGAATAAATGGTAAAGTTCCTCTCTGAAATAGCAGGAATTAGCTTTGGATGACTATGCAAAACACATTTCCTTGGCTTAAAAGACTGATCATGGAAAACGTTCAAACAGAATTTAGGAAAACAGAAATTGGTATTTCACGGTCAAACTAAAAAGATGCTAAAATGCCGGCTATACTGGCCTCTTCTCTAGCCAATAATATGCATTTTCACAGCACTGAAGTCCCTTCTTTGTAACTGCCGTGAAAAAGATCGTTTCCTGTAAACTGTAACAGGTTTTTTTAGCATCCTGTGTGCCCACTTTTTAGATCCATTTTAGAAACATACACTGTTTCCTGCTCACGAAGTTACATAAAGAAAGTAATTACCATTTAGATAAATCAGGACAGGATGACAACAATTCAACTGTTGCCCAAATCATAAGTTTTTCAATTCAATCAAGCATTCATTCTCTGGTTTTGGTGACAGCTACTGTTGGGGAGAAAGCTGTGGTTAATTGGGCAACAACTGCAAAATCAAACATTCTTACTAAAAGCAGAATTCTTTCAGAGTCAAGCTTCTGGGCTCTGTTACTTTCTCTGCAGAGTGAACAGCTACACAGTGCAAACTCTAGAAAAAATGCAAAACACCAAACAATATCAATTTGTTAATGCTGTATTTCAATCATGATCTGAAACGCAGGGAGTAAACATCATTTAGACTCTAGTTCCTTTGGAAAAAAGAGTGCGCAAATACTTGAAAGATTGCTAAAATAAATTAAACGAAGCAAACTTTGCCTGTTACGCAGAGTCCAAGAGGCACACCTTGCCAGATGCCACACTTTAATGCAAGTGCCGCATAACTCAGCAGCACTGAGCACTGTTCCTTCCCTTCTTCTTTTCTCCATGAACTTTCAGCTACTGAGTCCAACCGCATTATTAGATCGTAGTCAGCCCTATTCAGCAGCTCATTCATCAAAGATATTTAAAAGTTGGAAAATCCAGAAAAAACATGGGAAAAAATCATCATCAGATGATGCCTTTTATGAGATTCCTGTACAGCAGCAAAGCAAACATGAGAGATGAATTTCCGAGTACAAACCTCCTGTCTTTGGCCCAGGACGTGGCAGCGCAGTCGCACAGAGTACCAGGAGATTCAATTTTACCTGTGCTGCCCAAGAGCCAGCGTCTTGGTCTCTTTTCTTGCTGCTTCTCCCTGCCCGGTGCCGGCAGGCCTGCTTTTATAATTGCCGGGCCCTTCGGGTCAGAGTCACCACCCTGCCGTCAAGAGACGTGTGTTAAGGCTGGGGCAAACCAAACAGCTTATCAAAACCAATCCTCTAGTTTTCCAGCCCTGTCGCCCTTTCCATTAATGGGATTCTGCTTGATTCTGCTGTTCTTTGTGCTTAAATCCCTTGGGCTCCTGAGGCGGTGACTGATAAATTATAAAATGATTTTGAGAGGTTTGGTTAAATGTACCATCTTGTTACATGATACCTTTTTGTAGGTATCATATGGGAGACGCCGGCCCCTGAGGGTGCCGCTCTCCCGGTCCCTACCCTTGGCTCTTTCAGACTGTAGGAATTTAAGCAGTACTTGCCCAGAAAAATGGCTTTTTTTTGTTTCTTCTTGTTTTAAGTTTATTAATACTGTCACATCAAATCTCAATGCAAAGTGATGCAAAATGTCATACACTAAAAATAATGTGTTGGAAATGGGTCAGTACTGAAATATTTGCACTGTCTACAAACCAGTTTATTACTTCCTCCAGTTTCGAGCTCTTTTAACGCAATTCTCAAGTCTACCAACAAAACAGGGAGTTAAATTCTGATGAATTTTAGGAGAAACACAGACAGAACTGAGTATTTAGGTCACTGATGGTGCAGTTATTTTGAGGGTATTTCATCACTTTTGTGTAAAATAATTCAAATGCTTGCTTCTGACTTCACCACCCAGTGCTTATGGCTCCATACAAGCTGCAGGGGTGCCCAGTAGGTACTTGCAGTGAGAAGAGAGGCAGGAGGAGCAGGAGTGAACGACCACTATCGAACAATTTAGGCTGGAAGGGACCTCAGGAATCATCTGGAACAACCCTCCGCTCAAACCAGGGAAAAAGGGTGAAGAAAAAAGGAGAAAGATGGCTTGTAAGTTTTAACAAACATGGAAAATACATAGAGAAAGGGAGATGGTAAAGATGGCTTGGGAGACAGAGAACTCTTTCAAAGCTTTACCAGGTAAGCCATCAGCTGACAGAACGGACGCAGAGACAAGGAGGGATGTGGTTCTCACTACCTTTACATGGGGAAGAGACAAATACAACACATCGGCTGTGGGAAGATTATCAAATCCGCAGACACGCTACGGGAAGTTTATACAACCATGTACTTCTGCGATGCGCTAAGACGCAGTAATGGGAAAGTACCTCTGCTATAAGAGACGAGTGCGGTTTACTGAAACAAACACAACAACCATCAACGATGTCCAAACAGCTGTCATCTTTTCAGTAAATAATTAACACGAAGCTGGAGTATTACTCTGGGAAGTATCTGGCTCAGGTTGTGCTGGGTATTGAACAATGACACCCTCAGTCCTTCACAGCAAGGACAAATGCCCATTCCAAGTTATTTACTCCTTTACACCGCACACGCACATCCTTCGAGGAATGGCTCCAATCCACCTGGCACCCAGGAACGTAGGAAACAGTGTCATAACATTTTAGAGTTTAAAGTGCACGCACAATGTGCCAAATTGAGGTAACAGATGGGGATCCAAACATTGCTAAGTGCTACCTAGCAATGCAACATATGCAGTGCCTGGAAATCGTGACATCATCTAATGAATGGAAAAGCCTTGCACCAATATCCAAATTGCATACTTAATCAAGACAAAAACTGGAGGCCAGCGAGGAACAATAGTGCCAAAGGTAAGAAAGAGAACAGTGCCAGGAAGAGAAAAGAGAGCCACCCTGCTATCTCTGAGTGACAGAAGAAGCGTGGATTCTTTGCAGTCCTCATCTTTTCCCCTTTCTGCTTCAACAGTTTTTGGCAGGCAGATAGAGACAACCTGTGAGATAGTTTTGTGTTGAGAGTTTTGGAAGGGTAGGCTTGTATCCAAGAATTTAAGATAAAAAGCTAAGTGGACTTGCAGAATACAGACACCTCCTGGAAGCTAAATATGTACTGTACAATTTGAGGGTTATCAGTTGAATTTTTTCATTTTAATTGTTAAGCATGTATCAATTTTATGAGGTCGTTTATTTATATTATTTGAGGGGATTATGATGAAGAAAAGAAAAAGTGGTACAGAATGCTGAACACCCAGCTTGAAAATTTTGGCCTTCAGTAAGAAGATGAAAACACTTTTTACTGATTCAACTTTCACTCTAAACTCATGTAATTTAATCAGATATGTTCACAGCTAGAATTGCTGCATGCTGGAAATCCTTCCTGGCAATATAGAAGCTACCACTTTACCACTCCACAGATAATTTTCTCATTACATTATATACTACAGTTAGAAAAAGCTCAGTTATATTTACAAGTGTACAGTACAACCAGTGATTGTAAAAATATGCATAATGCATAGCTAGCTTGCCCAAGTAATTAATGTGATTATGCATGCAAAGCAGGTAAGTGCAATAATTGGGTTGCTATGCAAGCTGTGCAAGTGCATGCACAATTCTGCACACCTAATGTTTTGTGAGGTTTGCCCGCTCAGGGAGATTCTGAAGTTCTGTTTTGCAATCACAGCCTAGAAAATAAAAATAAGATTATTTCCTGTGCCATAAACTGACCTAAGCACCAATGCTATTTTCCCAATATAATTAAATGTTAAAAGCCTTTAATTAAAGAATATAAATCAGAGTGAATCATTTCAGACCAAAGCAAGCTTACAATACAGGATGCATTTCTTGCTCGAAGTCTGCATGAGAACAAAGCCATAAAAATGCCATTCACACCTTTTAATTGGTACATTTGAGTATTCCTTTTATTGCTCTGCCAAACCAGCAATGGTACCACTTTCCTTCTGAAAACATTTTCAGAACTCTAAACTTCAATCGACTGCAAGAGGACAAACGATGGCCTCTGCTTCCCTCAAGTCCCGCCCAGAACAAAGCGATTCTTTGTCCTGAAATGCCTGAAGCATACCTGAGGTCTGAACTGAATTCTCATCGATATTGTACTTCCTTCCATCTCGAGCTCTTAGGGATTGTTATTTGTTTATGTATTTACTCGGAGGATAGAAGATATTACTGGTTCCCTTGACACGGCTGAGATGCCAGGGCGAAGGGCAGTTTAACCCCCTGCTCGCCTCCTCCTTCCCTGCTCCCGACAGCTGCCGCGCTCCCCGGCAGCAGTGATGGGCATCCAGATATTGTCGGCAGAAGAATGTATTTATGGATTGCCAACACAGAAAACTACAGTAAATGCAATCAGATTCACAGATAAACTCAAGGCCTCTGTAAATCTGGACTACAATAGAAATTAGAGCGAAACAGAGTGAGGGGAAAAAGGTTTCTTGAATTTGAAAGCCAAGATTCAGATTCAGCTCAACCATATTTACAAAGCTTTTGTTATCGCTTTCCACAACATTAAAGCATTCAGGTTTTGTAGCTAACATTGAGGAATAAGACAACAACAGATTTTGAGCTTGTAAATAATTTGCAACCGTGTATTAAATTCTAAAGTTCAGTTTATACTGTGCTGGGTAATTATGTAACAGTCAAATACAGACAAGGAAACTAAAGCACGGGATAATACAGAATCCAGTACCACAAATTTCAGTAATAATCGCAATCCAAAAAGAAAGCAAAACCCCAGAATGATGCCTCAAAGACTTTTAGCAAATAATTTCAAATATGGAACCACTCTAAGGATTTCACGGTCAAATCTCTAATAAGGAATTCCTAAAAGGAAAATACTTGAATTATTTACTCAGCCTTGATCAAGTGAATAGAGAACCAAGTAGATGAAAATAAATAATCAGAAATACTTCTTTTAAAATTGCGTTCTAATAGTAGAATATTGCTAAATAATAGTAATTAATATCCTCATAACTGTTAAGCATGCATAAACAAGCATGCCAGCTCTCCCTCCAGCCCTGCAAGCACAATATGGGTTTGCATCTGGTCTCAAGAAGCACCGGGCAGATCTCAAACAGTTTGGCTGTTGAGTTCAGATAAGCGCCCAGAAGCATGGCTTCTTATCCAAGGCTTACTCAACCTACCTGAACCTTCTGGGCCGGCAAAACGAAGCTGGCAGCCTAATCAGAACAGGCGTTTGCCTAACATTTCTGGCACTTACTGCTTCCAGTTGAGCTAGAGATACTGCAGGAATAATCCTTCTCTTTTGACATCTCACATTGTCGTAGTGGCAGGAAGCTGGAAGTGTGGAGATGCACAACATGCAGAATGAAAGAGAAAAACATTTAAACAATCTGAAGCAGAGTTTGCAGCGAAAGCCTGGTAGCCAGGAGCTGCGTTCTCCTCTTTGTCATCCATCCATCCATCCACCCATCCGTGGCATTACAACCACATAACCAAACATATTTTTTTTAGCCCTTTTAATCCTTAGGAGATTATCACATGAACAAGTTGCTTCACAACGTGAAATCTGAGAGCCGAATGGTGCCCCTCTCACTCCAGAGTTTGAGGGGTGCACCCCACCATCCTCAACAGCACAGCCCGAGGTGCTCGACACAAGTGTGGGGCAGCCCCTAATCTAGCAAGAGTCCCAGCACCCCACTTGCTGAGAGCTGCAGAAACCACTGCAGGAGCAGCGGTGCAGGGGCCACACCGAGACTTCCCCTGTGCACCGCAGCTGGGCAGGGGTCCTGCTTCCCGAGCCAGCCACATCAACTACGCAGTGAAACGGGGGGCGGATGCCGGCTGTGGGGAACCCCAGGGTCTCTATGCAACGGAAAGGATGGAAGGGGTCTGCTAGGCTCTGGGGTCTCACCACGCTATGGAGAGGTGAGGTATGATGGGGCTGGGGAAGGCGTCATGCAACAGCTGACAGAGCCTTCCCTGCAACGGCAGGAGAGGAACACGTCTCTGGAGTAAGCTGGGAATTGAACTGGTGAAAAATGCAAGTGCCTGTAACAGGAAGAGGTGACCTTTTCAGCACAAAGTATCTCTGAAAAATAACGGCTCCTTGTGTAAGCCCAGTATTTGTGTCAGTATCTCCTAGGATGATACTGATGCACCACCCACCATTTGCAAAGCACCTGTTAACGACCATAAGGTATATATGGTCAGTAAAAAGAAGAGCTCCTCAGCTAGCCTGTGATTTCACATTAATGGCATGATGCCGAGAAGGCTTTCAAAGAGCACGTGAACAATGAAAGCTACTCCACACCTATGGATTTCCAGGTAGTGCATAAATGATAAAGTATCCTTTACGATCAGCTAGGTGATCCTGCGAGGACTGGGGGAATCATCTGAGAAGCTGAAGTAACAGTTAAAACTGAATCAATAAATGATTTGATTGTGCTGAGAGGACGACAGATTTTTCCCTGGAGATGGGAGACAAGATTTTCTGTCTGGGAGCGCTCTGATGCGTGCAGCATGCACGAACAACCCGGTGGGCTGGGCAGCACGGTCCAGCAGAGCGCGGGAGCCAAGAACTCGCAAGCTCCAATCCCAGCTCTGTCACCATTCACTGCACAGCCTTGGGCAAGTTACTTAACCTCCTTGTGTCTCAGTTTCACCATCTGTAGGACTGGGCTAACACTAACTTGGCGAGCAGATAGGGGTATTCAGAGGCTTAATTAAGGATAGCTGGAGTGATTAAGTTCCAGCTGCTCGGATTGTGGCTGCAGTGATTCACTGCCCAGCATCAAGTCCCAGCACTATGGCACTTGAGCCAGGCGCAGTGCCCTCAGAGGAGGGCAGGGAAGGAAGGCATTGCTACAACACAATATATGGGTCAGCATCTTCCAACTCCAGCAGGCAGTGTGCTGCCTTGGCATCGCCCTCCTCTGAGCCCTTGGCTGATGCACACCAGAGAAAGCTCGTCGCTCCCAGCCCGTTGGAGGTGGGAACAGAGCCAGGTCCAGGCAAAGCCCCAACAAGAAATGAGTGGGCTGCACCTCCACACGTGGGAAACGGGAGCCAGGTACACCATGCTCTGACTGTGTGCTACAAGTGGCGATGGAAACACAAAGGCATGAGCTTTGTGCTCCATCTGCCCTTCTGAAGCACTGCCGACTGGCATCCAAGGGCCCCTGGCCGCAAGCCCAGGCAAGATCTGAGCACAGCCTCGGCTCAGGCTGTCCCAGCCTGAGGGAGCTGCTTGGTCAATCCCACCCAGGAGCCGAATCATGGATTGGGGCCACCAGACAGCACCAGAACTGAAACACTGAGGGCTCTTGCATGAAAACCTTTGCCAGCCCCAGTTTAGCTGTTGCTTATCCCACTGCATACCCCCTTTAGCCTTGAGTTCAACGCCTGAACTCCCTCACAGAAGTCTCCCCACATCTGCTCGCTGCATCTCTCCTCATCGTTTTGATTCTGTCAAATGCATCTCCCTCTTCCCATACAATCCCTCGCTTTCCAAGCAGTTTACAGTAAATTTTCAGTGGTCATCAAATATACAGAAAAACACAGTCCATCTTGCAGCTTTTCTCCTGAGACAGTCCATTTGAAAGCGGTGTTCATGCCCTTTTCAGTATTTATAGGACTATCCAGGCTAAAGAGGACCCATATATATGTACATAGGTATTAAGTGCATCTTGGAATAAATGTCAAAATACAAGTGATTGCACAAGTTGCAAGCAGACTCTTTAGCAGCAAAGAGAAACTATTTCACAAGCTATCAGTAATCACTGCATCAACAAAGAATGAAAATAAGACAACACAGTAAAACGGCATGGTTATAGGTCAACCCCTATAAATCCATGAGCCAAGTTCGTTTCAAAGATCCAAAGAATTAGATGAAAGAAAAGAAACTCCCTTATCTATATATAATTTATTTTTTAAACCACCTTTCCAGTGCTCCAGTTCTTTCCTGAGACTTTTTTAGCATGACAAATCTATTTGCATTTTCCAAAAACTGAACACAGTCAGAAATGCACTCCTACCCAGGACTCACCTGTAAGAAATGGAGCGCTTTGATTTAGGAAAGACTACAGAGCACTTGCCCACTACTCACAACACATTTGGCCTAGGAATACGCATCAGAATTTGAATCTTTCACATTATCAATATTAAAGTCTTATTTCTGCGCAGTCTTTGCCCACTGGGAAGAAAAACCACCAGACAGCACACCAAACAAAAGAAGCTCCTGCGTGAAAATCTTGGTCGCCTTGCTATTTTTTTTCAAACCCTTTAATATGGTATTAACCTGTCACGTGTGCTACCTGACTTGTGCAGTCAATGCAGAAGTGTCAGACCAACCCACCAAGGGCAGCAGAGAGAGGGTCAGGAAGACCAGTCTCACAGGTACGGAAAACCATGTGGTGTTGGTGAATGATCAGTTTTTGTTGGCTGGTATTGCCACGATACTGCATCAAGGGTGCCACGCCAAGAGAGGATTGCAGTCTTTGGCTCAGAGTTTTCACAAACAACTTTATTTCTCTCTGTGTCCTGTGACCTAGGTAATGAAATAACATTTAAAACTCTATTAGGGCATCTAAAATACAGATCACTGCTCTAACATGCAGACATTTGTGGTACTGCAGATTTAATATGGTAACGACTGAACAGATGTTTAGGAAATCAGCTGATGCCGACTGACAAAGCATTCATATTTTAGGTCTTTGGCTTCCACGGGTTTACACAAGCCACAGCCAGAAAGTCTGTTTCCTCCTCGAAGATGAGTAACTATAAAAAAGCCTCTCTGCTTTACCCCCGCAGCAAATTAAAGACTCGGGCAAGTCAAAAGTAACTCTCTCCTCCACATACAATGATTTCCAATGACTCAACTTTGCGTGTTTGCACCACAGTGAAACTACCACAATACCTTTCACTCCGAAGAAATGACTCCAGACTTGCCGAAAAACTCAGATGAGAGCCTCGTCCAAGTAAGCCAAGAACACGCACAAACTGTTTTTAAAACACCACATCCTGTAACTGCACTTTCTTACAGAGTGATGCATAGCACTGGATTACTGGAGACGATTCCCATTAGGAAGCGTAATTCAATACAACAAAAGGTGGCAAAATTGAGCCCGGATTGATCAAGAAGATTTAACTTCAAATTGACAACATTGCTGAGCAGTGAGGCAGGGAGCACAGGCGTAATTTGGTTTCCTGCAGCACCACACTAAATGATGGCTATCAGTATTCCAGTCAGGGGCTGATAGTTTTATTTCCCCCATGAGTTTCTCCAGGTCATCCCTGACAGTTAGAAAAGTGCTTAGTCGTTTGGGTTGCACTGAGCAGATGGTTACTGATCAGAGATTAGTACCGGAGCCGGGGGTCAGCGGGCTGCCAAACAAACTCATCCAAGGGCTGGCTATTACAGCCTCCCCCGGGACAGCAGTTTGCTGACCGCTACAGACAGGGGACTCACCAGGCAACGGGAACGGGCATGTTCAGGTCTCTCTGTACTATCGCCAGAGCTTGCCTGATATATAATTTATATCCCTGCAATTTCACTGCCTGTTGCTACAATATCACTTTTTGCTTTGGGTCACTCAGTATAGACTTTTGAAGGAAATGGAGGACGCGCAGAGGTGGCGGAAGAGAATTATTAAAAACCAGACCACCCTAGCTCGGCAAGAGCAGAGTCCCCACAACCGCGTTTAAGCCAACTCACATTTTTCAAACCTCAGATCAGCACGACAACAGCCATCTCTTTCCACAGGTTTATTATTGTTCCCAAAAAAATAGAGAAAGAGAAAAGAAAAGAGAGTGGCAAGATTACAAACATCAAAAAGCTGCTGGGCTTGAACACAAGCTGGTATTTCAGGGACCAGCGTATTGTGGCTACTACTATGCACAATGCTATCCCTTGTCTTTCTACTGATATGGTTCAAAGGTGAGCTTTTGCACTGACCTGACTATCGTGGAATTTAGGTGCATATAAACCTGAAACGGGACACATCTCTACAGGTCTGGACTCTCTGAATTGTGCCTATTTTTACCAAAACATGAGGACCGAGTCTTTCTAAGCAATGTGTCTGTATTGGTTTTGAGCTGAGGTTTTCCCAGTTTCAGTAGGGTTTTGCTGCCATAGAAGGAAGACCATGATAACGTTACGCTGTAAGATCCTACACCAAAACCACTTTTTATTGGTAAAGGTGACGAAGGAACAAAGCTGAGCTTTGCTTGAGTATTTCCTCCAATTACAATACCCTATAAAGAATGGGTACATGTTGCTTAGATACGGTACTACATATAGAAAAACAGGTCCCTAACTGTTTTCAATTAAAAATTACACAACAGTATTAGTTTGGGGACACTTTTAAGCCTTGTGTAGTCGATTCCATTTTAATATGTTTTCTCCTATGTGTTTTAATTTGTATATGCATTTAAGTACACACTTCCGTGACACAATATTAAGTCAGATCTCAACCCTGCAAACGTTTACGTGCATAGTTAACTTAATGTACATATAGCCTCACCACGAACTGATGTATGTCGAATTGGAATGATCAGGATTTCATATTGTTTCCCATTTGTAGCCATGTTTGCCTCATTCATTCCTATTATTCTTTGATATTATTTCATTGATTTACCTTGACATTCATGCATTTATTTCCAAGCCAATACATCATTTGAATTTAAAAGACAAAACTCTTTAGGAATTTAATGCAATGAAAAATGAAAGATCCGGACTTCTAAAGAGGAAAATCAAGAAAAACAGGAAGTTATCCTCACGACAGAGAAGCACATTTGAAAAAAAAAAATAAATCACATCTAACCTGCCTTGAGAACTATTTTATGGTCACAGTTTGAAATCTGTTTGGAATTACCATGATGGCAACACAGCTCCTCTCTTCACAGCATTGTTTCTGTGTGGCTAATAGACCTCTGAGGCTCTGGTTCTGAACCCAGTCCTCTGAATCACCTAAGCGTGGATACCCTTCACCATCTCCACTAAGTAAAAATATTCAGGAATGTTCAGAAAACTAGAAAAAAAGAAAGTTACACATCATAGAAAAACTATATTTTCATATTATAATTTACAATATTACCACAGTAGCAGTTGGTTTGGATTCCAAATCCAAATCCACTTACTGCTTCTGAGTCATGAACCAGCAAAATAGAGCATCTCCTGACAAACAGCTTCCCCAATGCCTAGCAACCTCTGCGCAAAATCCTTGTCCGCTGCAAACAAACAACTCTTACTACATTTAGGACTCCAAATGTTTTCAAGTATTTGGTACTGTGGCTTCAAGCGATTGTACAGTGCAATCTACAGCAACTGGTCAGCAGGATTTTGTTAGAAAAGTACCAAAGAACTTTAATAGACAACATGCTGCAGTAGCAGGGGAAGCACACGTGTGATTTGAAGTCTTGAGAACAAGCACAATTCCCAAGTACATTCTCAATTTAGGCTTTGTACAAATTTCTTCTTCCGTGCAATCTTGGTGATATTGGAAACCTTCCACGTTTACTTTGGGCTTCCACTTCTTTTTGTGTCAGTTATTAAATAACCCTCATCCTCCTCAACACATGGGCTATACCTCCTGCACACCGATTCTGTTTACACCCACTGTTGGTGTAAGTGACCCAGACCAGCTGTCACATTACGTGGCAATAGCTAATGCCATGTTTTATCCCAAAAATTACCCTGCAACTTGCACTACCTCAGCACCACCAACAACTAACCAGAAACTCGGCTCTGGTCAGAGGGCTGCTATGCAGTAAAGCTGCCGTATTTCTGTGCAGGTTTTCCCAACAGTAAATGTGTACGCAAGCGCTGCACAGGAAGCAACAGCCCTACTGCACACCTTCAAATGAACGGTTTAACACACGAGCCCCTAAGGATAACTTTTCCCGTAATAAACTGATAAAGGATTGGAGAAGGCTGGATGGATTTCAGGCAGTAGGTCTGCTCACACCTATTGCACAGGAACTCCTACCAAGTGCCAGACTTATGGAAAATTTGGAAGTGACTGAAAAAAGAGAAATCAAAAACCTTCTCAAACAAATACACTGAGGTAGTAAAAGAGGGTATATGCACTGAAATGGAGAAAAATGAAAGCTCTATTGTGGTGTGCTACTGGAGTATTGCTGTGCTGCTTTCTCAAAGTTAGTAGAACATTAAAGGAAGTATTTCTCTTTGTTTCATCAAACAGACAGCCCTAAGCAGTGACTTTTGTTTGTAGGAGAAGCCCTGAACGGTGCCTTTCTATACACCCAGAAAACTTCTTGAAATCCCCAGCATCACTAACTGCAAACTGGGTGGACAAAAGCTACTCTCACCAGATTCCGCAGCTTTTCAGAACATTACTGCGCTGCCTTTTCTTGCTGGGGCTTACTCAGCCCTCGCACGGCAAGCGGCAGCGATGGTTCAGTTCCATCGCCAGGCTCCTGAGCGAGAACCCGCAAACCAGCAAGACACAAAGCATGCTTTGCCCAGAACTTCTACCTCTAGTCGGCTGCAGAAATGAAAAACGAATGGTTACACATTTCTCTTTCACACTCTGGAGGTAAGTTTTTCAAGCAAAACCACAGCATTATTTGCGTGTCAGGGTTTTTTTAGCGCAGTTAATAAAAATGTAGATTCTGAAGCACTAGCTAAAGCAAATAGGAAAATGCATGTGTCCATGCACTACCAAAAACCAGGCAAAGCTGCCAATACATACCACTTGCCAGAATCACCACTTTGAGTATATATCATTTACACCTTGAACTATGCATTAGTAACCTTTTGAAGTAGAATTTGCTTTTGTTCCCTAATCTCCAAAAGAGATTTCAAGGCGATCAAATTCTACTGATGCAAATGCTTGAGCATACAGTGTATTTTTCTTGGGTATTTACAAATGTTTTTCTTACTCATGAACCACCTTGTAAGCAGGAACTTGTTTGAACAAGTATTCCTGGAAAATTAAAAATAAGTTACAAATATGATTGTTCATTAATCCCTTTTCATACTCAATATTCAAAGAGTTCTTCCTTCAAAGGTGTTTTGAGAATGGATTCATTCCTTTGTGGAGTGCTGCAAAGGTGTAGTACTGCTGTCTAAGTGTTAGATATTGTTGCACTACCGGGGTCTGCCTGTGGCCCTCTTGGAAACGCTCATGCTTCCACATCCGAAAAGAGAGAGCGAAGGCAGCTAGAGAAAAGACAGCTGAAAGTCTGTGTAGCATATTTTTTCACCCAAATATTACTTTTAATGTATAATCAATCTTTATAGCCTGTTGCTGCAGGGAAGGTGTAATAGAATCAAGTTTTCATACAATTGCAAGTTGTATGAATCTTTCAAAAGCAAGATTATAGCATTCTTCATTCCAAATCAATATTGATTATTCCTTAAGTTACATATAAATTGCTTTTAGTCCCAGACATTTCATGTCATACAAATATATTTCATAATGGGAAATATCCCTTCTACCACACTAACAACGCCATCCTACCTGATGGGCTTATTTAACGAGAAAGAGTATTTTCTTCCTCTTCTCATATATTATTTTAAATATATTTTAGCCAATCTGCATAACCTATTTTACTCTTGTTACAGTTGATCTGTACAGAACTTTCCAAAAGTAAAGTATTTTGTGACAGACAACTTGCTGGTCCTGACCAAAAGGCCGTTGCTTTTAATGCTGGTATTTCCCCACTTAAGGACTGAGCCCATTCTGAAGACACATTATTCAAACTCTCTCAGCAAGAAGCAGAATTCCAAGTACTTATACCAAGGAAAGAGTCATGAATCATGCAGGAAACAAGTCAGAGGAGGCTGCTCAACACTGTAAATGCTGCACGGGCGTTTGGCTGGCTATTTCTACTAACAGCCCTGGAAATTCACACATGGGGTGAAAACATGAAGGTAAGTGAAATCTCTGTTCTGTTTCATCTTTCTGCTGTTTTCTCTCTGTTCACAAAATATACTTAAAATAAATAAATAAAAAACCCGCATCAGTGAAATTTATGTTCTCAATAGATTCGAGATAAGACAGAGGGCAAAGAGCATGAAAAGTAACAAGCCACTTGGATGAAAATTAGGAATTCAGCAGTTTCCTCCTTGGTTGGCTACTCAGCCGGAATGGCGCAGGTCGCTGCCTCTAATCCGGTCTGCTGCCACCGTCGCTTTGTATGTGGCCAATGTAAGAGTCTGTTTGATCATCAGTTATTAGAGCGCATTTCTGCAGAAGGAAATACAAAGTTCCCTTTGCAATAAAATGTTTTGTATTATCTTTCATGGTTTTAAACCACAAAATACTCCTTACATTTTATCTCGGCATTTAATGCTTTTTAAGTTTACATTTGAGTTGTGATGATTAACTTTAAGAAACAAAGTAAACTGCATGTGCTTTTTTAGCCCCTAAAGACAGTTATTGCTTAGAATATAACTGCAAAGATATTTTTACATTGTAGGAAGCTGAGTATAATGTATATTACAGCTCATTTTCCAACACTGGATTGCATCATAAATATACTTTAAGCTGCCAGTGTTAAAATGATAGTGGAAAATTAAAACAAGCATAACCCACATTATTTAAGATGAATTTTATAGCCAAGTAAGAACCAAAACGAAATAAAAACACAGCATTTGCATCCAAGAAAATTTGGTGGAAATAATATAAAAAAACTGTTAAGGATAAAACCTTCTTAGCAAAAAAAAAGCAGATGAAAACATTTGCCATCTGTTGAGAACACAGAACTGGTTTCCCTATTACAAGTAATCTTAAAGCCAGGGATTAATATCCATGGTAGCGTCACCTCCTGCAAGTCCAAGCAGCAAGACTGAGGGCTGTACGTTTGTGGGCAGCAATCCCCAGCCCCTCCAGAGCCCGGCGCTGGCTCTGCACCAGAACAAGCCATTCTCCAGGAATCCGGCCTGGCCACCGGTGCCTTTTCATGCTCTCCCACGGGCTGGGAGCAGAGCCGGCTAATCGGGAGCCGGAGATTCAAATGTCAACAAGACTCCCTAGCTCACCCAGGATTGAGAAAAGACAGAAATTGGCTGTAAGCAGCCAGGTTTGGCAGTTTGCTCTGTTTTGCTTCTTTGTTTGTTGCTTTTTTTTCCTTTAAAGATGAGAACATTAATTCACCTCAAGCCCCAATTAGCTGTTGTGGCTGAAACTCGTATCAGATGATGTGGTGAACCATGAAGGCTGAGGAATATTTCTTTTAAAACACGGATGCATACTTGATCAGCATTATGTTCTTCTTTTCACTCAAAAGATTTATAAAAATCCTTATACTAATTACTGCCTATAATTAGAGATCTTTCTCAGGTTTAACAGTGCATGAGAACATCATTCAACATAGCACTGCTTCGTGCCATTTTTGACCACAGGAGAGAACAGAACATTGTCATGCTGAAGTATACATAATTAAAATACATTGGTCTTGTCTCATACACTGATGTTGGTACCAAAGATCAGAAAGGTAACGAGGACTTTGAGTCTCTAGACTCCAAATTTAAGAACACTGAGGGCTAATTGTGTCCAGGAGCCTGATTTTACATAGATAAACCTGATCGCTGCAGCACCAAAACAGAAAAGCTGTAGCTAGTTCAAGACTTTTGGCACAAAGATGGATTTCTGTCTTGACATCAGACTAAACGTTTTTTATTTAATTATCAGCGTGAATATTTTCTGCATTTTTCATCTATGTGTCCTTAATAGCTCAATACATATTTCACTTTTTTATACTCACTACCTACCCCCAAAATACCTCTGAAAAACTGCCATAATTTGCAATGTCAGGTATAAATTGAATCCAATACTGCGATTTTACAACAGTATGAAGTATTACAAAAGATCATCATCAATACAAAATATTTGAAGAAAGCGCACAGGGTCTGTCATTGATCACTGAAAGCATTTATCAGGGAAGAATCAAACTTCTAATACTCCCTAAGCATGTGTTAGAGACCACTGCCAAAGAAAAGTTTTGGGGCTTGATGAATCTTTCAGCTGACTCAAGATAGCAGTTATTTTGTAAAGTTCATAATGAATAAGATTCTCAGCTTATAAATCAGAAATTTTAATTCACTACACAGTCTTGCCATGACAGAAATACTTCTTTTTTTTACAGTACATTCTTTCCAAAAAAAATTCTGTATGGATTTGGAACTGTGAAGTTGATAATTTTCTTTCTTCAGAAAGAAGAGCAGTGCCTTTTATTCAACATGGTTAATAACTATTAACATCATAAGTTTATCATGTGTATGTCATAAAATCAATGGCTAATTTATAAAATGATCCTATTTGTTGTTTCATGAGGCATGTATTTCTTTCCTTAGTCAAATGCTATGTTGTTCTAACAGTAAAAATTAATGCTGTATCACTCCCAATTAAACTTCTCATATTTAAAGTTAGCTCATCAAAGCTGAGCCTGATTTGGTATTCCTCAAGGCTCATTCGGACATACTGTTCTTGAATAAACATACCTCCAAGTCCACATCTTGCTTGCTATCAGACCGGTACAGCCAGACCTCATCTTGCTTCAGAAAAACAGCTCCATTTGTAAACTGAACACAAATCTCAACCACTGCTCATCTCCGGAGCACTCAACTTCGTATTTATATTTATTCATGATCACAAAGAACAGCTTGCCTGGTGAACATGACCCCCAAAATATTTTTATTTATATGGTACTGTGATTTACAGTCTTTAAAATATTTCCTAAGTTGATGTATACTTGAGTGAATGCTCTGTACACTTCGCACCTTGAAGGCTCTCACAGTCTAGTCTAATTTTAAAGGAAGTCACTGTATTTGTTAAGACTTCTCTCACTTTTTTGTATTCAACTGAAAGACCCTAAGCAGAAAATACACAGGAAAAAGGGCAGTGAAAAACAACTTTACATTATAATACAGAATATTTCATTAGTATTTCACTGGTTAGAGTAAATAGGGTGGAGAGGAGGAGGAAACCAACTTGAACGAAGAAAACATTTCAAGGAGGGGAAGACGGGTAAAGTAACCTGTCTCATACCAACTGCCATTATTTGATATACAGAAAAGACGCACATCTCCAATTAAACCACAAAAATTGTGAGTATTTCTGATGCATAATAGTAATTTCTTGCCTCCATCCTTATCCACTGCCTATAATACACCCTGTAAATCAGGGTGGGTCCCTCAAAGCCACTACACACCGACTTCAAGCTTTCTTAGCTTTTTCTGGCTATTTTGCTCTCCTCCCCTTACCGCTCCTTGTAAATGCCAGTAAACCAGTTTTACGAGCAGCAGAGTTCAATCAGGGCACTGTATACTACACACAGTCAAGAAGCGGTCACCAGCCTTCCCCATCACACCAACAGTTCAGATGAACCCCGGGCCAGTGGTGAACCCAGGAAAGCTCAAAGTACCCTTGTGGTCTCACTACCTTTAAGAAGTCCATCACCACAAACCGGCACCCACTGGTGTGCTCCACGGGGTATGAAGGACCACGGGCTTTGGGCAACCTTTTCTTTCATAAAGAAGAATGTTAGACTCCATTTAAGCAGATCCCCAGCTACAGTCGTCAGGATCACAGTGAGAGTAAATGCAAAAGTGGCACTTAACGTCAGTTTCTTGTCAGAGGTGCAAATGACCCAAGCAGAGGCATTAAAGTAAGTAGCAAGACATTAATAATTAATTCAGAATTCACCGTAACAATACTAATTATGGTGCGTCATGTGGTATTATTGAGAACATAATATGTGCTTCTACAGGAAATCAATTGTAATTCACCAATTAATGTGGTGTTGTGAAATGTGTTTTACCACTGGCAGTGGAATTTAAAAGCCTGATTTAAATCTTCACCTCGGTGACACATTTTCTGAAAGCAGTGAGTTTAGACAGATTTGACAGCAATTTTTATCTACAGAAGATACAGGGCTGAGCTTCTCGGCTAAGTAGCCTACGGGGAGAGGGACCAGAGGTTTGTTGGGTATTTCAGAGACCATATGCAATTCTTCTATAAGGCTTATCTTTCATCTCCTAGCTAGACCGAAGGATCTAAGAAATCCCTCTCATTCAAATCAAATATCAATCCAACTCCTATTGTTCCTTTCCTTACCGGAGATGCAATCCCCTTGATAAAGAAGGATGCTCAGCGCTTCTTTAAGCACTTATCAATACTACGTCGGCAGCAGACAGCATGCTTGTTCAAGGCTATCCATCTCTGAGCAGCACAGACTGACAGAGGCTAGAAGGCCTGCATTTATGAAAAACAAAATATTACTGCAAAGCCACGGGTGGTTTTTAGTTACACTTTCAGCCCACAAAGTCAAACTCGGAGGCTTATCTGAGCAGGGAGTCTCATATCCCTGCCACACGAACGCGTGAGAAGAGCGGATATCCTGTAGCAGGGCAGGAGATTTGATCAGACTGCAGGTGAGGAACAAAAACCTCTCAGGAAACATGAGCAAAACATTTCCACGCTCATTTACAACCCTCAACGCTACTGGTATGTTCACCAGGGTGTTTTGAGACCCTGATTCTCTGGCGTCACCTCCAGGCAGCATCCCCAGGGGAGCGCAGCCCTGAGTGGTCCCCGGTGCAGGCAGGAGTCCTGCTTCCACACAACGGCAGGCGACTGACAGCGCCTTGAAAGGTGCAGACTCAAGTTCATTACTCAGTCATTCAGGGGAACATTAATACAAAATCACTTATGCCTATGCAGACAAGAAGTCAAAGACAGACACCTCCAAGAAGGGGAGTGGTGATTTCCGCCTGCGGTGTGTTCTTCCTCCGGCACAAGAGGTGGAGAAGTCAAGGGCACAGATGAATTGCCCAACACGACCAGAGACTGACCGGCGTCACCGCACAGCTGAAGCGTCCTAACGACACCTAGCATCCTTTTAGAAAATGCTTGACAGGACACCTTAATAAATTTGTGGATCACCTCTTCCTTCTAAAATCCCATCCCCAATTCTCTTTTCAACTGCTCATACGTCCGGGTCAATAAAAAAGGCGGATTTTAGCATATTTTAAAAAATGCTGAGCTTGGAAACTGTTCTTAAAAATTACTAATTGTGTCTGGCTAAAAAGCTGAATCACATTTTTTACTTAAGTGCGGAAATAGCTCTCCTTCCCACCCCTAGAAACAGCAGGAATGAGGAAACATTCCCATCTCCAAACTTCACCCACAGCAACCCCTACATGGTAAACAGCAAAGAGTTTGGGTTAATGGCTTCTTCACGTCTACAAATAGATTTGCCAAAATAAAATGACAGTGTTTTACCTCAGGCCTGCCGAGTTCTGCCTGGCCCTATCTCCCTGTCTCCGGCAGGCGCTGGGGAAGGGGCAAGGCTGACCCTCTGCCCCCCGCCACAACACTCGCCCCACCTCTGCTGACATTTCTGCCGTTTTTTGAGGCCAACGGACCGTTTTCCCACCCCTACCTCACAGGAACGAGGCAGTGGCTGGCCGAAAGCGGGAACCCCACAGGCCGACGCTGACAGGACATGGCGGCTCCTCAGGAGGGACCCAAGCAGAGGGGAAAAATGCACTTTTACCTCAGCAACGCTGAGGGGAAAACCACCCCAAAACACATCCTTCAATAAAGGATGTGAGCGTGAGGAAGATTCTACAACCAGACCACCACAGGGTTTTTCCTTCCTCAGAAACTGATGAACCAAGTCACACAAGATGCACTAAATTGGCCCTGTGGTCTAAGGACTGTGACAAAGGAGCCATGTTTGAGGCTTTCCTTGTCGATCCCTTGACAGGCCTTAGTTTCATTCCTATAAAATGAGTTTAAAAGCCCTTTCTCACCGCACAGGGCAGCTCCAGCCATGCCATCGTCACCCCAGGGACATGGTGCCAACACAGCAAAGGCAGCCCACAGGCACAACACGCTGCCCGACAGCCAGCCAAAATCAATGGACATTTTTATCACCAAATTTTCTCAACACGTTCTTGCCCACAGAAAAGTTGCCTCACCACCCTTATTTTGGAGAATTTTCCTTTTTAGCTCCATCTTTCAGACAGGCACACTTATCATATTCAAGGCTAGCCCTGCAAGCAGGATGTAAATCACTTTACCAGCTCAGCTGACACGTATTTAATAACTTATTCACAGTTGCAGGAGGGGAAAAAAGGTTAGATTATATGGGAGGGGAGACAAAGAAGGAATATAATTTCCGAGAGTTACACAGGACCTTCCATAAATACGTGCAATGGTGGAGGGAAGCCCCTTTATCACATTGCAGGGCTGAACCTGGAGCTGGAGTTAAAATCACGTTGGTGGTGTTTGATGCCCCTTGTGCTCAGGAGGGAATAGCTGCTCCTGAGCAAGAGCGAGAGAAGGGAAAGTCAGTTTGCTGGAAAAAAAAAACCAAAAAAATGGAAAAAAGAAAAAAAGGTTTTGTTTGTCAGACAGAGCTGTACTATTGTCTGCAAATGCCAAGGAGGGCAAAACTCTCCGAAGACATGTCAAGCCCCTGATCCAGCTGTCAATTGTTCTCGTAGGCAGAAAATGAAGGCTGACATGTGAAATGAATTCGTACAGTGCCGGGGCGCTGGAAGCCCGTCCTGTCCTCCCCGGCCAGCGTGCCGCAGCCCAGCCAGCAGCGGCAGGGAAGCTGTGCAGATTTCGCTATTAGCTTGATTGACCTAATATTGGATGACTCTGTACCCAAGTGCTTATGCGAAATAATAAGCCTGGCTACTGAGCAATTATTAAATACAAGGAAATGTTAAATCCTTGCATTGTACATATTCTAAAGGAAATTAATCATTTTGAACTCTGGAGAATACAGTTTTATAAGAAGAGAAGAAACAGCAAATACACAATAGGGTATTTAAATGCTAATACAGTCAAACAGTTTAAAGCATAGCATACATTTTAATATCGGTTTACTGAATACTAATTATGCTCTGCTAAGTAGCAGTAAGTAGCATTTATTATGATTTGTTGAAAGTATTGATCCAGATAGTGACAAGTACAATTTCCCTTTCTGCATATATCCTTAAAAATACATATTATCAGATTACCAAGCCTTCTTAAAACATGTTTTCTTTTGAATATTCTGTAGCAACTATCAGTGGCAGCTTGATATGTTATAGCCCGGTATTATTTCAGCTCAATGGCGTGCAGCAAAGAGAGACTGTTATCAGTGATCTAAATTTATTCTCCTTTACTACTCAAGGCTGATGACTTTGCATGTTTTTTGCATCTGGTCACACACAAGACTATATGGGATGGAGAAGGGTCTTAAACAGCCACTCCCTGTGTTTCGTCAGCAGAACTAACACTTCAAAAACCAAAGGACTGTCCTGCATCTGGAAGCGTTTGAAGCAGTGGGCTCTGACGGCCGCGCTCAGGCACTGGCAGCACTGAGACCCCATGTGTGGGTAAAGGCAGATGGCAGGGACCCAGCCTAACGCCTGACCAACTCCGCGCACGTAAATGCCCTACACAGTGACTGCAGAGAAGCGAGCACCGCCCTAGCCTGAACAGACACCTCCTGCCAACGCCCATTTTGAGAAATACCACCCTGCGAGAAATCCATTGATTTTAATTAAAAGGAACTCTGCTTAACAACATAAAATTAGCAAAATTCAACTACACTGCTACTAAACCAAAGAAAGCTGGTTGGGATAGAAACCAGCACAGAATTAGTCCCTTGGCCTGTACTGTACAGTCCTTCTAAATACATCAGGCAACAACTGCCACAAACACAAAGCAATTCATTCCTAATAAATAATTTTTAATATTAACCTTCAATTTGATTAACATACAATACCTGTTGCATTAAATGCAAATTAAATATGCACTTAGGAAATTCAATTTAAAGCTTTTCTGTTTTATCTGTTACATCAAAGATATCAAAAAAGTAGTGTCTTTATTTATTTCATGTGCTTCAGAAATACAACATGAACAGAACTGACTTAACGGGAACGTGAATGCAAAAGTAGATTCAACTCTATTAACTTTTACAATTTTGCTGCAGAAATTGTTTCTCTTGATATTTTAATTTCAACTTTGCTGATCGCAGAAAGAAGCAAGGTCAAAACCTCCGCGACGTTCCTCAGGCTGCACAGGATCACTTAGCATAATTCAAGCAGTTGTGAAATTAGCACTGCATGCTACGATAAATGGGTTTGTGTTTGCGTTTCTAATGTAACAGGATTAGGGTAAAAGAAAGTACCATTTCTGTAGTTCAGCTGAAATAAACATTACAAAAGGCCAATTTACACTTCCAAGATTACTTGTAATCACGCGACGGTTAAGAAATTTTTTCAGTCTAGCATTATTCTGCCATATAGCTGTAAGTAGGCCATTCACTAAAATATCTTAGCTGGTTTTCTTAGCAGCAACAGATCACAGATGTTTTACAATTTATTTTTATCACTAAATTTAAAGCCAGTAGTGCTGTGTTCACACTGCCATAAGGGTAATGTATTATGGCTGTGAAAGTAACAAAAGAACCTGACACTGATGAAATTAGCATCATCTTCGCCTGTTCAAACTTACTGCTAGGAACTTCACAATCCGAAAAAACATCCATTTTTACATCAGTCAACTTGATACTAAAAAAACCCCAAACAGATTACATACTAGTTCTTTAATAATTTGCTAACTCTGCCGAGCAGGTGAAAATTCAGGTCCCTCTTCCTTGACAGGTTTTCAGTTTGAAACAACAACTTTCTAAACTGTAAAGGTATTTGGGTATATACAATTAACAAGTTACTTTGTGCAAGCAGAGTGGTCAAAACCTCTTCCTACACTCTCACTCATACCTTCTTATTTGGAAGAGAAGTTACTCGTGACAGGTGATGCTCAGAGACAAAAGGGCTTTCAAGGATTGGCAAACTGCTTTAAACTGAATATTCCGTTTGTCTGATTACGACTACCTGCAATGGGAAGTCGTCAGGATAATGCTGAAGCCATTCAACTCCAGTACTACTGGAATACTGCCAAAGCAATTAAGATTGCTGACTTGGCCGTGTTGCTGAGAACATATAAAATAATTTTACACCCCATCATGTTGTGGTAATGGGTACTTGCACCCATAGACGAGGGTGAAATAACTATACAGCACGGATTAAGTTAATTGATAGAATATTTACCAAGAGCAAATGGCTTCCAAATGAGAGGTAAAGCCCCAGCCACCAGTCCACTCCTGGAACTGGGAAGGAGTGTGGGTCCTGTTGGATGGGTGTATGTTGGTTCATATGCCCTGTCTGCCTTTAACATATTCAAATGGGAGGTCCCCAGAGGGAGCCGGCACCGAGCTATGACGCTGAGGCACAGCCTAACAAATCTGGTGATGCTGATGTAGAAACTTACGCTCATCTTACAACTCTCCCAGCCCAGCTCCAGTTTTCCTGGATTCCTATTTGAACTACTACTTCTCCCACCAGCACCAATTCCCACCCAAGCTGTGCGAGACTCGCCAGCCCAGCAGCCAGAGCTGCAGCCAGCAGGGTATGAAGGTCCACCTCCGAGAACACCTCCCAACACAAGGCTCTTGGGCTTGGACCGAGCACAGAAGAGAAGCGAGCAGGTGCTGCGGCTGCCTTTGGGAAGGACTACATGAACACAACCAAAGTCACACAACTATTGTACAGTTTAATATTGCGCTGGGCTACACGGCCAGCCAGCCCACACTGCGATGAGAGGGCAGCACAGCGCACCTGCAAACACATGACGGGATGTATGTTCAAAATGCAGGGTGTAGAGTTTATTGCAGCTCCAGGACAGCAATACAGCTCTGCACCAGCTAGCAGCCTTTACATACTGCTTAATGTAATTATCAATATATAAAAAAAAAGCAAGTAAATGAGGAATTGCCATAGCAACTGCTACCTCCTAGGAATACAAAAGACATGGGACCACCCTCACTGAGGGAATGCTTTATTTATTGTTTCATATTTTGAGTGTTCAGCAAAGCTATACTGCTGGACACTGCTGTGCATGTTGGCGACCTTCACTTGGTAGCACTTGTTTTGTTGGCTAGTTCTGCCTCAAGAGAGGACCCTAATTTCCAGTGCTGAGAAGCAAGACTAAAGGCAAACCCTCCGATCAGCATGGCAACATCTGCTCGTAATTCTAGTGCCTGCTGATGGTCAGCACTTCCCCTGCTAAATTACAACACGCTCCCAATTTATAAACCATCTAAATAACAGTGGAAAGTAGAAAGACAGGGGATTTCACTTCAATCTTTGTAATGATAAGCATATAAGGACCCATGGGCTTTTCTATTTGTTTGTGGTTTTTTAAACATGCGCTGTTTTTGCCCTAAATCACCTCTTTCACTGGTAGCTAAACTTTCATGCATTCAAAGCATTTTGAAGCATATGCCTAAAATCCATTGGTATTAATGGGACAAAAGCACATGTCAAAACATTTAGCTGTACAGGAATGGCGCTAAGTACGTGATTAAAGTTAAGTATAAGCTTAAGCTTTGAGGAATTGCAGCCTTACACCATCAAATTTAGGCACGTGAGCATGTAACTGCTGTACAGAGCTGAAAAATTTACATTTGGGGAGAGGAGGACAATATTACTATTTCAAGATCCTGATCGGTTCCCAGGACACAGAATGGCACACCACAAAGAAATAAATGCACAGCTTATATACCAGCTTCATTAAGACCATAAAACACTGAAGGCCACCTTCAGAAAACACATTTTATAAATACTCTATTTTTATGAATGGACCCTCACAAGGGAAAGGAAGCGAAGCTGAGGGTAAAATGCAAGATTCAATAGTAGTAGGAGCAGCAGGAGTAGAAATAATAACATAAAATTTAAAAAAACAACCTGAATTCCATGTGAAAACCTTTGGGTCTCTACGAACCTAGACTGTGTTCATGAACTCAGAAAAGGATTTAATTTCTCACCTTTGCTGAGGCTAAGCTTTGTCACTCTGACATCAGCAGACTAGCCCCTTTCTTCTCCGTTTTTGTATTTTATCTCCTGTTCAGCTTGTGCATTTCTCTTTTCATTCCTGCTGTAGCGTTCTTTAGCGTTGCACTGCTAACTCAGCCAGCAGAGACAACAGGACACTCATTCCCACTACCTATCATTTCCTTAAATAACAATCTAAATAATATTTCTAATCCACAGAGTAATATTACATTAGCGCAGTGCAAACACACTTGCATGTAATACGATATATAAACTTCTCCTAACAAAAATATCAGTATTACCAGCTGGAAGTAGAAACAGGATAATGCTGAAACACAAAATAAAACAATGATTTTTTAAAAAAAACAAACATACAAACAGGAAAAACAACAGCCTCCACTCTCTTCTGGATTTCTTTATCTAAAGCAGACTGGATTTAAATCAATCTAAGTCTATGCTGAGTTTAAAAAAAAAAAAAGGCAAAAATTCAAGCTTACTCTGTCTTTTAGAAGCAGAAAAACAGAATTCAAATCATCCTTCTAAAAAACCCTCATTTTAAAAGTGTCATGTATTGAGCTGAGGTATCTGAACAGCTGACAGTGGCAGTGTAATATTGACTTGGTTGGGTTATGCCATATGAAAGAAATTCACCCTATTTTTCTACCTTGAAAAATGGAGATTTTTTTGCTGCCCTGCGAGATGCCTACTCAATAATGTAATAGAATGAGACACAAATTGTAACGTATGGAAGGGCACTAACAACACAGCCAAGATGGCAACGGTTCTGCCACCAACTCCGTTCTTCTTCAAGAAAGAGGGAGAGACAAGAAGCAGAGGTGTGAGGGAAGAGGGAGGGAGCGAGGAAGAGGTTTGCTGCGAGGAGGATGCATTACAGGACAGTCACACAACACGCTCTTCCCTCTAGGCAAAAGACAGTCGGTGAGGAGCAATAACAGCTTTTACTGCGACAGCAGCTGTGCCAGTCGGAGCTGCAGCCTTAAAAAAGACACATTCCTGTTTTCTCTTTTCCTAGTATTTCCTTTCCTAACTTTCTAGCTTGCTTTGCTGCCAAGGCTAAAATAACATCACTCTGTGCATCACATCATTTTAGAGAGAGCTGCTAACTCCTGCACTCTGCCGCCAGACGGGAGATGTGAGCCCCAATATGTCGCTGCTGCAACTCTCTGCAAACGCTTGAACAAATGGTAAATTTGCCCCTTAAATGCGGCTGAATTTCTATCTCAGTATCCGGCACAGAGTAGAAGGGCTCCAAGAAGAGGTGCTCGACCCACTGAGCTGTGCCCAGATACAACACACCCGCAGCCAGCACGCCCCGACAGCAGCCTCTTCAGGGAGCGTTTGATTATTTTATCTAAGCAGAACAGCGACAGCAGGGGAAGCTGCGAGCACCCTCTCCTCCTCCCAGATCCTCAGGGATGCGGGAATCAGGATGATCTCTGAGGACATGAGATAGCTGAGCTCAGGGCTTCCAGGAGGAGAAGGGAAGGTGAGTTGGCAGCTTTCGCATCTTGAACTCTGTGCTCGTAGATGAGGACAAAGAGATCATTCGAGCACGACATCCTTCCACTGCTCTGCTCCTGGAGTTTAGCATTTCACCACTTCTCCCACAGGTGGCTGAAGTGAACTACCCTATATTAGGTCAGGTGGAAGGGTTTGTCTGACAAAACTTCTTTTGCCTCTTTTTTTTGGGGGGTGGGAGGGGGCAAGGAAGGTTTGTTGGGTTTGGCTCTTTTTTTTTTTTCATTTCAAATGAGGAAGAAGAAAGATGGGGAAAAAAATAATCTTTAAAAGCATGTCAGTCCAAACAGAGATATATTTCTGTTTTGTTTCCCAAGTTGAAAAATCAATTATTCACGCAGGCAAACTTGTACACAGAAAGGGATCGTCAGGTGAACATCCTGATGGGACACCACAAATGCCACATCGGCCCATAAACCTGCCAGCAAAGGCTGCTGCAGCGGTTACCGAATCCCCCCTCTAGGCTCCATCACGGCTGACTTCTAGCTGTGTCCAAGTCTGCCATCTCTACAGATGGACACTAGAGATCCTGCCCTGACGGACTCATGGCTCTGAAGCACTGCTGTCCCACACAACAGCCACAAAATCGCTCAAGAGGAGAACGAGGGCACGTCCACCTCCCCCCAGCTGTATTTCAGCATGGGGCAGAGCTCCAAGTGCCGGCAAGGCAAAACAGCGGCACGAGGCTTTTCACTGCTTCCACTGCCACGAGGTCTTTTTGATGTCAAGCGCACACAGGGACTGATGATGGCAAAAGCGGGTGTGGGGAGAAGTTGTCAGGGTTTGATTGTTTAAGTGAAAGACACTTCAAGGAAGAAGAAAATGTTCAAATTATAAAAAGGCCTACTTCATTCATGCACTTTAAAATTGCAATAATCCATTTGATGCCAAAAAAGAAGAAAGAAAAAAAGAATCAAAGAACAATAAGAAAGATGCTCTGGCTTACGATTTTACTCTCTTCTCAACAAATTCTGTAGCCTTTTTTCTTCCTGTTCTATCATGAATCTTCCACAGCTGTAAAAGCCCTCAAGCTACGGACAGGTTTCAGTCCGGTAAGACTGTGGCTTTTTACAGCTGAAGATCCGTGATGAAGGACTGAAATATCCTCAAGTTTGCACACTTGAACAACGCTAGAGATAAGAACAAACTTTAAAATCCTGGATAATCCTCACTTTACTAATAAGCAATTTTATCTAAATCCTCCTTTAAAAAAATCGTGCTTCCCTGAGTGATGCTAGGGGAAGTAAGTTACCGCGTCCAATTTCCAGCTCTATTCAGCGAGTATTAACCTCAGCCTCTGCCAAGTCACCGGGGCTCTTTGGTCCTCCTCATCTCAGCTGCCAGCAGTTTCCTCCTCATCCTCTGTCCTGACAGCGTGAGGTTTAGCTCTCTCCAGGCTCCCTCCCACACGGTTCCAGGTATCCCGCTCCCAGCGGCCACCCCAGTGCTCGCTCCTGTCTCACAGCGCCAGTCTGCAGCAAAGAAGGTGAAGAGATGGATTTGCAAAGGCACTTATAGTTTGGGGCCCGCAGCACTGACTAAACAACTTCCATCTTTGGGTGCCCCGAGCAGAGCCCACAATATCCACTGACACCCCGAGTCTCCCTTCTAACTCATTCAAAGAGAAAGGCTTCCTTCTCACGTGGGGTTTTGGGGCTAACACACTCGATCCACCTGAGAACTGACTGGAATTCTTGGAGGAAGGAAAGTTTCATCCAAAATATGCCAATTAATTAATCAGCATGTTACAAACCTTTTGTTGCATGCAGAACACCTCCCAAAGGATCCTCCAGCAAGTATCGCCCCATCACAGGACAGGCACACAAAAGACAGACACTTTTTTCTTTATCTACACCCAAAGAAGTCTTCCCAGAGGCTTGCTCCACAGTAAGATCCCCAGGAAACTAGAGTGACTTGCATGCATTCACAGTAACAGCCCGTAATCAGCCTCTGAGTCAAAGTGATGTATTTCTTCTAACAGGAGCAGCCAGAGCTGGTCTTAAAGATGGAGCGTATGCTCAGAGTACTAATTCAAATAACATAACGCACAAGTTATTCAGCAAGAAATGAGCACAAGCAGCAGCTAACTACAGATCTATGTCTTACTGCTCCAAATTTGTACATGTGGTCACAACGACAGCACAGTGCAGCCACACTTGTACATCTAACTTATTAAATCTTAATAGCACCAGAGGGAGCTTCCCTTAGGAAAGTGGTGGAAAAAATGGAAACAGGAAGGCAAACAGGGGCCTTTTCTATGGTAAGTCAGGAGAGCTATGAAATTATTATATTGACTTTACTTACGCTGTAGAGGTATATATTGACCTGCAGTAGCCTTCATTGTGTAGCTGCAGTTGTAACGCAGTCGTTCAAATGTTAGTTGGAGTACAATCACAGCTTGAAAACGTTTTCATTGTGGAAAGTCTGCCTGGCTTCAATTTTAATTTTGTGCCCTGTTTAGAAGATTAACTGTGAACCACAGTACTGTATTCCAGCTGGCTCCGCTCTGAAGAAGCCAATCCAACAGCAATGTAGGACTTCTGATCTAACCAGGATCTCCTAGCGGCACGCTGTACTTCCCCACGGCTCGCAGAGCCACGTCCCTAATTAGTGCCATCACATCAAGGGAAGCACAGATGCGGGTTGAGGGTGGAGAACGGCACTGCAGCGAGAGTTACGTACGCAAACCTTTCCCTGGCTATCCCTGCCACCGGGTCTGGGCAGCAGGAAAACACCAAGCTGTAATTGCAATACATAGGATGAAAGACAACCACTTGTACTGAAAATAAATTGAGTACAGTTAAACAATCTCCTTGCTGCAATCTTCAGTTATAAAAATGAAAGGAAATGAGTGAATAATTCCTTTCCTCCTTAGGGAATAAGGAAAACCAGATCTTCAGAAACGGGGAGTATAAACAGCAAGGCAAAATCTATTCCCGAACAAATTCACCTACAGAGCAAATACATTAAAAGTTTTTTGCATTACAACATATTTGTTTCTCAGCTTATGAACCAAACAGAGCAAATTGCACATACATTTGAAATTCTGCGTTAAAAATGTGTACAAACATTTCCAATAATCAAGATGACTGTGAAATGCTTGTGCCAAGTATTTCAATAGCTCTTCTTCATTTGAAGATGGTTCATATCCATCACATGGTATTGGTTGCAGGCCCAGTGTTTCAGCCTGAAGTACTCAAACACCATGAGTCAGCTCCCCTCGAAATGATTTCCATGACTTAAAATGAGACACAATACATATATAAATCTTGGGTTCTTTTTAAACTGCTTTTTATCTTACATGCATCAATATCACTGATTTTCAGGCTGCTTTTCTCTAACACTCAGACGTTAAGAAATTTCCTACAAAAATTAATATATTAAATGTGAAAAAGGCAATTTTCTCACACTCGCGTTGTTCCAGGAACTGCTGTGTTAAGCCCCCATTTATCAGAGGGGGATCCTGAAGGCCGGAGCGCTGCTCCCTGACCGTGAAGGTGAGCTGAAGCCTCCCCGGAGCCCAGGAGCACACTCTGCTGGTTGGATTGCAGGGGGTGAAACCCAGCAGACAGCAAAGCAGTGTCACTCCCGGCTGACACTGGCACTGCATGGGACACTCTTCACCTTCAGTTACCAAGCTGTCAAATAAATAATGCCCCCAGCAAGGGGAACAGATCCCTGGCATGTGGCATGTCAGGGTGCAAACGTAACTGGGAAAGCTCCTGCTGCTGCTTAATCTGGGTTATGCCTTTGCGCTGATTTCTCCTTTTTAAGATTCCGAATTGTTACTTTTGTTTATGGCATTTTCTCAGCAGCCATCACCACCCCATCTTGCGTCCAGCCTTGCCAGGCTGCGGCAACTCCAGATTGCCAGAGACAGCGACTCTGCCTAAACATATCAAACAGCAAAATTGTGAAATTTCAGCCTAAAAGAAGGTTTCACAAGCTGAAAAAAACAACCCAACAACCCACACCCAAAAACAACACAAAACCCCACCAACCCTCCACATGAAATGAAAAAGAAAGTGCCAAGAGCTCACCATGCATACAAAAGTAAGTGGATGCACACTTCTGCAGGGATTTTATTTATTTTTGAAGTCAAATGCTCCCTATCTCCTTGACGGGCAGAACCTGTGGCTCTGTACTTCCAAATATCAGCATCAACAACACGAAAAGCTACCCGGATTTTTTTCTTAATCTGAGCCTTAAGACAGCCTCATGTCAGTTTGGTTAGTTTAAAGCCAGAGAAGCTCAGGATCAAAAGATTCCAGCAAAGTAACCATCCTGCAGCCTGTTGGATAGCAATGTTTAAAAAAAAAATAAGAAAAAAGAAAGAAAGGAAAACATCCCACCCTTCTACTCTGCAGTGTTCGTAGAGGAGTGCTGCACAGCATTGTCACAATAAGTTAATATGACAGTATAAAAGCCAATACTCACCCTGGGATTATACAATAAATAGACTCCATTAAACTACTCTGTAAACTCTCCTGTGAGAAATTTCTCTTTGATCCAGAACTTAATAGGAATTATTTAATCATAATGAGATGGTAATAAAACAGCATCACCTGAATAAGCTATTTTATTACCTGTTTTATAATTAGCTCTTCTTCATTATAATTCTTTCAGATATTTCAAGCTCATAATGTAAAGGGCACGTATAGAAGTATCCGGGACAGACAAGTATTTATATTTGTGCTAAGGAATCCTTCCCACAGCACCCAATGCATTTTGATATTTATCAAGTTTATAAGTGCCCTCAAGGGGGGACTCCCTAATGCAATGTCGTCACACAGACGATGGAGAAAGGATGGCGTCCTCCGTGCAGACCATGCAGGGAAGAGCAGGAAGGCTGAGCTATCTTCTTCTCACCTAAATTTGGGCTTCTACTGGCAGGGGCAGGCTCCGTCTCCTCTCTCTGCCCTCTAGTCCCTCACTCCTTCCTCTCCCTTGCCTGGGCACTGGGGGCTCAAACCTAACGTGGTCTGGGTTTGGGGTTTTTTGCTGGGTTACTTTGCACTCCCACAGCTACAGAAGCACTTGTGTTGGCACCAAAGAAGTGACAGCAAAATGCAAGAAAGGCAAGACCCGTCCTGTCTAGTGTTTACAAAGAAACCCACATTTTAACCCATCTCTACTGACCATGTTCACACAAATTTTTTTTCACAGACTAAGAAAATCTGGTTGCAACTTATGTAAGAAATAGTACATCCTTTGCCTTCTCCAACCTCGTGCCAAATGCCAAGTTCCTGCCCCAAATTAGCGTCATGCAAGACCTTAAAACTAAAAAAATATGACAAAATCTTGGAAAACCAGGATGGCTTTTCACCAAAGCACATTGTTGGGTATGACTGGACAACCATTACTGACACCTTCAAAAAAACTATGGGCGGGCACGCACCAGGCAAAACACTCACGGAAATGATTTATTTTCACTTGCTAAAGCTACAGGCGACCAAAAAAAAGTCTTACAAGAGGAAGCATCGAGAATCCTTAACAGAAAATAGGGGCATAGCATGTGCATAGACTGAGCTATTTAAAAAGTAATATGACATAATTAGATTCTACATTGCTGGAAAGGGTTTTTGATCACACAGATGTATAACCAGAAGCCCTTACAGAGCATCCTACAATTTTTAATGTTCATACACCCTGTACAGCTGCACATCTCTTCAACTAGACTGTAAAAAGTAATGTTTCGCTCTTATCTTCCTCTACTCTAAAACTTCATTTAAGGATATGAAATCTTGCCACTGCTATGAATTTTCTGTCTTTGGCCATACATCCCTCCTAAGTATTTTCACAAATACGCCACAAAAGTTAAGAGTATTAAAATAACTTTGTAACACTTTGGTATTGCTAATAATTTCCTTTAGTGCAATATTAAGTCCATCAGACTCTGCTCGCTCTTAGGGCTCTCTTTGAGACCTCAAAAAAGTATTAATGGATCACTTGACAAGCCTTTAAATGCTGTTGAGCTCGTAACAAAAAATTCATGCCAGAAACCAAAGCCCTGGCTGTACACATGCGAAGTCTTAGGCAAGTTTCACTCTAGTAAGAATGTAATTGGATTAAAACACATCGTTTGATAATTTTGCAGTTAGTCACCGAAATAAGCATGCAAGTAATTTCAATTTTGCAGAAAACTAGTCATCTTAGCACAGTTGTACAATTTGGTAGAAAATTATTTTTAGGAAATTTTGAAAGACTGCACTATTTAAAACCATGTCAAAGATGCAAGTGAAAAAAAAAAACACCACGGTACCAAATTCTGTCAATACCTCAATTTGTGAATTACCCAGCTCCTGATACTCAACTCTACTAGAGTGATTATGGGCTAGGGCCAAGAAGGGGCATGTGTGATAAATATCTCTCTTTTATGCCTACATAAAATGCTCTTATAACATGAATAAAAAAAGTAGATAAACAATCTGTGATGACAAATTAGCATTTAAAATTTCTAAGCTATCTAACCTCCTCTGCACGTACTCTGAACAAACACTAATAAAGTGTTCAGCACTACAATGTAGCTGTTTTGGTAGCTAAATAGTAATGGAGCAGATGCTTAATATCAGCCTTTAAGCCTCAAAATGTACAAATACAATTAATTGCCAGCCCAATTTTGGAGGCTGGGTTGTTGGAAAAAGAAGTGTCTTTGAAATTCTGACTGTAGGCAGATTATTATTTTTTTTGGGGGGGGGTGGGGGTGGTGTGAGAGTGGTGTGTTATTTTTAACATAATTAAAACCTTCTTTTTAGCGCAAGTATCACCTTCGCTGATGTTCCTCCCACCACCATCCACGGGTATTGAATTCTTCTTATTTATATTCTTGTTGTTACATGGAGAAAGTCAAAGTCTGAGCAACCCCGATAGTCTTTTTTAAATGGACAATTGCACTATTCAGCTCTTAACAATGTAAGCAATTTGAGGTTATCAGTCTGTTTGCATGTGTTTTCACTGCGCTCAGCACAATGAATCCCTGATCTTAATTACTGGCTATCATCATAAAAATACCACTATTACTACTACCAGCACTGAGTCAGAAGCATTGTTTTATACATGATTACTAGAAGGTGAACCTCTCCAGTCTCGCTTCCCTGATCAAGCCGAGTGAAGTAATGCTGAAAATAAAATAGCCTTTTAAAATAAAATCAGTTTTCATAGTATAAAGTGCTGCTGGAAATAGGACAATATAAGCTATTCATTCCCAACACTGGTTCTGCGAGTACAATCTATGGTTTATAATTAACAGACATACAATACTTTTCCCTTGCTACTCCTTTTTTAAGCTCTCCTACATTTATGACTGTGCTAATTCCCGGCGGAGGTGCCTACACCGCAATGCTGCTGAAGCTCTCCTTGTAGCAGAGTCCTGCTAACACCAGGCATTGATCCAGCAGCAATTACTAACAGGGTAGTAGAAAAGTTACACTAATTCCCCGTCTTTATTTTTTCCCTACGTGGGGTGATGTGTTTCTCTGGCTGGGAGAGGCGTGCGGCACCCGCTGCTCGCGTTCCCGTGCTGCCCGGGCCCGAGGAGCAGCCTCGCCGCCCTGCCGGGGGATGCCGGGGCTCCGCTCCCCGCTCTGCCCCAGCTGCCTCCCCGCGACCCAGACCCAGGGAAGAGGCCGGGTGGGACTTAGCCCAAGGCAGGGGGGCACATTCATCAGCTCAGTGGCCTTTGTTAACTAAGTGCACAACTGACACGCTTGGATCCTGACCAGTTTTTTCCCCCTTATGAAGCCCACTGAAGAGCTGATGCCACCTAAACCCCCGGCAGGTAAAGGAGGGCTGAAGCAGGGTTACCGCACCCACCCCCCCCACCCCCCTTCTAGGAATCTACATAATTACAGAAACAGAATCAACCCAATCCTGCTGAAAAGGCCTCTCTCTCCCCTGCCACATCACTTGGCATTTGGCTCGTGAAAAAAAAATAAATCTGTGGAGTTTAGGGAGATCTGTTTCATATCACTGCCCAGTGCCATCTCTCAAGAGGAAAAAAAAAAACCCAATCAAAAACTCCAGGAAGGGTTCAATTACACTGTCTCATACATCACTCTGAACTCTATCAATTTCTTCTATTTCTTCTGTAAAATGAAGAGCAAAGTATACACCTTAATTTTGCTGACACTACCCCTGCTCAGTAAATAAGCGTTCTGCATCAATATTTACTTCCCTCTGCACAAGGCAATAAAGCATTGTTGGAATTCAAATCTTCCTCACTCCCTTTCAGAAGTCTCGGCTACCCTGAAAAAAAAAATCAATCAGCTGTAGCAGTCACTCCTGAATGGTTTGTAATAGCTGAGCTCAGGCACCGGGCAAACCTCAAGATTATCATCCAGAAGCTAGTTCCCAATGAATGCAGCCCGGTACTACAAATTCTTCTTAAATTTATCACCAGCTATTTTGACCAGGCATCAGCTCCTCTCCAGCGCACTCAGCAAGGCTCAGGGAAACACCCCGACACGGGAGGTTCCCTCCAGGCGCCTTGGTACCAACGCCGGGTGCTGGGCAGGGCCGAGCATCCCCCGGCTGCTGCCTCGGCAAGGGCCGCTCACAACACGCCGGAGGAGACGCCGCCGTTCTGAGGGACTCAACCCGCAGCAGGTCAGCAGTTACCTGGTTTGTCACCAAGAGAGAAAGAGCACGCTGGAGCAGACTCGGGGAGCGGCAGCCGCCCGGGCAGTCGGGTACAGCAGCTACTGCAGGCCGTGGCACGGAAAATGCTGGAAGACACAGAAAGCTCCTGGCTTTCAGGTATACTGGTGTTTAGGTTGGTTTATTTGGGGCTCTTCTTCCCCCAAAATGCCATCACCAATTGAAGCTTTTCCCCTGACAGAGGGTAGAGGTAGAACTATTCAGTTAATAAAAATAAATTTTTAAAAATTAACTTTTACCAAGTTAAATAAAAGCTAATAAAAATGGAATACCAGTGCACATGGCAGATTTATGCTAACCACTTCATTGCAAGACAGAGACACCTGGGCGTGCTATTAAAAAAGATCAAATTAAACTTCAGTGACTGCAACAGCAGGTGACAGAGCAGCGCTTTCCCCTACAACATCTTTAGACTATAAAGTATGTATTTTTATTCTGCCTGAATCAACTTTTCAACAAGCCCTTCTGGAGAAAACACTATTTCCTGCATTCTCCATCTCCCTGCAGACATCTGTGGGGAAGGGGAAGAGGGCTGACACCGAAGCCAGCTCCCAAGCACAGGAACTGTTCTTCAGAAGTACTCCTGACCGATTCCAGAGCTACGGTTTCTAAATAACGGAAAGACTGTTTTCGCAAAGTGCCACGCTGCTGCAGCTGAAGTTGTGCTGTAATAATATGTATATAATGAAAACACAAAGTCGTGTAAGGAGCCTTTTGTTTAGACACTATGAACAGTTTGACATCTTTCATCGTAGCCAGCACAATGCCAGAATTCTTTTATTAGAAAAAGTCACAAAGATGTAGAAAACAGTAAGATCTCATATTATGTAAACGCTAACTGGGGACAAACAGCTTAATGTCTACCAACAACAGCAGGCGCTGTAAATTTAGCTGCTTGGGGTGAAGGGTGTTTTGCTTATTATTTCTGCAAAGTCATTATTACTTCAACCTTATTTACACACATACACACACACACACGCACACAACATACGCAGCTGAATGCCTCATATTCTCATTACTGCTACGCTACTGCCACGCAGAAAACACTTTCCCCCAATTCCCTGGCAATGAGCTCTCCCACTCGGAACCGTAAGACAAGCACAGTCTTCAAGGATAAGGCGGAGACAACCAACCACAGGCTGCAGGTCTGGGAAAACCCATGGGTCCGGAAAACCCATGGAGTGCAGACATCACCCCCTGAGTACGGAAGCTACTGGATTTTTAGCAACCTCTACCCGCAGAGTCACCACCAAAGGTCCTGCCATCCCAGCTCCTCCAGCCGGTGCCTGCACAGGCGCCCACTGACCTCCCCGCGTGCGCACTGGGGAGCGGGCTCTCACCAGCAGTCAAAGAGCCATTCCCCCCCAGCCTCGGTTTTGTGAAACGTCTAAAATTCAATTAGTTATGCTTTCCCTCTTCTTCTACGGCCTATGCAGTTGATTTCACGCTGTGACAAATGCAGCTTGGCTTTGAATTTCGGTGGTAAAGTTGAGTGCCCAAACGCGTGCAGAAAGCAAAGTGATGCAACGATGGCCAAGGTGAACTCGTTTAGATTTTAAATGAACACTTGTAAAGCAATTTCTTAACACTATTCACCTTGCTTTCCTCCCTCCAGAAAGAAGCACCATTTTAAATGATCAGAAAATCCTCAATTTCCTGTTTCTAGTTATGTATACAACCTATTCTATTTTATAACATCACATCATGGAGAATCCATGTAATTCCTAGATGTTCTTCAGATCCCCGTGATCTGCTCCCATGTTGGGGTACAAAGCCTGCGAGCTTCCATCCCAGCACGCTTCACATTTCCTAAGCACGAGCGTAATCTTCAAACTTTGAAATAGCATATATCCATTCATAACTGCTTATTAGGAAAAAAAGGAAGAAGAAAAAGCACACTACTTGCCTTCCTTTCCAAGGGGGGTGGGGTGGGGTGGTGTCAAATGCAATTACAGTCCATTTATTCGTAATTGCAAATAATGACCTTTTTTTTTTTTTTTTTTAAATTGGTAACGGAAATGGGAAATTCAGTGACCTGCAGCAGCCAGGCAGTCTTACTTGGCTCTGACGCAGCTGAATCGTTGTAGATGTCTCCGTGCAATTTCAGTGGCAGTGACATCTCTACCTAAAGCATACAGCCCAATTATATCTGCATGACAAGTATCTAAAGCTCAAGAAACTACTACCAACAACTGGCATTTGCAAACAGGCTAGGAAGGCAGAAATTACAGCCACCGCTATTCATTCATACCTGGTACAGCTGTTTAGGTTCGAGGGTTTCTGGCTGACAGAAAAACTGCAACTTGAGCCAACTGATCAGGGCTTCAATTTCAAAAAACACCTTGAAGCTGAGAAAGATCCAGGACATACAGGTATTATTTACTGCGCATTGAGATAATGATGTTCTACCGCTATGAGTCATCATGTAGTTACTGCTGCTTCCAATGCTTCGCTTTGTTATTGCAATACAGAGTCTGATGGTGAGACTTTGCCTTAAGATTTATCTGCAAAAATCACACTGACTTCCATCGAAGTCTTTTATCCGCGAGAATTTTTTTGTGAAATGATGTGTGTGGGTAGAGTGCAGGCAGCAAGAGAGGAGCAAACAGAGGGAAAGACTGGTAGCATCAGAAAGAAGTGTGTCACCCCACTGCACCGCTCTTCTACACCATCGCTGCCTGTCCCACCTCACTGCGCAGCACTCCAGTGTGACCGCTGCAACCCGAGGCATGAGCCACAGACCCACACCTGGCTTCCGAAGGTATAGAATAATTAACTATAGATAAGCAAAGGCATTTATAACGTAAGGGATGAAATATCTTCATGCCACCTCTTCGCTCAGTGACATAATAAACAGTCTAGTGCAACCAATAAGAAATCAAGCAAAAGGGTACAGTCCCATCTCGACCGCACGGAGAGAGACGTGTGCTACAGGAGATGCTCCTCTGGCCCAGACCCTCTCGGGCACTGCCGGGGCCTCCGCCTGCCCCAACCAACGCGCCGGTGTGGCCCACGCCAACAGGGTTCTGCATGCAGAAATGCACCCGGTGCATTAGAAACCTCTGCCACAGTTTTCCTACAGGACAAAGTATCAGTAACTTTGGGCTGAAAATCTCTTGCCAAATGCAAATCCTCCCGAATGGCTCCTCTGGGGGATGTGCGGTGGTGGGCCGCCCACGCGTAACGGAAACAGCCAGAACACCACCAGGAGGATAACGCGTTTCCAGGAATCACCACTGAACAGATTTCTGTCCTAAAGCATTAGCCCCTTTCAAGGTACATGTGCACTTGTAACCAACACAGCTCTGTCAGGACACTGACCCCCTCCCAGGCTCTGAGCCGCCCCCCCAGGAGAAGCGGGTGAGCAGGAACACGGAGCCAGGATGCAGTTTGGGGACAAACTGTGAGAAAAGCCAAAAACGCAGGTCCCAGCGCTGCCGTCACTTTCTGAAATTGTCCTGCTGCTCAGGTAAGCAACTACAAACAACCACTTTTAGGCCACACTTACAAGCTTCACAACATATTTCTCCGTTTACCCCTTTAACTGAGACTTAGTATTAAAAAGGCTCTTTTGAAAATTACTTTTGTCTAATTAATCTTCTGCCCATATAAAAATCTTAAAATGATTATGAACACATTCAATTTTACTTCCATTGATTTATCTCCATCTGATGGCCTATTTTATCTTTTATAAGGCTCACAATAGCAGAACTGGGTCATAATGTAAGTAATACAGTAGCAATGTACATTTTAGTGAACCCTGTTATTAAACCTCTCATTCCTCTCTGCTCCGTTCAGAATGAAGCCTATTACAGCAATTGGACTTGCGCTGCTTGGATAAAGCTCAGTCAATTGAACTGACTCAACCTAATTTTTACAGTCTTAATCCTGACATTCAAGGCACCAAAACCAATCCCACAAAGGGAGTCCTCAGCCAGTGCTTATGCGTGATGGCAGACACCGTCACGATGGCCACGGTGGTGCGATGGGGGAGTTTAGAAAAATCATGGAGAAAATGAGAGGAAAAACGGTCACCTGCAGTCCCTCCGGGGAACGGCCAGAATTCACTTACTCTGAAATAATTTCAGAGCAGAACCGGCAGCGACACAGGGACGCTGAGGCTGGACAGTGTTTTCAGCTGAAAGCCCAAGGAACTGATTTAACTGGGTAACGGTCACCACCAGCGACAAGCGCCGTTGCAAAGCTCCACAGCATGAAAACAGTTTGGGATCATTTGACTTCGGACTGGAGACGAAGCCCCGGCAAGTCAGAGCCTGCGAAGGGCGTTATTTGGTTTGCTGCTAAGTTTCCCAGTCCCAGAAGTCAAGTGCTGCAGTCTGAAATCAAGATAAAACGAGCTGTATCTACTTTGCTGCAGGCTGCTTATCAGCAGCGTGGAGACATCCCAGAGACTCATTATATACAATATACATGAGAGATGTGGAAATAGTTCCTTCCAATTTATTGTAGTATCAATGTCCTTAGGTGATAGATTCTGTCTTTCTGAATACTATTAAGAAAATCGGCACACGACTCTTCTGAAGACTTTTTTTCCAGGTGAGATCCACCTCAATTAACCCAGAGAGTACAGGGGAGATGAAGTAGATAGGCTGAGATTCAGAAGTTGCTTGAATTTCATTTCAAATGGAAATTCACCACCATGGGTGAATTCACCCACTTTAGAGGGCTAACAAGAAAGCATCCGCAGCGCTTTGGCATCCTTGCACAATAAGACCTTTAAGTGAAGTTTTGCATCCAACTCGATGCCTCAACTGGGAGACTGCCATTCTCCAGCATCTTTCAGTGTGTGGGTTTTGTACTTTTAAAATATTTACAAACGCATTCATCAGTTAATAAAAATTTAAAAGTCAATATTTGAAAGTTAACTCTAGAATTAACATACTCTCCCAGTTTCATGAATTAAACGTTCAGTTGCTGCTGCTCTACCACTGCACTTGGTATTAAACTTTATACAGTGATGAGAATGGCTAATCACAGCATTGAAAATAGGATTCCTTTCTTCTTCAGACTTTCTAGTCACAGCTCACTTTGTGAGAAGGAATTACCGTATTTTTACAGTAACCCCCAGTCTGTCTCCTCCTGCTTTACAGAGCAGAAGCCCAAGGAAGCCCTGTTAAACACACAGGTACAGAAGTAGTTTCCTCAGCCTGTGGCCACCGCAGACCACAGCGCAAGTGCCCACCTTGTGGTACAAGGCAGCACCGAGGTGTGAACAGTGGGAAGTTTTGTACATACGACCTTCTCCACCCCTCCTCTTCCTCCTTTCTGAAACCAGCACCAAATCAGGTCTTAATCCGTCCTTCTCCATCCCCACAATTCGGGCTCTCAGTCCCATGGCTGCACCTCCGGAGCACCCCCAAGAGCCCGACCAGTGTCCTGGGACCTGCGCAGCCTCTTCCCTCATCCAAGAACCACCTCCTCCTGCCTCTGCTGCTCAGGTCTATCCTAGCACAGACAGAAAGGGAAAGGTACTGATCCCTACTTGATTAAAATTAATGTTACTTCTGAACACCACACAGGGGTATTATTACTTAACCTAGTCTTCAAGGAAAGAGAAAATCCCATCAGCTTTATTTTGTCAATCTTTGCAAAAGTCTGTAATTCTTATTAATACCTTCTGCCGTGGCACTTCTGGAAACTGTTAAAACTGGAACAGGTCCCCAAGTAGCGGGGAATAGCCACAGTCACAGAAGATATTCTGAGAACATGGAAATACGGCATGTCCTCATTTTATCTCTAATTTATGAAACAGCTTCAAGAGCCCCTCTCCAGAACTCAGTGAACAGGGAAAAAGACTTCCATTCGCTACGCAGAGATGTGTCTCAAAACTTAAAACACCAGCGAGACTCAGTGAGAGGGTTTTTGTTGTTTTTCTTACTTAAAATATAATTTTATATATAGAACTATACATACATTACTATATAAATGGGTATATTAGTTTGAAATATGTATGTATTAGTATATTTTAGAGAGAGAGAGAGAGAGAGTGTGAGTACATAGGCAAAAAGAATTCCAGCCCAGAACTTTGGCAATCCACTTCATCTGTATCAACCCATTTACAGGATAAAAATGTATAGCTTTTCTGTGGCAAAACAAAGATAACCGTTCTCACCGATTAATAAAATTACCTTTTTATAATGGCTTGCTGCCTCATTTACCTTTCATTTTCTCAGTAGTGTTGCACTGTCAGACACACAAGAAAAATGAATGCTACAGGTGTTCTTTAAGAACTAGTAATAATGCATCACAGGGAATGCAGAAGTTCATGAAATAATGATGCCACAAGGGTTCGCCGAGGAGTATGAATCGTGTATGATCAATTCTAATCTAGTACAGGTGTGACTGTCTCACTTACTTAATTAAAGCAAGATAGAAAGCAAGTCTGTTTTCCATTCGGATGCGAAATAGAAACTGCCATTTTATGCTGGGCTGTGTTTTGAGGTAGAGACACAACTCTTCATCAGCTGGAACTCGCCTGAAACCCAACCAATATTGTCATTCTGACAGCAAAGATCGTAGCCTTTTTCACAGACGGAAGAAAGAAAAGACAACGATTACATTTAATTTTCATACAAGCTAATGCGTGCGGAATACCTGCTGTCACCCTTGACTCACAGCGGGTTATCGGAGTGCTTTTTTGTGCAACATAAATCATTAAAAGAAATGCTCTTATGATCCAAAGCTTTTTTTATACCTCATGCATGTGGTACCATCCAGATGTGCTACAACTTGACTAGTATTAAATCTTTCTTTTGTAAAATCCTGGTTCTCGGCTGTGTTTACCCGAAGCAGTAGCTGCCTGGCCAAAATGAGTCTTTTAACTGCCTGCCCCAGGTTGAAAGCTCCAGCTGAAACAGGGCAGCTG
This sequence comes from Larus michahellis, assembly GCF_964199755.1. Lineage (NCBI taxonomy): Eukaryota > Metazoa > Chordata > Aves > Charadriiformes > Laridae > Larus > Larus michahellis. The sequence continues at coordinate 1,939,060 of NC_133907.1, read as the reverse complement.
GATTCAAGATGAGGGTGAATAAAAAAATTTGTAAGCCTTAAAACAATCTGGCAGTCTCCTATTTGAAAAGCCACAGTATCTGCATAGCTTTGAGCAACAACCGGGAATTCAGCAGAGCAGGCTCTGAAGAGGAGCTATGCCCTTTTTCCCATCCTGTGAAAAATGGAATCTCAGTCCCCGCACAACGAGCAAAAAACCCAGCGGTATTAAACTCTTCAATATTTCATACAATCGGGTCAGGGCTCCAGGGGAAAACAGAGGTCAGTGACACGAGCGATGGAACGGGTCAGGGCAAGGCAAGAAGTCAGGCAAAGATCGGCTGGCGGGTGTCGGAGGCGGGGAGGACCCGGCTGCGAGAAGGGGCAGAGGCAGCAGCAGGCACGGGGAGAGGGGGGAGGGATGGGACCTGCCGGCAGGCGGGGGGTGCAGATGGCAGAGTTTGAGCCAAGGGTCTCCACGCGTTCCTCACTGAGAAGCCCCTGCCAACAGAGTCCTTCCTCACCTCCATCAGCCCACAATCCTTCCACTGTGATTTCATTAGCTTAAGTGCAGGGGCCAAATATTCACAGCCACAAATGGACTCAGTGGGAGCTGCAATTTGGCGGTGTAAAGTGCTGTACATTGCTAAGTGGGCTGAAAAAAACAGGTCCAAGGCATCTGAGATTGGACACCTGAAATTAATGGGTACTTTTGACCTTAATCTCCTGTTGGTCAATTCAATCCTATGATGCGGGGGTAAACTGGAACTCCCTTACCTCACAAGGAGTTTTAATTCAAGAAAAGAAACTCCCAAGTGCTTATGAACCAGTCAAATACTAAAATGATGAGCACTACAGAGAAGCCCAAAAGGAAATTAATAATTCTGTCTTCAGAACACGGTTTGAATTACGAGCAGAAATAAGGCATAGGGGACGCATTGATTAATGAAAGGAAAACAAAATATTGAATAGCCTCTCATTAACTGAGCGTCCGACTTTCTGTGCGCTGAATGAGGCCAGGGTCCTGTGCAAAAATAGCATGAGACCATATAAAGGCTTTATTGTAATGCAGATGCGCACAAGATGCAAATAAAGGTTGCGCAGACAATCTTAATTTGAGGATTTCTTAAGGTCTGTGTGCTCCGTTTAGCAGCCTTTCTAATATCCTTTAATGCAGGTATTTTTGTGTGTAACAATTTACTGAGAAACACTCAGTGAATGCTGAAAGGGCTGAATATTTCCACCAGATAAATCAATTGCCTAACCTCACGAATACCAGTGTGCCTGAGAAGTGGATTTGACACATGATTTATACAGATGCAACGCTTTAAATACCCAAGTACACTCCCAGTGCTTTCTGCTCAGCTAATTCAAATAACTCTACCTATGTAAAAGCCCCTTTGAATTGACAGAAGCATAAGGGCAATATTTTTACATGATACGGAAAACAACAGCGTCTATTCAATTAGGGAGAGATGCATGTTTAAAGCACATTTTGCAAAATGTGACAGCATGGTGTTGTATGTGCCATTAAAGATATTCAGCATCAATGACTTTTGAACTCGGTAATTTTCCTCTTAGTATGGTCATAGTATTATACCTTAAAAATGGAAATACATTTCAAAGGAATAGCCCCGAGGTTATGGAATATATCACTAAGCTAATCACAGTAAAGTAATATCGTAGGCAATATTAAAGCCCCAGTGGTAATTGCCCCGGGTATTTAAAGTACCAGCAGCATTTTCTGTACTGCAGCCAGCGCAAGACAGCCAGTGCTGTGTCTGAAACAGGAATCAGACTCTGCCTTTCGCCTCCTCATTTAAGGACTTTACACTGAAATACACTGACAACCTCTCTTCATCTAACTTAACATAATAACTGAATATACACGCGCTCATTAACTCCCAACTCCTTTACCTGGACAGGCTGGAGAGTTGGGCAAAGAGGAACCTTATGAGATTCAATAAGGGCAAGTGCAGGGCGCTGCCCCTGGGGAGGAATAACCCCCCGCACCAGGACGGGTTGGGGGTGACCTGCTGGAGAGCAGCTCAGCTGAAAGAGACCTGGGAGTCCTGGTGGGCAACAGGATGACCATGAGCCAGCGATGGGCCCTTGTGGCCAAGAGGCCAATGGCATCCTGGGCGGCATCAAGAAGAGTGTGGCCAGCAGGTGGAGGGGGGTCATCCTCCCCCTCTGCTCTGCCCTGGGGAGGCCACGTCTGGAGCACTGGGCCCAGTTCTGGGCTCCCCGGTTCAAGAAGAGCAGGGAACTGCTGGAGAGGGGACAGCAGAGGGCTACCAAGATGATAAGGGGACTGGAACACCTCCCTTATGAAGAAAGGCTGAGGGATTTGGGTCTTTTCAGTCCAGAAAAGAGATGACTGAGGGGGGATCTTATCAACACTTACAAATATTTGAAGGGTGTGTGTCAGGAGGATGGGGCCAGGCTCTTCTCAGTGGTGCCCAGCGACAGGACAAGGGGTAACGGGCACAAACTTGACCATGGGAAGTTCCATCTCAACACGAGGAGGAACTTCTTTGCTGTGAGGGTGGCAGAGCCCTGGCACAGGCTGCCCAGAGAAGTGGTGGAGTCTCCGTCTCTGGAGACATCCCAACCCCGCCTGGACGCATTCCTGTGCCACCTGCTCTGGGTGACCCTGCTCTGGCAGGGGGTTGGCCTGGGTGATCTCCGAGGTCCCTTCCAACTCTATGATTCTATGATTCACTTTCTTAAAGGTATTTCCCACAGCACGTGCTTTAGAAGAGCAAAACCAGGACACCGGCCACGCGGCAGGGCAGGGACCGGGGCAAGGTGGCGCCCACAAAGTCTGCGAGGAACCAAGTGCTGGGGCTGCTCACGCAGGAGCGGTGGGTCCTCCTCAGCCCCTGCACCCACGCCAACACACGTCCACACACACCGGGGCCCACCGAGATGTAAGTTTCTTTCAGTCAAGGTGAGGGGCCAGATGTATTTCATTGCACTTGTCTGTCCTGAGGTTCAGCCAGGACTGGAGAGCGTTTGGCTGCGGCTGACCCATGCTACCCTGAAACCCCCAACGTACTTAGGAGACCTCCCGTCCCGCAGCAGCCGCTGCCGGCCCTCCCAGCCCACACGCAGTGCTTCAGCATCTCGGCAGCTACAATAATGGCCACTTCACTCTGACCTGAAGAGACTCATTTCTATTTCCAGGGGCCGTAACGCATCGTATGTGGATCACTCTGAGGGACAGCCGCAGCGTTCGCACAGCAGGGGTTACAGGGCCGACACAGTCGAACTGCGCCGAGCCAGGTCCTGGGGGTGCCTCCAACCACCGCGACCAGCCCGAGGGCTGAAATAAAAACAAGCGGAGACAAGGCACACGAATTTGGAACATTCCCGAACTTCCAAGGAAGGAGCAATCACGGCTTTGAACAGTTCTGCAAGTACACTCAGGAACCGCAGAAATCCCGAAGTGCTCCTCAGCCATCGACAAAACCTTGGGGATGGTGAGTAGTGCAGGACGTGTGTCCCAGATAAACAGCAACGGCAGATTTCACAGAGTACCCGTTCCTGAGAGCACACGGTGCTCCTCTGGTCTAACACACACCTACAAAAAAAGTTAGCAAACTTCCTAGCCCAACGCGCCACCCAGCCTGCCAAAAACAAAGATGTCCATTTTTCTAGAGGTACCGGGTCCTGCCGGGCTCCCTCTTCCCGGCTGCTGGTTACCAGTAACATCTGCCCCAAACTACCTGACATTTCCCAAAAGCGGCAGCTGAAACCCAACATGGAGATTGGGTGGAATTTCTTTGTTATGGTCAAAAGCGTAAGCCACTTTCATTTGGCTTCTGCTAGGAACTGAAAATAAAGCAAATCTACTTACAAAACAACTGTAAAGTGCTAATGTAATGCCGCATTATCTGAAAGATGGTTATTATAATCAAGACAGCTCTGCTTTACTCTGCTATCTCCTAATGAGAGACACTGGCAAATGTTATTCCAGATTTTGTGGGGGAAAAAAATATTTCATTATCTTTTACTTCTTTATGTACAACCCAGATTACACAGAAGCCTCACCCAAACACCAGCTTTATTGGCTCTGCTTCTTACAAGTTGAACAGGCACCTCTTGCAAAGGGGGGATGTTAAGAATATTTCAGTATGATGCCATTACTGGTATTTTTCTTGTTGAGATTGAAAACTGTCTTGACTTACTGCTTCTTTGAGCACGGTACACAAAACTGTTTTGTGTTTAAGCAGTCAGAGGCATTTGTCTCCTTAAACAAGACATTATAATCATTTCTTTTGTAGCCTGCTAAAATAAAGATTCCAGAAAACCTCCTCTCTAAATAAGGATAAACACCACGGTGGCTTGATCACAGCAGACTGCCAGAACAATCACACGTATAATCTCCGCACTGACAGCGTATTTAGCAATCTCAGTTACAATTACTTTGGTCTCATTTCACAATATCCTCGGGATGATGACTCTGAGGATGTTAGAGAGAAATCAGGAACTGTTTCCAGAGATACAACCGCAACTCGGCAGCGCAGACTAAGGAACAAGAAAAGTGAACAGAAGTAATTTTAAACTCTTGAATGAAATCTATATTTTTTTTTTGCAGCCTTTCAGTACTTAAATGGGGCTTAGAAGATGCAGACAAACTTTTTAGCAGGGCCTGTTGCGATAGGACAAGGGGTAATGGCTTTAAACTAAAAGAGGGAAGATTCAGACTAGATATAAGGAAGACATTTTTTACGCTGAGGGTGGTGAGCCCCTGGCCCAGGTTGCCCAGAGAGGTGGTGGCTGCCCCATCCCTGGAAACATTCCAGGCCAGGCTGGACGGGGCTCTGAGCAACCTGGTCTAGGTGAAGGTGTCCCTGCTGATGGCAGGGGCTTGGACTAGATGGCCTTTAAAGGTCCCTTCCAACCCAATCCATTCTGTGATTCCATGATTTTTTTTAAACCACTTATTTGCGAATATTTTTTCTCGATGTCTACCCGGAAGAACATTAGGCAAAAGTTGGAGGGTTTTCTGCTGAATCTTTGAAATGAAGTCACGAGGCTCCATTAAAAGCAGTAATATCAACCAATCTTCCTAACAATTATTTCTTATTTTTATGACATATATATTTGCCCCTAGTAAAAACTGCAGTGTCCGAGGTTCCCGTGTCTAATTTCTGCCCTTTCAAATAAAAGCTCTTTCCAGTCTGGTAACCTGGTGGGAAGTTCGGAGCATGATTTGTTAAATCAGATCAGCGCAATAGCTCTACTTCAGTAACAGTCATTTCCGAGATCAATGAAAGCAGATACACGCTTTAAAATAATTTAAAAAGTGAAAATAGCCTGGCGTCGTATTTTTCTTAAGCAAAATACTAAAACATAAGCAATGAAGTCTGAGGAACGTAATCAAAAAGAAACACCTTCTTTTACACTAGGAATGGTCTGAACCGCTGTCTGTGTTGTTTCATCATTTTTTCCATTAAATCAGACACTTCTTCTAAATCAAGCCCTTGGGGAGTAAGAGACAAAAGTGATGAGAATGCAGTGTGTGAATATAAAAGTGGAGCATGTGTTTTATAACTAACTCTGTTCAGAGATCAAGGGAAACGTCACTATTTATAGCCATCAGTAAAGAATCAATGTAATTATATTTGTAGTATCAATTCAGGTCATTATTCTAATACATACACCATAAAGCCACAATTACAATTTACATCTGCATTGAACAAGTGCATTTATCTCTTAACCTTACGTAATAAACAAAACAAAACCCTCTTCTCTTCCTCTTTCCCCCTATACACTCTCAATATTTCAATCTTGAGGCCAGATGTAGCTCAGCCACTCAAATTAAGTCAGAAAATAACACAGTGCAACTGGATTTGCTCCGGAACGGCGGGGACCTGGGTTCAGGAGTGAAACCAGAGCACCAGGGCTTTCAGTGTATGGGACCTGGATGAGCAAAAACCTTCATTCTCAGGGGAAAAATAAGAATTCCCAGATTTGGAGTAATTCCCGCTTCAAAAAAAAAAAGTAAGAGCACTGCGCCAGGATGATTTTCCCCCTTGCCAACCCAGCCACCTCATTACTCCGTGGGAGGGCTGAGTCTCCGGGGAGGTGAGACACACTCTCCTGGTGCACTGTTCAAAAACCAGTCTCTGCCGCTACCAACACCAAAGTGCTTTGCAAACCAGACTACGTACAAGAGAAATAGTCTGACAGCCTCTAATCCTCCTTCCATGGCTCAAAAACCCGTGAAAGTTAAAATTATAGATATTTACACTATATTTTTGTGGATCCATTGAGATGAACAAAGCAACAGATTGCTTCAGCCTATGTATGCACGTTCACACACAATTTAACAGTTCGCGTGACTTTGTAGTCATCTTCACAACCGTATAAGCGAGAGTCTCAACTTTGAAAAACGTAAATATTAAAAAACCCCACACACTGCAGCAGGGGACCTCCTGCTGGGAGGTGATTCTCACTCTTACTCCATTCAGTCTGTACCAATAGTCAGCCTCAAACTTGAATCTAAATTCAAAATTTATTTGGCACATGATTGTAGCTCCTCCTTCAAGAACCCATCACCCATTAGGCATACAGGAAAATGCCAAGAAGATAAAAACATTCTTGCAAACTTAGAAAGCACTGCAAATCTGTGGCAGATTTTACCAAAATTGAAGGGAGATTCACTTGTCCAACAGGCATCCAACTTTTCGCCATTCAGAGAACTTTCCTGCAGTTTCAGAATGGAGACACTTACCTAGAGGGTGGGGAAAAAAATAAAAAGATACATTAGGCAGAGTGAAAACTTCTGGGAAAGTTTTGCTTTTTAAATGATGAGACTGCATTGGACAAACTTTCATTATAGATTATAACTACATATCATAAATACTTCACTACAGTAAGGTTTCATTGATAAACAGATACCAAGTATTAATACACCATTAATGCGTATTTTTCAGAATGCCTAACCAATTTGATAAAGTTCAACAAAACTGGAAATTGCTGATGCTTATCACAACTTTCAGCAGTGCTTTGTTAATACTCCCAACTTCGGTTTAATCAACCCTTGTTCACCAGCTGGAAAAGCAAGCCCCAAATCCAGACTTTTACAAATCCACGTACACTAGGCAAGCTGATAGCACAGTAAAACTTTAATACTGAGATGTGAATTCCGGGTGCAACCCAATTCAGTCATTTTAAAACACCAGCTCCACCTCTGGCAGCCTCGTCCCAGCAATGATCAGCAGGCTCAGAAACAGCACCCGGAGCAAAGGCTGAGTGTAACGAGGTAGAGCATAAAACATAAAAGAAAATTCACTGGAAAGAAGAACAAGGAAGAATCTCGTAAGGCAGAAAATGTATAAACCAGTTTTAATTATCTGCCAAATCTGTTTATTGTTGTTATCACCTGGGAAGAGCTTCCCATAACGTCAGTTAGCAAGGACATGTCATGTGCCCAAATTACCTTGTGCTTAGAGCTAGCAGAAATCTGGGAGAGGGGCTCAGCGCTTGTGGCTCCCATTCATTAATCCTCCTATTCCAGGCTGAATTTCAGCACAGACTTAAGTCCCAGTGACTCAACTGGACTCGAATAGATACGTGAAGTTGAACATCAGCTTAAGGGCTACCTGGAAGGGAAGCCTAACAGCTTACATCACTCTCACGCATTTCTCCCCCAAACAAGCTAATATTTCTAAGTAGAAAAAAAGAAAAAAGAAAGTCTGCAGTACTATTTTTATCCTCTCAAGCCTTTGGGACAAATGCTTTACAGACCTTCTAGTCTTACAGAGTGCAATTTATAAAGATTAAAGATTAACATTTATAGAAAAATGCCTTTCCCTAATACTGTGGAGATGCCATAAAAAGTAATACTTTTCATTATAATACCACTTTATGGTACATGAGAGCTTTAGTTCCCCACAGGTCTTTTCCTTCTCCGTATCTGGAGGGGAAAGAACACAGATTGCAAAAAGTAGATGCTTCTTTTTTCCCTTCTTTCTTTTTCCAGCTCAGCAAATATCTATCATTACTTCAGTCCCTTCAAGGTGAGCTTTGTTGTGAAGAGAGATAAGGCCCAAAGCAGAGGCAAGGCTTGAAAAAAATTAGTCATTGTATATGCATTTTTATCCGTTTTGACAATGTAGAATTTTAATGAAGGAATGCCACAAGGATTCTGCTCTGAAACAAGCAGTTTAATTCTCTCTGTAATTCAGAAAGCAAGTTTAAATAATGACTTTATAATTTTTAATTATCATGGAAGAATCCTTTTTATGTTCTCTTTTTCTTTATTACTCCCGTATATCCTATCAGAAATTTAATTTTCATTTTCAACTTAGGCAATAATATTTTTCATTATTTGGCAAATAAAAACATTACAATGAACAAATTAGAGAGGGGCACACGCATGAAATGGCATCATCTAGAGAATATTTGTTTCAGTTTTGCATCCAAGCAGCTTCTAAAATTTTGCAGTGGTTGTAAGAAGCGTATTTCAGCCTTTAGTCTCTTAACGCGAGAGCTCTCCGCTCCCAGCCCGTGCCAACAGCCTGCACCGCCGCCTCCCGACCCACCACACAGTCACTGGCCTCCCCGTTGCACCACAAGCGATTCGCCACCACCGGACCCACTCTGTCCCTCAGCGAAAACACAGAAAAAGGGAACCGAGAGCTGCGGGGGACGGCTGAGGGGCTCAGGAAGGGCGTAGAAGTGACAGGACAGGTTTAGAGCCAGGTCAGCGGGACAAATAGTCACAAAAACCGGTTCTCGTTTTGGCTACAAGAGTTGTTGGGTGCCCAGCACACTCCACCCTGGTGCTGAAGGCAGCTGGAGTTGGGCGAATTTGCTTTCAAGAACGGGCTCGCGTTCTCTCTGTTCTACGCCTACCCCTTGATAAACCCCGTGATTTGACAATTAGTTTGGGTGAAACTCCAGTAGACAATCTACAGCAAGCATCTCTTCATCTCTGCATGTACAAGTTAGACAGAGTTTAATACAATCAAAAAAACCAAAACAAAATCTCGGAACTAATTATCTGCAATACGTATTCTTATTTTTATATAATTTTGATACTTGCCATCAAAACACCATGCTCATAAAAGATTTGCCTCCTGTACAGATGATCTATTACCACCACAGCTCATCTTATTTCCTCAGAAGAAAATGAAAAGCTCCATTTGAAACTCACTTAGCAGCTGGTTATTCTGCATTTCATACAGAAAGCAACACCCGTAAAGGTGAAAATGAATAATGATACATTTGTGAAGAAGTCACAAAAATTCAAATGCAAGATTTATCCAGAGCTTTGATACTCCAATCCTCTTAGAGACTTTATAAAATAATGCTCTGCACACAGTGAAAAAAAAATTTCATTCCAGACACTGGCCAAAACCAAAGGAAATTCACCTTACAAAAGGAAAACAAATTAAACAGAAACTAAGAAGCCTAGCGGGCCTGTAATTCATTAGGCGCAGCCCTCGGGTCCCTCGGGAACGGCCTCACGCACTCGGCGGAGCTGGGAAATGTGCGGTTAGAGGAAACCGAGACTGGAATTAGCCAGAAATCTGCAACTCCAAAGACGGGTTCTCTTTTGGTTAATTCGCGTTAACACCTCACTTGGCTCCGGTAGTTGTCTCCTCCGCTGTTCTGCACCCAGAAATTTGCCCTGCTCCAACCTCCTCAATCAGCCCAAGCCGCCCACCGCCGCCCAGCCTGGCTTTGTCCCCAGGACTGTCCCCCAGCCGCCCTCGCCCCTGCCCCAGGCGGCAGAAGGGCTCAGCCCTGCACCACGTCCCCACCAACCCTTGACCCGTGGGTAGCACCGCTTGATGCCAGTCCCAATTTTTCTGGCCCCACTTCCCAGCATGGCTATGGTGCTTCATGGTCCTACCAGACCGCAGAGGATGAGCTCCAACATCTCTGTCGCCCCAACACAGGAAGCCCGAACACGCTGCTCTGCATTACAAGGGAAGGAAAAAAAAAAGGCAGAGCGGACCTGGCCTTTTCTTCTCTCTGAACGGACTTCAAATCATTCACCAAAGGATGGCCAACACAGATTCACTCCCTGCTAAAGTAACTGAGGCTGTCAGAAGTGAGCAGACACCAGAGCATGGGTAACAGCGTGAAAAGCAAGCGCAAGCTGTTGTGTTTTGTAGAAAAATTCAGTTCTTGATAAATATTTTGTCCCCTCTTTACAGTTTTATAAAAAGGACTCAGGTGCCACTTTCAAGCTTTTTCTTCTCCAACAGAGCTTGACCACAGACTCAGAAGCGAAAAACCAAACCCATCCTTGTCCAGCAGAGAAGCTGCTAAGCGTGAAGTTTTATTGAGACAAACCCCATCAGGAGAAGAAGTTGTGTGGAACACAGCGGGCTCGGTCTGAAAATGCCAGTGATAAACATCTGAGCTGAGTTTACAGTCCAAGAGCGATACAAATGGTGCTGAACACCTCTCGGAAATCCGCCTGGTCGAACTCAAACTCGTCAGACTGAAAACTTGCGTAAGGATTTGTGCGCAGCATCCAGGATTACCCACGAGATGCCAGGAGCGCTCGGTTTGGGGTGGATTGCTAAGGCAAAGTTTAACAGGCAGGGACGGGAAAGCTTTTGGAGTCCAGGCACACACAGGAGACCAGCTGCGTAGGAAAGACATGATCCCCCAGCAAAGGCTCATACTGCTCCTTTATGTATGTACAATATGGAAAATGCTGGCTGCATCTTAAATTTTTAATGCATCCCACGTTCACAGAATTTCTCATTTTTGCTAAAAGGGAGCTTCTAGGCAACGTTGCTGCCTGCACACCTTGAAACGCACAATCTCTTTTCTAACAACTGCAACGAATCGGATGATTCACGTTAAGAAAGTCAGACTGCTTCTGCTGCCGGGATAAAAGAGGTCAGGAGAGCAGAACACAAGGAGACCAACTCCCACCAACTGGAATAACAACTAAAACCACTTTTTGTACCCCGCATTTTTCAAGCTGTCCTTCCACTAACGCACCCAGCTCAGACAAGGAGCACACAACAGCGGGTGAGGCAGCTGTAAAGGTGCTCTGGCATCTGGAACAGCTGCTAGAAGCACTGGGGGAAGCAAAGCTTTCAGGCACCTCATTCCCAGCCAAAAGGGAATCACCCTCTGAAATGAACTGAACTGATGGGGACAAACGTGTTCGGGGTCAAGAGGAATGATCCGCATCAACTGCTCCCACGTCTGAGATGATGTGGAGCACAATTCAAATGACAGGGACATAGGGACATACAGAGATGTGGGATTATATTGGAAATACGTTCCTGCCAGGAAACCAAGCACAAACTAACCCATTCTCTGAACCTGCAGTGACTTGAGGGAAAACAAATAGATCTTAAACATCTTAAACGAATCCTTTCTAACTCCTTAAACTCGTTTTGTAACAGTAAAGGCTTAGCAACCGTTACGAACAAAGTACTTGGGATTTGTGTCTGTCCTGAAAGGTCTTCAGCCTCCAGGGGACAACCCGTACCAAGACGGAGCAAAGCCTAAAAAACGGCCCCCACTGGAGCAGCGATGGAGGCACTCTCCTCTTCTGAGGAAGGTAATAAATGAGCTCAGGAGCACTTCACTACTTTATAAGTCCTGACATTTTATACATAATGCCTGATTAATTTGTCCCCGAATCACATAAAGACTTCTGGTCAGAAATGGGTCGGGCTGACCAGAATTTTCAGTTAGGACGAGAAACAGGGGCAGGGAATGAGGGAAAAACTGCAGCATCCCTGGGGATCGGTGCCACGCACCGTGTATTCCTCCAGGGAATAACAAACTACTTGACAGCTACAAACCCACAATTTTCCACCTAACCTACAAAAATATTTCCTCTTTGCCTAAAGAAATGTTAATTTTTCAACATCTTATTTAAAAAAGAAAAAAAAGGAAAGAGGGAAAACCACAGCTGTCAGTCACAACCCCTCAGCTCTCCTCACCACTGCCCCTGGAGGAGATGAAGACATCCTCCCAAGGAACGTGCACGCGGAGCAGGTCCCTTCGGAGCACCGTGCTGACATTCTGCAACAGCTACTCCCACTGATCCCCAGAGATAAATGCTACAAAAACAAGCCAAATTATAACGGGACTCTGTAGAGCAGGGCAACACAACATACCATTACTGCATTTCACAGGGAGATGAAAAAATAGCCGGCATGCAAGTATTCAACAGTTTTTCTTACGAGGAAAAAAAGAAGAGGCTCATTTTCCTGCTCCTTCCAAAGCCAGCAGCATTGGGCTGTATTAATTAGCTGGAGGAAAGCTGAATGATGGGTCCCCTTCGTGGTGGACGGGTTTGTCGGGGCTGGTGAGGCCGCCCAAGGGGACAGGAAGACCAGGCAGAGCTTCTGGAGCTGGGTCTGGAAACAACTAGTTTCCACTACGACAGAAAATCTTGTAGGATATAACTATTGACACAGATGAATCTCTTAATAAAAATCTAATTTACTTTTTTCTCCTAAAAGCGCTGCGAATGCCTTTTCCCACCCAAATACGGAATGCTCGGTTATTAAGCTCAACTGGCTAATTCTCCATTGGTACTTACTTCAGTCTTGCTCAGTAATAACCCAACATCACCGTAACAGTTGAGCAACCAACCGTGAGAACAGCATTACTCCTAGGTACTGCTTAAGCAAAACACAGTGTTTATCTTTTTTTTTTTTTAATTGGTATAAAGGAACTTATCTTCATGGATAAAGATCATCCTGTCTAAACAACTATCATAAAGCCTCTGCTATACATCACTTTGCTTCATTACACACACAGATGCAAAAAAGCCTATTTTTGAGAATTCAGACAGATACAACGCTACAATACTTTGTTGGCGTCTATCAGAGATGAGCCGAGCCAGGCTCTGCAGAACGCGGCCAAAGCCACGCAGCCTCGGGTTCAAAGCACTTAGTGCCTGGGTTGACTGGGATTACAACAACTCCACCCTGTTCTACCCGTGTCTCTCTGGGACCTTTTGAACCCTGGTTCCTGGAGCACACACACTTTAATATGAATGTATTCAGAGTCCTGCCCAGTCCAACCAGCACCACACAGAAACACGGCATCAAGAAGAGCAAGGCAAGCAGCTGAACGCGTGCCACGCACTGACGATCGGGCATCCGGCAGGGCTGGGCACAGGCAGAAGCCAGCTCGTGTCTCATGTGCCAAGACGCCAGAACACGCAGGTTAGATTTTGCATCCGAAACTTCAAACCACTCTCAGCTGTCAAGTGAAAATGCTTGGGAAGGATACGCCAACTCGTTCAGAAACCGCAGCACTAGTCAGAGAAGTCAGAATTGCATTTGGTGGCCGCGGCACACGGACTCAGCCGCAGGCACCTGGGATGTTATTGATGCTGCAATTCTAAAGTGGGCCCAAGACGTGCACACCTGCGCCGTCACCAAACCAAACAGCTAGAGGGGAAAACGGAGAGCGCAGAAATCATCCCAGAAAACCTCTGATCCTTAGCACTAAACTGATTCCCTCATTTTTCAGGGAGGAGGGGGAGAACCAAACTTTAAAATTGTGTTGCTGAGACATATGTCCCCTGAGTACGCAGGTGCTCACTTCACTGCTAAAGAATAAAACTCTCGCCAAAGTTAATCACATTAAAAATGAATTTTGCCAGTTTATCCTCTGTAATTGAGCTGCTCTTTGGGAGACAGCTATAACTGCAAAGAACCAGCCTGTGAAAAAACATTTGCAAACACAGTAGTATTAGCACAGATATCTGCTGTTATTTCTTAAAAACAGGACTTTCTATGGCAGAGATTGCCCCTACAGAGAAGCTAAAAAAAAAAATTCTTTCCTCCTTAAAGATTTGAAGATGAAGTACCCAAAGCTCTGTGATACCTCATAATGCAGCACCACCCTCCTCAAGAGCTATTTTATGTAGAACAGGCTTTGATGCAAGAGGAATCAAAAGGAAAGTATTAACCAGAAAAATTAGAAACTATTTCATCTTATTGGCTCAAATGGTGGCATTAGCGGCACTTAAAATAATGGTAATTGAAGATTATTTAAATTCTGTTTCATGCTATTTCAGGATGCACTGATGAAGGAGAGGGATGGAGGAGAAGTCGCCGTGGTGGCACCGTCGGGGCTGCCCCACGCCTGGGACACAGACCTGAACTCCTCGCCCTCTGCCACTAATTCCCTGCGACATCTCCAACTCACGGCTGTCAACTCCTGGCATCTTGGCCAAATTCAAACTCGACAATGAGATTGTGCCTAAAGTGCTTATTTATTTCTGGAGTTTTAATTGGGATAAACATACGCATTTTCTTTTACGGATAGTCACAAATGTCCCTGAGTTCTTTCAGTACTTTCAGTTGACTCCACACTTGACTCACGCTGCTCTGGGTCAAACCAATTCCATCAAGATCTAGTTCTACGCTCACTAATCGCCCACAGATTTCTACCACCAGAAACAGTACAACTAAAAAGAACAAAGGATTACATTCTCCTTCAAAATTAGATCATAAAGAAGCTACAAATAACATTTTTCCCCTCAATGTTTATTAATAATTTTGGAACTGCTCCATCCTCAGACCTAGCAGCAAATTAATTCTTAGTGTATCACTTGCAAATTTCTTGTGAAATCCCATTATAACCTAGCCTTCAGTTTTATAAAACAGACTGTCATATATCAAATAATTTTTTCAGATTTAACTATCATGCTCTAAAACAATGTTTATTTTACCTCCAACCATCAGCTAAAACGCTATTATTAATCATTTATATTTCCATACGGACACAAAACCGGAGGAGGTCGCTTCAGGCACACCGAAGATCATTCCACCTTTCTATGGGGTGTGAAGTTTAGAGGCACAGGCAGGAACCCCGGCCCCCACCCAGCTACCGCAGCCTCCGAACAATGACTTAGAGTCCTCTGGAAACTTTATGGACTATCTACAGAACTTGGGCTCCCAACAGACTCCTAAATTAGACACCTGTTTTGAGATGGTGTCAGTATCTCATGTTTTCTATTAGATTAATTGGAAAACGTGTCTAAAGCTGGTGGATCTCTTAGGGGAAAAAAAGAGCTCATTCTCTACTATTAAATTCTACAGGTTCACAATTTTTTACGTAATCAGACAACTAAAACACTAGTTTCTGCATAAATATTTTCATAACTTTGACAATTACTTTAAAATAGGAAATACAATGCTCGACTGCAGGCTTATTTTCCTATTCATAACACATTCTTTCATTAAATATCTCAGGAAATCAGAAATTGATCCTTTGTGCAGTCACAGTTTCATACTCACAATTAAACAGCAGATTTTTATGTACAGTAAGCACATCAGACAGGCAATTAATTGCCTTTATAGCACTGAGCACTCTGTACCAAGAAAACTGAAGATACCGTTTCCACTGAGCATTACTAAACCTATTAGAAACACAACGGAGCAGAGCGTTTTCACTGTCCCGCTCTACCCCCAAATATCCTGCTGAGAATAGGTTTAGCCTGCGATGGATAAAACTCATAAATGTTGAATCATCATCACATTCTGGATGATGTTCTTTTAACCTAATCAGCCCGGCCCAGGAACAGGGCTGCTGGGGAGCGTGTGGTCGCGGAGCGGAGGCATCCTCACACGCAGCAGGTCCAGCAGATGAAAGGGCTCCGAGGCACAGCGTTCCGCAGGAAATGAAGCATCAGTGATGAACAACGGTTTCGCATTCTAAATACTAAAACAGGCCACGGGACTTTGCCCTGTCTAACCGGGACTGAAGAGACAATTTGAAAGGGTCGTTAAGTGACTGACAGGTAAGGGGGACACAGTCCCAAATGTGTGGAGTAAGGTCTGTCCATGGAAAGGTGGGGCTTTACATCTGCGGGCGGCATCGGGAGAAGGACCAAAGGCCACATCAACATAAGGACCTTCTGGAAAGCGGAGGCAAATCCAGGAACAGCGTGCAGTCAACGCGCAGGAGTCACAGCACATTAATCCCCAGTATGAACACTCCCACGGGAGAGCACAGTCACCCTCCTGCGTTTTAGCTTTAAAGCTGTTTTTCTCCTGAATGTCAACTCCACACACCATTTAACGTGCTTTAACTTGTGCTTCACACCCACCACGGAAAAAACTTTCTAGAACTTCTAAAAGCAAAGGAGGCTGGTGGCTTTACAGCATGTGTCTCACAACTGTTGTTTACTCTGCGTCTGAGCCTCTCCTTATGGAAGTTAATTTGGTTGGAAAGGTACTACTGGGAGCACAGCAGATGTGATGGAAAGTTGATTCGGCCCCACCAGTTCCGTCCCGAGAGCTCTCTGCTGCCCAGTCTTCACAAGCATTAGTTTAAGAAATTAAATAAATCATCACAGGACTTTTGTGTTTTGCCAGACTTGGATACAAGAGTGGTGCACAGCGGCGTATCTGAAGGCAAGGACTGTCACCAGGCTTCTCCATATCTGCACCTTTGTCCCCAGAAAACGGGGAAGGAGCCGCAGCAGTGACCCGAGAGGCACCGTGCGTCCCCGCGCAGCACCGCACCCCGGCACCCGTCAGCTCTGCGCGGACAGGCGCCTGCACCGCAGGTCACCCCTTCCCATCACAATCTGTAGAAGCGTAAGCGAATTTAAAAACGAGGCACTTTTGATATTCAGAACTTCAATTTTACATAGAATTTATGTGCATACACATACAAATCTCTTCCCTTATTTTATCTCCATATGCATTACTGACTGATGTATAAACACCCACATGAACTTTTGTTCGACTTCTGCTTCACGCACTTCTGTATCACTGATTAAAACACTCATCAATTGTGTAAGACTCAAGCTAGCATCCCCGATAAGCTTTTTTTCTCCCCTCTTTTTCTCTAATTTTTTCCTCTTTTTTTAAAGCAAGCTGGTCAAGAAACTGAAATCCACACGAAGACAACTGAGACTTTTCCTCCCAGTCATTCAGCACGGAAAAAGAAATCCATACATTTATTGCAAGCTTGGATTTGTACTACAACATCTTGAAGTGCTCAATAATTCCATAAAAGCTTTGCAGGTGAGAAACATAACCTGCCAAACAGCTACTAAGACTTTCCTCTATTGCAACACAGGCCACAGGAGCGGTTCTTTGAAACAGTAAACAAAAAATGCTCGAGGCATTAAAAGATAATATTGTGAAAAAGGAAAAAAAAAAGAATGAAATGTTGAAAACCATCATAATTATGTTTTAAAGAGAGGTCTTGATTGCTTAACCTAAGACACCTAGGGCATAACGATTACCAAATTCATAACTCTTCCCCATCAGAGAGTAAATGGAAAAGTCTTAATAATCTAAAAAATATTGCAGTATCTTTCTTTCTTTGCAGTGAATCAATGATATTTATAGCCCTAGAGGTACTGAATTTCTTTTGTATCAAAGAACACCAATAATAATGTACAATTCCATTATGGAGGTGCATCTCAAGAAAGTGAGCACTGTCTAAGATCACAGAAAAGGAGGAAGTCAAAACTCCGTACCTGTGATCCCAAGAAAACGTGCCAATCTTCTCCCAGCAGATGGAACAATCAAATAAACTCAGGTGTTTGTAGCTCACCATATAAAAACGGGATGAGAAATGAAGACGTTTTATGTGCTTTGACAGGAAAACTTTACAGCCTAACTCCACCAAAAAAACATTCTGAGAAAATCAGACTTGCTTAAAAAAAAAAAAATAAAAAAAATATATATATATTAAAAAAAGAAATGAACAGAAGACAGCAGAGAATTTGCATTGATTCTGAAATCCAGAGTAATTCAGAGACAGCAGCATTCCCCAGAAGCAGAATGAGGAGGCGTGACTGGCAAAGAGAGAGGAAAGTGTCTGGCCTAATAACTCCATAGACCTTCAGGAAAACATTTTTTGCCCACAAGAAGAGTAGTTCATTCTCTGGTTGCTCCCGCCTTTATTCTCCCACCTATGAAGAGCATCCTCAGGCATCATCCAGCAGTTAGACTGGGGACCTGTGGGAGTCATTAAAGTAATTAGAACTGCTTGAATGTCAGCAGCAGATGATGCCATGGAGGACAACACATCCCTACCCTACTGTTAGTATGAGACGTTAATTTTGTGAAATCTTTTCTTTTGTGTTCTGCTTTCCACATGAATTATATAAAGCAGAGCCCAAGCAAAAAGACCTACAAAGATCTCAGCAAGCAGGGTATCAAAAGGGGCTTGGTTACCATGACGTTGGCATCCAGGTGTTTGTAACTTTAAACTACTTGGCATCTTCCTTTGCGTGATTTTTAAATACTTGGGAAGGCAGTCAACTGCCTCAAATAATGGGAATTTAAACATGTGAGAACTTAGACTTAGCTTTCTCCTGCTGAAAAATCAGCATCCGACTTGATTCCTGTTTTCAAGGATGAAGGCTATCACAGGCACGATGCAAATTCCAGACGGTGCTAAAAGCCAAGCCCAGCACCCAAGCCTGACCCCAGCCTGTACTGGGAGCTCCTCTCCGTCCTGGAGTCCCCACAGCTGCTACCGAGCTCGGAGACAACCAAGACACGAGCTATTTCAGGAGTTTAATTAAGAAGTTTCCTGTTCAGATGAACAACGGGTATTTGGGCACAGCTAAGCAAAAGGTGCTGTTTATATTACCAATAGCAATAAAAAAAAAGTGCTCGATGCACTCCAGCTACCCAAGGAGACAGTGTTCTTGCCCCAAATTTTCTGGGTCAAAGCCTAAAGCAAGCATATGTGAAAGGGAAACAAACAACAAATCCGTACTTCATGAGCTGTAAGCAGTATTGCTGGTCTTCCAGAATAATAACTGATTATTGTGAAACTGTGAGAAGTCATTACACTGTAAAGGAAAAAAGATCCTGGATACGAGAAAGGGCTAACACTTAAATCTATATGCAATATGAATTCATTTTGGTTCTCTTTATACTTTGCTATTCTTAGACAGATAACAGCTTCATGAGACCTGATTTATTGTTCGTGTGTATCAAAATAGGAATGTGCTCTTACGTTTCAAGGCATTAAATGAGATTTACTCCTCAGTAACTTCATTCTGACTTACCGAAGCAGGATTTTCCATGCCCGGCACTTCTGCCACAATAGAAAATCTTTCCCAAGAAATGCAGAGCTTAGTGAAAAAGTTACTATTACTAGTGTCTCGACACTTAATATTGACAGCCCAGGCCATCAAATGTAACTTGGTCTGTGACTAGAACTGTCTGCAGGGAATAATGGATTAGAGAGGTGGAACCGGCAAAGTGCAGCTGCACCGATGCTACTCGGGAGGGCTCTGGGCACCCCAGGCTGCACCTCAGCCCAGGCTCTCTCTGCCCAGTGACACAGCGGGGGGCAACGTCCACACACTGAAATACTCGAAATTCCATCTAAACTTAAGAAGAAACTACACCATCTCCACAGGTGACTTCCAGCCTCGACTGCTCCGCAGTTCTGTGACCGCCAGCGCAACTGCTGTTCAGGTGTACGAGTATTACGAGCACAATATTTAATAACTATATCCTTAGCTGTGTATAGATTTTTAATCCAATTTAAGAGAATGATAAAATATCCTGGATTTTAATAGGTCATCACAGTGACAGTCTGGTCAATACAATCCCTGATTCATTACTCATACTGCATTCTTCTGTTCTCACAAAATAAATCATGCCAAAATAACATAGAAGTGTTTTATACCTTCTTAACTGCTGTATAAAAAAAAAAAATTATTTCACAATATTTCTATGAAAGAAGGAACATATTTCCCATATTATAAAAATTGGGGCAACTCAGAGACAGCTTATAAAGTGATTTTCCCAAGACTATATATAGCTTGGATTAACTGACATCACATTCATGAAAAAAACTAAAATAGCAACAATAGGAAATCCTCAGCACAGCCCATATTCATGAACTATCTTACTGGCTTTGGCCACTCTTCCAACAAGGTACTGACAGCTGAAGGGGAAATTCAGATTCCTGTTGCAGAATGAATGTACAGTCCAGACCCGCTGCCTGTGCTCCATGTCAGGTGCTCTACTCTACCTGGTTCCTACTTGGTTTGCTGCTCCATAAAGTTCTGCAATATTAAATTATATGGAAATAGCTATAAAATTATGCAGTTGGAAGCAGAAATAAGCTGTGCCCATCACTTCAAAATACATGTGGTCATGAAGAAATGTTGCTCCACACAAGTAGCATTTCTGGTTTGATTTCCTCCTTTTTAGAGCGCTTGGGGATGGACCAGTACTTACTGCCAGGTGCTCCCAATGAGAGCCGAACATCTCAATCCTGCAGCACTTACCATCAAAGCTTCCTTTCCTCCAAATCCCAACGCTGATCGTTGCACGTTTTGCCTATTACAACAGGACCCAGCAATGTTTGACTTTATCCAGATTATTTTCTTACTAATATTATTGTAGCAGAGTTTATATAATAACGAATGGACTATTCAGTACGTGCTCCACAGTAGCTCACGCAGCCTCCGACAGTGGGATTACCAAACCCATTTGATAAGTTTCATGGGAATCTATAACACTCCCCTGAACTGTCACCAAAGAACAGCTTTGCCAGGGAATGAGGTCTTCCTGAGAGGCACGTAATAAAGGCAGCCTTTACGATATACGTTACCGGAGGTCAGAGGCAAGGCTGCTGTTCTCATTTGTGAAGGGGAAACACTAGACCGTAACGATGGCGTGAGAATGGTAAAAATAGTAAAGTCATTCCCCCAGTTCAGGCAAGTTTAGCACATTTTGCCCAGTTAAGTCCTATTCACTGTAAAAGTACTGCCTAAAGGTGCCTTTAAGTACAGATTTGCAGACAGCGTAGAACTAGGCACGTGTATCGCGTCAATCGCAGCAGGTGACTTTTTGCCTAAAAGTTACCAGGACCAGACACCCCGCCCAGCGCAGAAAATCGATTCAATGCTCATGGCACGTCTTGACTGAGAACACACGGCTCTTCATGTTAGAGCAAACAACTCCAAAAGTAGACCTAAGCCTAGAGAACAGTAGGTTTTAATTCCTAGCTTATATTAGGACATTTTATACAGTACTCACACGCACAGTGACAGTTCAAGTTTCTCTTTGAGCTTGCAGATGCAATCACTGACCCGTGCCTTTGAGGTCGTGCTAACCACTGTGACGTGCACACTTGTTACTCATATAATTCTTTTCTAAATTACTTTAAGATAAAAGAAGCAAAGAAATAGCCACGTAGAATCAAACACAATTGCTTCCTATTAAATGGCTGTCAGTTCCACCAGATCTGCACCAACCTTGGATCAAAGGCAGTCACACTCGGACACTTTTCCTTTAATAGCAGCATCCATGCCTGGGCAGCGCTGGAAACCTCTAGCGTTGTTCCGATGCTATCTCAGTACCTGAACGAGTACTGCGTACTGCACTGAGCGTCTCTGGCCTCGTGACTGCCTTCAGTTTTGAACGAATACTTCTGTTGGTAGAGAAGCACAAGTATCTTGGTGAAGAAGCGACTCCTTTACAACACGTGGCCAGGCCAAACTTGTTGCCATTTAAGTTTGGGAAGAAAGGATGCCGACGTGCACAATATTTACAAAGCCTCTTGCAAAAATTCACCACTTGATGAATGTCCCACAGGCCTATTCCCAAACCTGCCCTAGCTCAGAAACCCCACTGAAACCAGCCAGAAGAGCCATTGAAGAATCAGGTCTTAAATTCAGAGCAAGTCAACCAGCTACTGCAGCAGCTTAAAGCCGCGTTATACTGAAAGGTGTAGGCGTTATGGTGCAAGCAAACAGGCCAAACCCACTGCCTTACCCTAAAGCAGCGCAGCCAGCAATGAGCAGCTGAAAACCCTTCTTGAAGAAAAAGGAGAATTATTGTCCTAATTTAGAAGGGTCCTCAAACCAGCAGAGGCGCCTGCCGGGACTCTGATCTCAGTTGTACCAGGTAAGCGGACAGGAGAGCACCCCAGCATATTCCAGACATATACACTATTAACTTTTATCTAAAGGTATTAAAATTTGGAGGCTAGTATGCTGGGTTTTCCCATTTAAACAAGACAGAAAAAGTCTGTCCCCTGAATATTCTTCATTCA
Organism: Larus michahellis; assembly: GCF_964199755.1. Classification (NCBI taxonomy): domain Eukaryota; kingdom Metazoa; phylum Chordata; class Aves; order Charadriiformes; family Laridae; genus Larus; species Larus michahellis. The sequence goes on along the minus strand of NC_133907.1, from coordinate 1,917,065 downwards.
CTTCCGCATTCCGCAGAACGCCCACTCTGCCCCCTCAGCAAACACCCTGCCAACGCTCCCTCTCTATGATCAAAGTTTCTCTTGGCTTTCACGGGGGATTTGGAAGCACAACCTTTAGATGTGAAGCAGTGTTAAAGGAAAAAAACCACTAAAACCAAACCCCTCGTGTTTTGAAGACCTACAGTAACTCCAAGGACTTGCCTAACACATGCACCAAAATCTACATCTCCAGGCTTTAGCTTATTAAATAGGGAAAAATGTAAAAATGCATGACCTGGATGAAAGTATCATTCTTTTCTGCTGTGTTCCCAAGTTTTTGAAGTTGGGGACTTTGTTCTTCACGAAATTACTTTGGTAACAACTCTGTCTCCACCTAATGAAAATCTATGTCATGAAACTACCCGACCTAGTTTGGTTCCACTGTCTGGTTCTGCTCTAGAGAGATTCCTGATTAAACTCAGAGTTATTCCACACTCCTTTTGATGACTGAGGCATTCAAATTAGCTATCAGATCCTTAGCAAAGCTGGTAGGAACATCTTGCAGCTCTCGTGCTAACTCACATTCGTAGATGTATCACGGACCGTAGTTTCTAGCATTACACAAACCAATTAACCTTTGCAAGCATCACGCGCTACAGAGAACTAAATATAATAAAACATTGTAAAAGTATTGTTCAATTCATACTAAGAGTGGTTTCTCAGAGGTAATTACGTACTGATATGCACTGAATCACAGCACATTACAGTGTTGTTCCGTGTTGTTCTATACATTCAAATTTGACTCCCTCAGCTCCAAAAAAAAATGTACCCAAAGCCTGGCACTTGTTGCTCTTAGATTACCGAACTCTTCAGCAGATAAAGCTGGCAAAGAAGCACACAGAGCATGCAGAGCTTCAAAAAAATTAATCTACGTCTTATGGAATTGTTCACTTCTACACTGAGCATATGTATATATTTATGTTAACTCAAAACATCGTGCACTTTTGGGTTAACAAAGTATGGGTAGCCTTTCAGAAACTGGAAGGAAAGGTGGGTTGATGGATAGGGAAGATGCGTGTTTAACACATACTATTCCCAGTTTCTGAGTTTGTATAAAAAGGCAGAGATGCCCAGGCAAGACGGCATTCACGGGATTCTCTACACAGGAAAGATACACCTGGACACGCCGGATAAAATGTCTTATTAGCACTGGTATGAAAACACTGTATTAATAAAAAAATGTGCCACCTACTTAATATCCAAAAGATGAAAACTATCCGCCTTTAAAGTTTTCTCTTTTTGAAAACCTAAAAACATATCTTTCGAAAATATCGAAATATATTAAGGCTGCTCAAGCATGTTCAAACAGCAGGCTACCAGCCCCCGAAGATGAGAAGGTACGCGTTTGGTCTAACCGATCACATCCCTCCTGCAGGAGCCACATCCGCACGCAGAGGCAGACGGAGCCTGGCGGACCAAGCAGGTATTTGAGCCACGGGTTCATTAAAACAACCCAAAGCCTACACGCTCACCGGTCTCACCAGCAGTGGCAGCACACAACCTTGAACAGACTTGCCAAAAAGAGACTACCTGATTCCTCCCTTTAACGAGCAAACTGGCTAAATCACAGGGATATTTTAGTGTCTTACTGAAGGTCTATTAACCATGTCTGTTCTTTAACGAAAAAAGGTTTTCATCATGCTTCACCTCTGAGTGAAAAATCAAAGCAGTGCGTTCAATATTAAATTGCAGAAAGCTGATAGGAATTTTAAGATTTGGTCCAAACTATCTCCTGCACACGGAGCTACACACAGCACTAACCGCTATCAATTACACAGACACAGAACGTCGCGTGGAGAAACACCCGGTGCATAAATGGCACTTTTGGCTGTGTATGTTTTTTTTCAAATCAGCCTTTTTATTTTAATTGTCAAGGAATGACCTTGTTAAAACAGCCTGTTCTGTTCGTTTCCTTGGTGCTTATCAGCTATGAAGTCAAATTCCAATAATCGCGTTTATTCAGCTTCCCAGCCCCTCCTCGCCCCCCCCAAAAAACAACAAATGAAGGGAAAAAAGCTTCCAGCTGACCACGCAGGAGTATCTAATCTGACGGGAAAAGGTGAATCCTGTATGACATGCATTTTTTGGTCGGGTTCATGGGAAGCCTGGGGGTGCCAGAAAGACAGACCGAAATCCTTAACAAACCTATACAGTGAAAAAAGCAACATCTGCCCATGGAAAGATAGGAAAAGCAGGGCCTAATACAGACTGACACGTCGTAACTACTGTTTATGTATATTGCCAAAACCCATTGCCCTCTGAAATTTCTAAGTAAATTTCAGATTTCGTCTCTTAATCACTTCAGCACTCTGCTCTTGTCCAAATGTCTTGTCAAAAGGCATTACCGTGACTTAAAAACTTTACATTCAGAGGAACTCTAGTGCAACTTAAACCACGTCCATGAAACATGGCACTTCTCATCTTAATTTTAAAATAGATTCCACTTTCATGATATGAGGCACTATGCTCTGTGCCCTCAAAATTTACACCACCTCGCAGGGCCAGAATAAGAAAGCATGTTGAATAATTCCTCTCTTATCACTTACTACTGAAGTGTAAAGTAAATCTGCTGCTGTTCAATAAAATTCCTCCTTGAAATCACAAGGCTCTCAGTTACTCTTTCTGTCTCGGTGGCATTGAATATTCCAGGTCACCGCACAGGTTAAGTGAACAACCTCACAAATGCAGAAATAACACAAACTGAGATTGTTCCAATTTCCCCACAGCAGCACTTTAAAAGAGAAAATAATCAGATCTACCATCTCCTTCCAGATCCGCACCCCCTGCCTTTTATTTATTTAAGATTTTGGTACTCGTGGCCTCCCGAATAGGACTGGCTCTCCCTCGAGCGTTCATTTCGTAGTCACCTGCTCCCACCCGCAGCATCCCTGCTCCCCCGAGCATCCCTGTCGCAGAACGCCTTCTCCCAGAGCCGGGCTCAGCTGATGGGTTTTGGTTAAAGCTCTCTCTGCTCACGGGTTTGCTGAGTTCTGACACTCAGTATGGTTTGGGGTTCAGGGGGTTTTCCCCCTCTGTACTCTAAGTAGTTCATTAACCCTACATAACTGCCAATTAAGAGATTTTCTCCTCGAGAAGGAACATTCTCTCTGTGAAACCCATTTAATTACAGAAAAATGCATGGCTTAAATATAACCACCTCCTCTTCTGTTAATTCAGCTGTGGTGAATTTTGCATGCTCTATTTTATCCCCTGGTTATGATATAAAGGAATGCTGGAAAACACCTCTTTTTTTTTTTTATAAATTATTTAAAAGTTCCTGTAAATTGGGTAAATCCTGACGGCTTCACTCCTTTGGGGATTATTCCCACAGAGATCAGAAAGCGCAACTTTGGGAACTGCCACAGGTCTTTATTCTAAGAGCGTCCACCGGTCCCATGACTGCACTAGCTGAATGCTTACAAATACATCACATTTTTCTCCTGGACGTGTTCTTATAGAAAGAGAAGTTATCTTCCATTTACTGGATGATCATGAGAGTCAGCCGTTTGCCCAGGCTGACACAGGTGAATACGTACAGGCTCCAAACCCAGCTCAGCCCCTCAGGGGCACAAACACTCTGGTACCCTGTCCCCAAACTCCCAAAGAGGCACAGTCCCATCGTCCCAAAGAGACTGTCCCTGTCCATCAGCAGATCTTCAAGGGACCAAGCAGGAGAGAGGCAGGAAAAAAAAAAATCACTTATCAAAAAGGATGCAAAAATATTATTACTATGTTTTCGACAACTTTGCCTATTTGGCCTAATTTGACCAGATGCAATGGCAGAAAGGTGGGGTTTTTACGAAGGCAAAGCTAGTTTGGTCCTAAAAGCATGTTCACGATACTAAAAAAAGCCACTGACTTTTCAGATTTGCTTTCCAAGTCTGATTCTCAGCTGATATAAATTGATAATGTTGCTCTGATATTCTTGTTACGTCCACTTCATGCTCTGTAGAGTGTTCTCACCATAAGACGTGGTGATCATGGGGTTTTCTACGTGAAGAGTGAGCGTCCAACTGATGACACAAGATAAGCCGAGTAATTAAAGCTCGTATTTAGAGCTATGAACTCTGGAAAGAAACGTATGCAGATCAACAGTTATCAAAATACAGCCTCTACTAAGAAAAACGACGACACAGTTTGAATGCATCTATTCATAGGCAGCAGTGTTCATTACTGCACCCCTTCACTGCATGGAGAAAGCAGGGACAGACACGCGCGACCATGCAGCCGTTTGACAGCCAGCATGAGCCTGCACGGTAATGCATGGGAAATACATGTCCCGCTACCGTGCTGGCTGCTCGTTTCCCTCATTTTCCAGCTTTCAGCACCCCTCTGCCGAGAACGGTTTCTCGTGCGACGACTCCTCCTCACCGCTGTGGCATCTCCCAGCAGCTCAGGAGAATCCCAAGCGCCGCAGGGCAGTGGGATGCCCCTGAGACACAGCCAGAGGAGCCCAGCATCCCTGTCCGGCGGGTTCCCCGCAGCCCTGGGTTCCTCCTGCAGGCGGTTACCCCAGCAGTGCAGCACACGAATCACCAGGTGGCTCTATTCGGTAGCAGACATTGCCAAAGCTGCCCAGCACAGGGCTTCACGTACTGGAACGGCGGGATTATTGGAATAAAAATGCCCCGTGTCCCATGGAGCCAGCTCCCCATGGCTTACACCTTGTTAGGGACAAAAGGACCGATCTGGAGATGCTGATAATCTCGGGAAAGACGTGAGAAAGGCTCGGCTGAAGGCAGAAAAGTGAATGGTGGCAATGACTAACATGTCCCAACGTGCAGTGGGACAACCGACGTGAGAGGTGACCCTTTATACAATGTGAAGGAGGGCATCCCGCATTAAACAAAACAATTAATCATACAATGTCTTCCCAGTCATTTTTATTGGCAATTGAAGCAATTATTTTCATGTATTGGTAATCAGATTTTAGCTCAATACATGTGTATAAAGACAGCATTCTCACTGTACGTTAAAAGTTCAACTACCCTAAGCTTGCAGCTTCCACAAAATTACAGATGCACGTAAAAAACTTCCTATTCTTACATCCCAGTTAAAAGGGAACAACATATTTTCAAGTACATTATCTCTCCCCTGCGGACCCAGTCACTAAAATTTGCAGCAAAAGCAATTGGATTTACAGCCCCAGACGACTTGGGGGACGAGTAGTGAAGTACAAATGCAAGCACCAAATGACTTCAAAACTGGCACCAGCACCAACCTTCTATATGCTTATTCTACCTACTCGAATTAACGTGATGACCGTCAGTGCGCAAAGCTGAACATCTGTATGAGTCCTTACTTCGTCAAGACTTCATCAACAGTTGCAAAAGTAGCTGTCATAATTAATGTCAAGAAATTTTGAAAGGACAAGATTATGCACAGCTAAGTACTTTTTTCAGGCTACGAAAGACCAACTTTATACATAAGAAAAACCCACCCCTGGGTATTTTCAGATGTATGACATCTAAGTCACCAGGCACACATTAATAAGGTAAGCCAATTTTCCAACAATCAGCAGGCAGGCAGATGTAACGCAGAAGCCACTCTGACTATAGAGGAAACCTCCAAGGGCCAGAGATTAAATTCTATTTGCCTGAGGTCAAAAGACCTACCTTAGTCCCTAGCGAGCGCTTGTGCCCATCATGGAGCCATTGCACAATTCAGCAAAAGTGGCAGCCAGAGGAGAAGCCTTCAACAGGAGAACACCATGGGGATTTAACTCAGAAGTGAGACGCTGTAGCTCAGCTACATTAAGGAAGCTTCTTCCTCATTAGCATCTGCCTGTAGCCAGACTGTGTGACCCTGATGCCACACACGGGCACCCAGGAACCGCACCAATACGTAACACCAACACACCAAACATGACTCTGTCATCCTCTCTCTTTTGCATCACAGGGTCCTTATCAGAGCGAAGCAGGAGATGTGTTTCCCTGGAAGGTCGGGTACCCGAGTGAGCTCCTTGGACTACCACCCCAGTCAGAAACTTGCCCTCGATGTATAAGGTACAAATCACTAACGTCTTCTCATGTTAAAGCGACATTTTAATTGCATTGCATATTTTACCATACTCAATTTTGGTTTTAGCAAAGTTGACTGCGTTTCTTTATTTCTTTGTGGTATCTAGTCATTTATTATAAATTGGCATAGTTAATTCTCAAAGTTTCATTTGCATATCTTCATTTCCTTGCTTAATATGGACTCAGAATTTGATGGATATTTGCAGATCTATGGATGTTTCCATACACAGAAAACAGAACCCGAGCATCCAACGCAGATGTCCGTGTACTAACACAGGAACTAGCAGCACAGCAGCAAAACAAAACCAAAACAACTGTCAGAAGTAAATCACAATATTAAAATTTGCGCCAGCACTACCCAGACAAGGCCCAACACTTGCAGTTTTATGGGCATTAGGCAATTCAGAACATGCATTATGACAGAAGTCTTCGTTTTTGTATGCAAGTGTTTCCACCAGAAAAACGCACCTGTATGGGAGCAGTGGATGTCAATTTTGATACACACACTTTGTAAGAACATAAAATGAAAATGCACCGTGCGTGCTCTGCCCTCTAACACCTGTTAACGCTCCCGTCTCAGCGGCTATGAAAATCAAGCCCAGAGAAATAACCAATGATTTCCAAACCTTCACTTGAATATAAAACAGCATTTCCTTAATTTTACGCTGTAGTTTCTTGGATTTTTTTCTTGAACAATATGAAAAGAATAATGATCCTACCAATGAAGAGCCCTTGTAATAACTGACTTTTACACTTCAGAAAGCACCTCAAGTTCACGTTGGCATTTAAACATCATCAGAGGCTGTTCATAGACACATATGTTATCCCTCCAAGAGCACTATCCTTTAAATATTTATATTTTTATGCAAAGATGTGAAAAGAAACCAGAAGCTACTTAAAGACATCACGATCAGGATTAGCACAAATACCCACGCAGTCCGTGAATCTACAGTATCCACTTGCTCATTTGCTCTTTGCCACTCCATCGTTTCAGGCGCTGCTCTAATTAAATCAACCCTTGACTGTCTATGCTGAGTAATGGCTAGAGCCTCCGGTAGGGATGTGATCGCGGGTTTCTGTGACCCCCTATGCTGCACCTTTCCTTCAGACACTTCCTGAAAACACTTACACACTGCCTATACTCCAAACAGTTTTTCTGGTTCACTTTGACTTTATGCCCCCAAATCACTCAATGTTAATTTTTAAGAAAAGGATCTCTAAACTTTGTTCATACTTTGCTCTCTCTGTGGCATCCCAGGAAAACCACCTCATTCCATGTTATGTTGTCTGTTCACATTATTACCTGAAACTGTGCTCGTTCTCTCCTGTATTTGTTTGTGTGGGCACAAAAAAACATGCTCTCACACACTGAACTGGGACCTTGCAAAGCCAACAGCCCTGGCGACGGCTGGACCAGCACGCGCTGGCACGGCTAGGGGCTCTGGCTGCGTAAAGAAACAGAGCCAACATCCGCCAACATCCCCACTCGTAATGGTACAGGCACGTCTCCTCCTGCACATCGCCTAGCAGAGCCTTTACTGGCTGCCTCTTATGGCCAAGGCAGTATCCTTACCTGAGCAACCTCGCCTGCAGGGGAGCAAGGGGGAGCTTTTTGCATTAAAAAAAAAACAAAAAAAAACAAAAAAAAACCCAACAAAAAACAAAACAACCAAACAACTGAAATTAGGGTTTAACAAAGACAATTCACGCTGCCTAGTCTGGGAAAACAAAGCTTAGGTCAAGAAATTTAAAAGCAAACAATACAAGACAGAGCAGTTTTTACATAAAGAGCTGTTCGTGTTCTGCCACTCGGTTAATGTAACGGGGGAAAGAAAGGAAGCAGAAAATGGTCCTTGTCAAAGTGCAGCCAGTCCTGTATAACGAGGCTAAAATGGAAACCTGCATAATAGGGTATTAAAAGCTTTAATTATTTCCATTTCTTCCAGTCTGATGGCATCTACCTGTAGCCAGCAAACACGTCCTTTGTTAAAGCCACCCTCTCCTCTTCCTGACACTCATCTGCTCCCGTGCTGAAGCTTCCCGGCTGCCACCCCCAGCACGCACAGCTCCCCCAGCATCCCTAATTAGCCACTAGTGACAGGGACTCCATGTGGCACCTGCACAGCAAAAAGGAAAGTACCCGGGGTTGGAATATTTCTACTTGAATGCAGCAGCTTCTAGGAAAAGTCGTCATCTCCTCTCCCCCACACCTCATTCGAAGTAAACCGACAGGAGTCTGAAAGTTTGTGTTTCCTAATAACTTTATCACATGCTCCGTTCTTACACAAACTGTTCTCATACAAGAAGCTTTTCCTCCTATGACTTGTTTGTTGTTGGAGGTTTTTTTGTTTGTTGGTTTTTTGTTTTGTTTCTTTTTTTAATTTTGTCGTTTATTCTCACAACTCACATATTCTCTTTGAATAACAACTTAAAAAAATGAAAATCTTCAGTTAGCAGCAGCAATCGCAGCACATTCCACTAAAAAAGAGTGAGCCTTTAACAATACCTGTGATTAAATCAATTTGGTTTGCCCTTTTTACAATACTTCTGGAACTCTCAGAAAACATACTCCATATATTTATTTCCAAACCAATGTTGCAAATAAAAATGAAAATAAAATTACATTATATATTTCAGGAGATTAGACATGAAAGAGGCATATGTAATGAACTGCACCTAGCTGGACAGTAAATGGCAAATAACTCCATCCTGCCTTTGTGCATAGAACTCTGATTTTCTATTTTGTGTATTCTCTCATAAGAAGTAAGGGAATATCCATGAAAAACAAATACCGTTGCTGCTGTGCCAGAACCCAGGATCGCCTACTAAAACCTCGCCTAGTGAACAACTGAAAAAGCATCTATTTAACCCACCCAGGAAAGACAAACTATTTTGAGCCATGGTTAAACGTAGCAACAGGTAGTTTTTTAAGTCTTAAAAGTAAACTCTTTAGCTGCGGCTTAAAAGCCAGTGAATTAGTTAAATGGACACTAAGCCAAAAAAATTCTACCAGAAATTTTCTCAAAGCAATCCATTTTAAGAACCATTACTTTAACTTACGCCCCAAAACCTAACCATTTGCCCCCGGGACTGGGCCAGGCTGGCGCTCAGGAGCCATCACACACAGCGCGGGGGAGAAGGCAAAAACAGGGAGGAAAAGCAACGCAGACAAAACCGCAGGCAGGTCTTGCTAGGACAGACTATCAAAAGGAGAAACAGTGACAAAAATTGTCTGCTTTATGAATACGCTTCATTTGCCCCCCCATACACCTGCTTTTTTTTTTTCTCCCAGAAATCCAGTTTACAAAACCATTCAAACATCAGTAACACCTGGAATAGCCCTTCAGCTTTTTGATGACTATTGGTGACCTCAGAGGGGGAATAAAGCAGCACCATTTTTCTATGACAAAACTTAGTTACGTAACTTTGCTCTTTTCCTATAATTTTGATAATTACTCCTCAGTTGCAAGCTCAATGCTGGAAGTGCAGAGTGCTTCAAGTGATATAAAAATGCTGGTAATCACCAAAAAGGCCGGCTAACGTCGATACGTTTTTAACCAAAGAATGTCCTATTTTTCAGGATTTCTTTCATGTTTCATATTGAACGTTGAGTTTGGTAACTAACGTCACAGAATCGAGACCAGCAGGTAAAGAGAATGGAGATACTGAGACTTCATGACTGGTTAAGATTACAACATATAGTAAAGCTGTAATATATTTATCTTGGTGACAAAAATGATTCAGAAAGGAGGAATGACTAAAACACACCACTGACTACTCTGAATATTGTTCCTCATCCTGACGCTGGGGGATGAGGCAGACGGGTCTGTAGGCATCTCCCTGAGGCAGCCAAAAAACCCAGTCACCTTGGCTGCCAAGAGACATTGCAGCAGATCTTTGCTATAAATCAAGTGAAGTTGAGTCTTCAGATATTTTTATTTCAATACCTTCGCCAGCAGTGTCTTCTTTTGAAATTAATATATCTGCTCTAGTGGTTTTCAGTTTTCCTTGTAGGATAATGACAGCTAATAGGAAAGCACTGTCATGTATTCTGACTACAGGTAACGTGTATGTGACAGCTGTGTGATCATCAGCAGGAAAGTACTTCCAAAAGACAAAAGGAATAATTAAAATGAGCCTGCAGACCTAGCTTTTGGATTTAAATGTTTAAATGTTTTAATTTGAAAGAACAATGGCTCCTTGAAGCTCCCTCCCACCCCGTACTGACAGCCTGTCATTCAGGCCCGGGCACCGGGAGGGCCCGCAGCCGCCCCCGGGGGCCGCACGGCCTCCAGCCTCGTCAGCGTTTGCTCCGCTAACGAAGCGTCCTCGGAAGGAAAGCGAAGGCGAGGAAGGCAGCGGGCCTGGGGGGTGCGATCTGTGCCCCAGCACCCCCCGCTGTACCACCACGCAGCCCCCGGCCACGGGCAAGCCGAGCCCTGGACATGGAGGGCTGTCACCAAGAAATCAGGTGCAAATGGGGCACAGCAGGGGCAGAAACTGGTAACTCCAGGCTGAATACTGAAAGTTGTACACAGAAATACAAGGCTTCGCTCAAGAAGCATCAAAAGCTTCTGAAAACTTGATTTTTACACAGAAAGCTGAATTCGCCATTTTTGTGGAAGATTCTGTCTGAAAACAATTTGATTTATCTAGGTTAACAAAACGTTTTAATAAAAAGAATGTTCTTTTTCCCCCAGACAGCTCCAGGACAAGGCGCAGAGGGAAAAGGGTCCCTGTTCCAGAGAACCGGTTCTGATGTGACACAGCATCCCCCCGCGCCTCCTCCTGTCCCCCCAAAGAGGGGACAGTCCTCCCGCCGGAGCAAGCGGCTCTGCAGCCACGCAGGCAGCAGCGCGCTTCAGGTGAAGAGATTCTGCGTTTTCTCTCTGTCGGGAGAGACCTATAATGAAACAGTGGCAGAATGATGGTTGTTTGCATTAAAGCAGAAACTCCAAATCCCCACCACAAAACAAAACCCTGTGCGTGCCTGAAGCGTTTCCCCCCCTTCAAGGCGCGCAGGAGCGGTGCCGACCGCAGGCACAAGCTGATGGACCACACCGACCGGGAGAATCAACGGCAGGGAAGATCGATGGCTTGACTGTGTTTCAGTGACGTTAGTGTCACTGGAGGAGTTGTGACTCCAAATGTTTCTGGATCCCGCTTTTCCCTTCTCCTCCCCTCGCATCCTTTTATGATAATGCAAAAGAAAACAGAACACTACAGGTTTTTAATAGAGCAGATGTTTATTAGGAAAAGGTCAAGCATTCAAAGGAAGATTGAACCTCCAGACAGGAAGGCCATGCATCACCTGGCTGAAACAAAATAAGACGTCCTAATGTTGCCGAACTGCCTTTAACCACACAGCTAAAAGGGACTCTTTTTCATTTTAGATTGTATGGTTCCTAAAAGAAAACGCTGCTGTAAATATTTCCTTTAAATAAACATGTTTTGATTTGACAGATTCACTGGTGACTAAAACAAACCCATCGCAGCAAAGTAAGAAGGGGAAATACCAATCAACATCTTTTCCTGTGATTTGGGATTTTGGCTTCATTTAGCCGTTTTAATTTTTCTACGGTCTGAATTATGTATTTCTTCTCCCCTTCAGGGCACGCACATCACATTTCAGAAACAGTAAGAATAGCAAAATCTTTTTTTTTTGTTGTTTCTTATCCAACTAAGCGAGAACCAGGGTCAGCCTTGTATAGCCTTGGAGATGGTACTGCAGTGGCAGAGCCGGAGCTGATGAGCCCAAGGAAGAGGTGCCTCTGTGAGCGAGGAGAGAAGCACTGTTGCGGGACTCACTAAGGGGTGGGTGCCTTCAGAGCACAGCAGGCAGCACCCCGGGCACCAGCCCCTGCAGCTCTCCCAGCCAGGATGCCTGGGGGGGGTCACCACGTGCCCTGGAGAGCATCCTTAACACCAGCACCAAGGCCCAACCTGCCCATCACCCGTGATGCTGCAGGCAGGCTCCCAGGGAGCCCCAGGCTCCTCCAAAGCCTCTTTGCTATTCTTCTCTTGTATTTTCCAAGTAGGAAAAGAGGTAATTCCGAAACCAGGAACATCCATCCCTTGGAACTTGCTGTACCATCAAGGTTTCTTTGTAAAGATCTGGCCTGCCATCAGCACAAGATGGTGGAAGGGGCTTTAGACTAATCCACTGCCATTGTATGAGCACCTGGGGACTCTGCTGTGCTCACGAACAAAACTACCATCAGATCGTTAGAGCTCAACAGCAAAACTCCAACTTACTCCAATGGGTTAAGATTCCCCCCAGAATATTTTTGCAGTAACTGATTTCATTTCTCTGGTTTTCCATATATATCGATCAATTCTCAGGCAATATTTGCCTCCGCTTGCTGCAGAGGACAGCTCGCTCCAATAAACGTTCTCAAGATGTTACAGAAATACAGATACCCTGATCTGCAATAAATTTTGCATAGGAGGTGATACACAGTAATCAGAAGACAGCATCAATGGAAAGCCAAGTTACTCTTACTCCAAGCGTGCCACTTTGCAACTTTCCAAGTGTTCAATAAAATATAAAAGTCTTCCAAAGAGTACTCTGCACATAGAACGTTTTCCTTTTACAGTAAAATGCATCTTATGGATTTATAACATACTTTCAAGGAGAACAAACCATAGTTTATAAAACTAAAATTTAGGAGAAAGCATGACTGCCTGCTGTAAAGGAAACTCCACACCACTAGTGAGGGGTTACATATTCTCATCATTGCCGATAGATGGATTATGTTCTACCATTGTTCACTTCACACAAATAGGAAATAAGGCAAAAAATGCAACTATAAATGTAGAAAATAATCAGTACTTCTAAAGTAATGCATAATTTAAGCAAAGATTGTTATTTAAGAAACTGAAAGGTGCATTTGTTAAAAGTGCTAGAGAACAGGATCTCAGCCTTAAATAGGCACACGAGTAAACCAAGTTGTTTACTCTCCAGTTAAAACTGAAACTCTTTAATAATTTACCAATTTTTCAGAGGACTGTAGTCAAGGCTTAAGCATGTTCAGAACACTATTGCTGCCATTTTTCTTCCCTTAACATTAACTGCTATTTCAATATTTTTTTGTTTACAGAGTGTTTTATCAAGATAAAGTGCAAGGAGTCACTCACAGCTGGATACGGGGAAAATCATTTTGATTCTTGTTATTCCATCAAAGCAATGGTTACGTTTGTGCAAAATAACAAAATCATCTCTACCCTGGGAAGATGAGATCTGTGCTGATGTTATTCAAGCCTACACGGTAACTGCATTTGTTCTAGTGATAACAGGAAAAAAATCCGCCACCGTGTTTAGCAAATCAGTACACCAGAAAGGGCTTTTGTAGGAAAACATCCTAGAGCGATGCCGAAGAGAGTCCGTAGATAAAACAGCTCTGTTATTCATTTTCTAAGGAAAGTTTACTTAAGCTTACAAGTGTGGTGGAAAGGACTAGCAAAATAATTACAAGCGAGAGACAGTCACGCTTTACGGCTCAAAGACATTAAACACATCATCCATAAAAGTCCTGCCCTGTTACTGCTGAACATATAAATCTCACGTTGAAGACTTTTTGTCGGAAGTTTTCAGCCAGTACCATTCAAGATGTGAAAGGCTCAACTCCTGAATTTGCAGAGATTTTGGTGTGTACATACCTGATTGGTAGTGCTTTAATGTATAATATTAATATATGCTATATTACCAGTCCATTTACTCTTGATTTATTCATGATGTTATATATCCCAGGAGATGCATGAGAATTCTGGAAAAGCTGTTGTTCAAGTCACCCCCGCTACCCTTCACAAGCTGTGCAGCGCTGCCATGCACGGCAACGCACGCTCATATAGGACTTTAAGCCTTAAGAAGTTACAAGTTAAAAGCACATCAATCCAGCACTGCGGCTCAACTACTCAGGTTAAGAATGCAGAGAGCACTATCTTGTACTCGCTGGAGCAATAGTTTTGCTAAATAAATATAGTTGGAAGACGCTGCCAAAATCGGAAGCCTTTGAGCCTATGAGATAAAAGGAAAGCTGGTTCAGCTGCATCCTCTAACAGGAAAGAGAAATTAACTGAATGCCCCGCGGCGGCGGGATTCCTCTACCAAGGCTCACCAGCTCTCTCGGATGCCCGGACATCTTTCCTCTCTCAAGCCCCTAAGTCGGATTCTCAGCTCCCATCCACGGGATCGGTCTGGACCAAACGTTGCGTTTTTCGGAAGGAGGAGAGCCTTAGCAGGGACCAGAAAGATACGGATATACAGATGACAAGTGAAAGAAAACTTCTGAAACCCAAGGTGAGCCCAGAACGTGTTACATGTAACGTGGAAAGCAGCCCTTAAGGACAGATTTTTAGGTCAGGCCAATCTCCAAACAGCTATGGCCAAGAGACACGCTTCTGCAACTAACCCTTGCAAGGAGAAAACAAAAAATAAAAGAGAGAGAGAGAGAGAGAGAAAAGAAGTGGGAATGAATTCCACTCCATGCTTTCAGATTTTTTTTTTTCATTTAAAACATACATTTGTACAGTTAAATTCCCCATAAACAGCATATATTTCATAGTTGATAAAATCTGTAATTAGACTTTGAAATTCACACTGGTGTTAGTTGTCCTACACGGCACCAGTTTTGCCTGAAAACAGCATTTAAGCCGTTTCCTTTTTCTCAAACTATCA